>NC_091408.1:5946400-6246500 GCF_032191515.1 Phaenicophaeus curvirostris
ACATAGCTAATCAGCGAGCCTTTCCCTCTCACCCTCCCCAGCGCTGCTTTGCTTTTGGCCTTGACCCTCGCTCCCGGAGTCACTGCTAAAGCCTCGGCGTTAGAGATGCTCTGGTGCTGAGCAGAGCAGGATTGATTGTGGTTAGGGCCCTTCCCCTCTCCCATTGCCTCCCCTGAGCCCATTGCTGGAGCCAGGGATGCAGATGGACTCTGGTTGTACAGAGTGAGCATCTCCCTTTCCAGCCGCCCGTGAGAGCTAAGGTTGTCTCAGCATCCCTCCCCAACCAAGCAGCCATGCCCAGGACCGTTTTCCCCTGCATATTCATCTCCATCAACCAAATCCTGGACCTCCCCAGAGAGATGCTCTTCGGGCAGCGTCTTGGTGCCGGTGTTGCCATCTGAATACCATGTGCTGGTATTTCCCTCTCCCCGTCAGCTTGGATGGGGCCTCGAGCCCATTAGATGAGCTGTCAAGTGACAGATGATAGCAAATTGCATTTTCAGGCCTTTATTGAGCATAATTGCTTGACAGGAACCATTCTGAATAATTCAGTCATAGTCTAAGTTAGCTTTAATTTGGAGACATGACAAAGCTCTGCAAAGTAACCAGCTCCAGTTTGTTTGCTGCTCCTCTAAGTCCCACTTGCCAACAATTGAACCGGTTTAGCATAAGTAAATGACGATTAAAAACCTAATTGCATATAAGAAGAGATGTTACTTCAATTGTAGGGGCATATAAGAAGGTGCTTTTATTTCTTCAAATTTGCACATGTGCACGTGTAGTGGACAGGAGCCGGGAGGGGTGAATCTGGCCGCCGAGTGTGCTGACAGAAGGTTGGTCTGGATGAGTCTCCTGGTGATGCTTTTGGGGTGTTTGCTGTGTCATGCATCTCACTCTAAGATATTTTGCACAAAGTGGGGGTGAGGCCGGGTGGGATGAGTGAGCAAGGGTGGCATGAGCCCTCATTTGTGCTAATTGCCCCCAGATGGCACAGGTGGTTTGTGGTCTCCTGGGCATGATGCTGCAGAGCTCAGCATAGGTGGCTGAGCACCACCTCATCCCAAAGCATGCTCCATGGCTGCTTAGCCTCTACCTCCTCCACATCCCACCTCTTCCCTCACTAACACACACTGGTTTCTTCATCGCTCCCCATCAACAATGTCCTCTGCTGCTTGTCCTCCCCCATCCCAACCCTTCCCTGCTGTCTCATGCCCTCTCCGTCCTCTGTGTGTTCGCACACGTGTGCCATAAATGTTGCACTAAACCTCAGAGTCTCTCTGAGTTTTCACCAATGCCTTCACCCGTGGTGGTCCCAGGGTTTGTGGGAGGGAGCAAACCCCCGTTGCTGGAGGTCTCGGTCACCAGGCTGGCACAGGGAGGTCTCACCATGAAATCACCAGTTCCCAAACCAAGTTCAGATGGAGCAATCACTGTAGAAATGTACTGTCCTCCTTGCTTGATGGTTTTACTTTCGAAGTAGGCATGAGCTTCCTAGGCAAGCAGTAGCAAGTGGAGTGTGTTGGAAAGATGAGGGAGGTGATGCTCAGCACCAGGAGTGGCAAAGTGCTGTAGCCTGATAGATGTTGTGCAGGTTTATGGTGGAAGGTACAACATCCATCGTGAAAGGCTTTGCTCTCTGTGCCCCAAATCCTCCACTTGCCTGGAAAGTCTCACCTTGACATATTCCCCTGTGGGGTCCCAGCAGCCCTTGGCAGATGCCGAGGAAAGAAGTGAGCTGATGAGCATGTTGGTTTGGTTCTCGTAGGAGCACAGAGCTCTCTGTGGTGGCCTTGGCCAGGTGTTTCTCCCCTGGATTTTGGGCATCCAAAAGGAGCTAAGTGTTCCTTTAGCCAACAAATCTTCCTCCATCTCCCTCCTTTCTCTCCCCCTCTTCCCTCACCGTAACTTCTCACGAGCAGAGACGTTGCACAATAGTATCGATGGAAAAATAGCTGCCCTGTATTTATCATAAATTAGCTCAGAAGAGCAGCTCCTTCCCTTCCATTCAGTGCAGCAATGGTTGTTTATGCAGCCGTGTTATTTGCATCATGCCGTCTTATTTTTGAAAGTCTTAATTATTAAAAAAAAACCCAACCCCAAACCAACAAATCTTACTTTTTTTCTTGTTGTTGTTCTTTGGTTTTTTGACTCCAGCTTTGTGCAGTGATTTTTTTTTCCCTGTTTAAAAATATCCAGCCCTACAGCAGGGAGAGAATGTAGGAGAAACTCTCCACAATGCCCTCTAATAGGAGATCCGAAGGAGCGAGAAAGTCCATCCGGTTGCTCAGTTTAGCTGTGTGAGCTAGAGGAGAGACGGGTTATTTCCAGACGTGCTGGGCGAGAGCAGAGCCGATTTTAGCACAGTGGTGTTTTGAGCAGCAGCTTGAGACATAAGGAACCGTCCCCAACCTCAGGGTACATCCTTGGGTTCTTGCAGCGGAGCTGCCCCAGTGATGCTGTCCTGGTCCAGTCCTCCAGCTTTCAGCTTCTTCATCCTTCTGGTCCCCCTCCGAGTCCCCTCCGCAAGCTTCCCAGTCCCTGACCTTGCTGCTGTCTGAGTTTTTATCTGGCATTTCAGTGCTCGCAGGGAACACCACACTCAGGGCTGGGTGGTGAAAGCACTGCCAGCGATGGGGTGGTGATACCGCATGGCCCCAAAGCACTAGGTCCTCCTTTGGCTGCTAAATTATATCCCCATATCCTGCTACTTCTTCTATTCCCCCTTCCTCCCAAATTACTTGATTTGAGCCATGACTGGGTGGTTCCTGGGAATGATGAGCTCAGGGTCTGGCCTCAGCAGCTTCTATCCAATACTTGACCATGGCAGAGCAGAGATAATTAAGATTTAAGTCACACTGTAGGCAGAAATGAACGT
This sequence comes from Phaenicophaeus curvirostris, assembly GCF_032191515.1. Taxonomy (NCBI): domain Eukaryota; kingdom Metazoa; phylum Chordata; class Aves; order Cuculiformes; family Cuculidae; genus Phaenicophaeus; species Phaenicophaeus curvirostris. The sequence continues at coordinate 5,949,276 of NC_091408.1, forward strand.
CTTGGAGGTGGAGATGCTGCTCAACCTTTTCCAGATGCCATGGAAGAGTTGGTGCCTACAGCTTGGTCTCTGTGCCCATGTGGTGGTAGTGGTGATGCTATGAGATGCTCTTTGCACCCCTAAGTACCGTGGGGAGCCCCGGGTCAAGCCCACTGGCAGCCAGTGCTTTACTGGGCACCTTCGCTTTCCTGCTTCCTTTCTTCGCCATCTATTTATTTAAATTCATTTTAATTAATTTATTTTTCTTGCAAATAGTGATTTTTTGGGGGGAAGCTTGGTCAGCTACAAAAGCTGCCTTTAATTTCCAGTCCCTGTAAAGTACGCTGTGACATTTTCTTGTACATAAGGTATATATAAATATATATACATATCTCTATATGTATGTATATAGATATATACATATATAACGAGCTCTAAATCCTGTACAGTTTCAAACTGAACGCGGTGGCCTGCTTTGTTTTCTCTGTGTTAGTTCTGACTGTTGCAGAATGAGCTGACTTTCATTTCCCTTTTCCTCTTTCCCTTTTGTTTTTATAAATATATACATAAATATATATAGATATATTTTGTTGTTGTTGTCGCAAAACTCTTGTCACCGGAACAGTTGATTCTGGTGCAATAAAAAAATAAAAAAAAAAGGTATCACCCACTACCCAACAAAAAGAAATTGCTGAGAAAGGCACGATGGATCTCCCCGATGTAAATTTGTACAGTAACATTTATAACGTTTTCTACACTTGAAGAAAGTATTTATAATTTCAGCTGTCTGACTGAGTGTGAATCTCTGTGACCTGCAGAAATGGATAGCCATTTGTTCCTGTGGTTTCTCGTGCAGTGTTTGGTGAGGTGACAGTGTATGAATTATTTATGCCAATAAAAAAAAACCAAGAAACCTTTGAAAACTATCGCAACCCTGTGCTGCTCCCCATCCCTGCGCCGCCTGCCACTCCCTGCCCTCTCCTTGCTCCACAGCGACATCGCAGCACGGTGATGGGGTGGGAGTATTTGTCCATGGTGGGATCTGGACCACTCTCATGGTTTAGTATTTGATGGGAATGGTTGGACTCGATGATCCGGTGGGTCTTTTCCAACCTGGTGATTCTATGATTCTCCTCCATCACACCCCCGTGAGCTGGTAATAGGGTGGGACTGTTTGTCCATGGCAGGGTCTGGACCACTCTCCTCCATCAGACCCCCAGGAGCTGGTGATGGGGTGGGAGTATTTGTCCATGGCAGCGTCTGGACCAGTCTCCTCCATCAGACCCCCAGGAGCATCTTGGAGCTGAGCTCTAGTCCGGTGATGCTCGGGGGGAAAACTCTATGCTGCCGAATCCCCTTTTCCTCTCTCCCACCGTGTCGGCTCTCAGCTCTTTGAGGACGATACTTCACAGCAAACATTTGGACGGCAGCCACAAGGAGACGCAGCAGCTGAAAACATGGGAGATGGGCAAATTATGGGTCAGGCAGCAGATAAATCTCCATGCAGCTCTGCTCGGCGGAGGGGCTGGGGTGGTGCGTGTGCCAGGGGGGTTGCTCCTCCCCAGCTGGACCCCTGTGGGGATGGCTGAGCCCAGTGATGAAGTGCTGGAGGCTCCTTGCATCTGCTGCTTTCTTTGTTTGCGTCTCCCATGCTGTTTTACTGGGGGGCCACCATAAATCTGCAAAGCAGCCCATCGGAACGCGGTGGCAGCATTTGCTTGCGGGACTGGCACAGGTGGTACCTGATGGTAGGAGGTGGAGAAGAAAGTTGTGGAGGATTCATGTTACATCCCCCCTCTCCTTCCCTCCTTGCTATCACCTGAGTGCTTGAAAGGTAAAATAATGATGGCTTGCCATTAATAAACCATGAACACTCAATGCTTCTCCCATCGAGGTCTTTTCATCTTTCAAAGCCTGCAGAAGCCAGTAACCAATTAAACCAGGTGCATCCTGGGCAGGGAGCGGTGGCGGAGCTGGCTGGGGGGATTTTCTTGGGAAGGATGGAGAAAGAAAGGCTGGGTAGAAGGGAGCTGCTGTGGTCAGGCGTGGATCTTCCAGAGGAGAGAGAAGCAGGGGATTTGGACATAAAGAGCCACTATTTGATGCCCTGACTGTGCCAGGGACTTTGCCACCTCCCCAGCTCCCTTGCAGGCTAAACGGGATGCTGGCTGCACTGCAGTGTCACCATCTCTTCTTTATATGCAATAAACAAGGGGCTGGCACTTCCCTGGGTGTAAATCTGGAGGGGTTTCACCAGTCTAGAGCATAACTGGTTGGCACTGGTGCGCAACTGGGCAGGCACGGCTCCAGCACTCCAGGCACAGAGACACTAATTGAAATGCTGGTGGCAGCGCTGAGCCCCTGCTGAGCCCAGCACAGGAATTCTGAGCTCCCCCCTGGCTTGTGCCTAATGAGATGCCAGCATCAGGATGGGGATAAATGTGCAATATATCCCCCAAACAGCCTTAACAATGGTGTTGGTGGATTAGAGGCGCCTCTGAATACATATCTGCATATATATATATATGCGTGTGTGTGTGCATCGGAGAGCCACATGAATGCATACACGTGTCCGTAATCTCCTTCTTGCTGTTGATGAATCACGAGCCATTAATATTTCATAGGCGAAGAATAAATGCAAGGAATGAAAGCGGAGCTAAACCCCCAAGATATCGGCGCTAGCACTCCTGCTGCTGCTTCTGGGAGAGCCCACAGCCACGAGGCTCAGGGTGGGTGCTGCTCCCATTGTGAGTCCAAGTGCTGATGGCATCGGTACAACCGGAGTGTAGTCAGCCTGGCTGGTGTGAGAGGGTACAGTCACCAAAAAGGACTGTTTTCTTTGGGTTAGTAACTCTTTTGAGGTCAGCTATGCTGATGGAGAAGGAAGAGAGCAGAGGGCATCCACATTTTCACTGGGAAGGTGCTTCAGAGGTGTTCCCATGTGCCCTGGATGTTGCTTGGGTGACCCACCCTTCCTCCAGGCACTCGGTGTTTTATACATGTGTATCTTCCTTGACTGCCCCCAGAATAAAGCATGTTCTGAAGCTTTTTATTGATCTGAACTTAAAAAATCAGATATGCGAGTGCCACGATGGTTCAACTGCTTCTTAGACCTTGGACACTGGCTGTGAGCCTCAGCTCACCACGTGGACAGTGTTGCCACCACAGGGACGGTTCCAGACACCGTGTCTGCTGCCAGCAGGTTTAGGTTCCCCTTCCCGCTCTGTATCAGCAGAAACAGGAGACAAAGAGGCTGGAGGAGAGCCAAGACCTGAGCCCAAAGGTTGAGAACCAGCCATGGCCCCCAGCCAGCGCTCTCACCCATCCCAGCCCAGCACCAAGGTGGCTCCCCGAGGGAGCTGGAGCTGCACAGGGTGTGAAGAGCAGGAAGACCGCTGCAGGTTAACACAATACTTGTGCTGCAGCCAAAGCCAGAATGTGGGTCTGGAGGCTGCCGGGAACTCAGGATGGGGCTAGCGAGGGTCCTGCATCACTGACCTGGGCTGCCTTGGACCATCCTGCTGGTGCCAGTCCTCCCTGGGGCTGGCTGGGGACTGGCAGTGCCTGACAATGGGGTATTGTTTGGCCACTGTAATTTATGTTTCCTCCCCAGGCTCGCTTGGGCATTCTCAGGAGCCTCCATCAGCCGTTGCTGCTGTAGCACAGGACCGGTGCCTTCTGGGGCACCAGGGGTGAGCGGAGCCCCCACAGCCACCCCAGCAGAAACTGAGGAGTCCTACCCAGATAAGGTGCAGGTGGGCTGGGGCATAAAGCCCAGCTCCAGCTCTTCGTTAGGCTTGATTAGCTCATCAAGGGCTGTCCTCCCCTAGGAGCAGGACATGCTGGGACAGTCCAAGCTTTCTCCACCACAGATGTCCTGGAGAACATTGTTGGGGCTGCGTGAAGCCCCAGAGAGGCTGCTGACAATGCACAGACTATTCAGCTGCTTCTATCAGAGCTACCAGCCCTTTAACACAACTGCTGCTCTGAGCTGATCCCACTTTGCAGGAAGACCTGGCTCCTTAACAAGATTAATGACAGCCAGGTCATATAAGGGAGCTGCCCAGCTTCCCCCTATGTTTTGCCCTGGGGTTTCCATCCTCCTCTGCCCAGCTGCTAGGAAGGGGCTTGCTCTGGCTGAGATCCCCACGGTCCTGCTCTCCCATTGCTCAGCACATTTCCTTTCCTCACTTCTATTTTTATGCTGCCCTCCAGGACAGAAACCTGACCCCCCACCCACTCTGCCTTGTCCTGTGCCCAGAGATGTTACGTGAGCTCCTGCCTGGTTCCCACCACAGGACCTTTTCCTCTTGACAGCCCTGGGAAGGAGCAGCAATTCCTAATTCCAAGCTTTTTGCGCTAAACTTTGCACCTGCAGCTTCTTTTGGAGGTTAAAGAGCCATGCGTTCAGCAGCACCAGGTAGAAAAACTGGCTGAAGGCTTTGCCATGCCTTCTAGCTACTTATTTATTCCATGTTTTTTGGGGGACAGGGTGGCTTTCTGTGTCTGTGCAGCAAACCCTGCACCTCGGGGGATGGGGCACCCCGTGCCATGGGGGTTCTGTTGGGTTCTGGTGGTGTGGCGATGGGACTGTAGTGCTCAAGGTCCTTTCTGGAAATAAATCTGCAGCTTGTGGTTTGTGCCTAGGGACCTCGAGGGCTCCGTCTGGTGGAGAGGTTGTCCCACTGGAGTACGAGCTGACCTTTTTGGGCAGGTAAGGGGACCTGAAACCATTTTTTTGACCCTAAGCATGAAAATTCAAAGGCGTGCAGCGGGACAGATCCCCCTGGGCTCTCGCCTATATCTGCACGGGAAACCCATGCTAGCTGTGATCTGCTGGGGCAATACGACCTTTCTACGGGGCAAAGAGAAGTGACTCCTTCTACGTGGATCTTGCACCCAGTCATGCAGCAGCTCTGGAAGCTCATAGAGGGATTTCTAAAGGTCTCTTGGAAAATCACGTTCCATAAACACCTTTATATCTCATGAGCTTTTGCAGTGCTGGGTTTGCTGCCTGTCAGAGGTACTTTAGGGACCAACTGTCCCTGTGTGTCTGCTGGCACCATCCATCTGACATTGCATCAACAGGCTCTGATGGTGGTGACTGGGGGGATGTAGGAGGGGGCAGCCACCCCCAGGCTCGTGGACACTGAAATCAGAGTAGCGCCACTGTGGCGGCCGAGCCCCGGGTTGGGTTTCACTCACTGACTGCTATTTTCAGGCCTGCAGATTCAATGGGTGATAATGCTGTGACTGCTGGGAGGTTGGAGGTGGGTGTGGAGCGTGTTTAAAGTCATCCTCAGAGCAATGAGTCCTTCCTCAACCTGGTCACAGCCCACACTGCTTTGTTTTGTAGGATGTAACTAATATACTCGTATTTTCAGCTGCTTGCTCCATGCAACCTCTTTTCCAGCATCCTAGGTGGGGGTGACTCCTTGCTTATTCCTTGCACAGGAGGCTTGCTGCTTGGAATTCCACGTGGCACCTTTCCATGTGGTGATCAATAGCTGCTCCCTACCCAGAGCCCCCCAAACCCAACATCTTGGGCTTCTTCTGAGTATGTTTTGCACTTACAGCAATGGAACCGTGCTGGTGGAGCAACTAAACCGCAGCTCTGCTGTGGCTCTGCAGGCTACGCATCACGCGTCCTGTTCCTCAAGGATGTGGGGAGGCTCCAGACAGCTGATCTGCTGGGAAAGTTTCATCTATAGGGATCCATTGCCCTGTGGCTGGGCAAACGCTCTTGGTGGTTTTGCCCAGGTCCTGCCCCTGGGCTTGGCTTGGAGCAAACCTGCCTGGGCTTCTCTGGAGAAAATGGATTGCTCCATTCTTAGTGCTTTCTCCCACACCTTAAATACAATGCACCTGGCAGGAGAAGGGCCTCTGGGTGCTGCTCATCCACACTTGATGGGTGCAGGCAAGCGGCTCATCCACAGCCTCCTGGGGAGCAACGCTGGCACTGTTCTTCCCAGGGAACAACGCTGCATCCATCCCTGGACCCAGCGGTGAGCGAGACCCTGGCTGGGCTGGGGTATCGAGACCCCATGCCAGCTCTGTGTGTAGCAGGGCTGGCACAGGGGCTTGGGGTGATGCTGGGTGGCCTCAAGCTCCACCAGGGGAGGTTCAGGCTGAACATTAGGAAAAAATTTTTCCCAGAAAGGGTCATTGGGCACTGGAACAGACTGCCCAGGGAGGGGATTGAGTCACCTTCCATGGAGGTGTTTAAGGGACGGGTGGACGAGGCGCTGAGGGGCATGGGTTAGTGTTTGATAGGAATGGTTGGACTCAATGATCCGATGGGTCTTTTCCAACCTGGTGATTCTGTGATTCTATGGGTGGCCTCCTGCTGCAGGGATGCACGCTGTGAAGTCCATGCTGGAATGCGTGTTGTGCGGGATGGGGTCTGGGGTCTGAGTAGATGGGGAGGTTGTGTGCAGCTCCTAAAGGGGCAGGTGGAAATTGTTGCTGAGGCTCGAAACACTCCTGCCTGCAGAAACAAGGCTGGGAAGGCAAAGGGTTTCCTTCAAATGCTTGGAAAGCTGATAAAACAGCAATTACCCCAGCTGGAGCTGCCTCCCGTTCCTGCCTAGGACTTTCCCTTCAGGGCTTCCTCCTTGCCTTTTTCACCTTCCTCCTCGTTTCCACAAAGCTGGTTGATGTGCAGGGATGGATCCTACTTCTCCCAAGCCCAAGCTGGGAAGCCACAACCACGGCCAGAAAAGCAGAGATGCTGAACTGCCCTGATGCCTCTGCTGTGAGGTGACTGCTCAAAAGTCTTATGGAGACTTGTTGAGGGCTGAGTCTGGCTTTGGAAGGGGAAAACACTGGGTTAAATTGCTCCCAGCTGGATTTTTGAAGGCAAACAGTGAGCAACGGGAGGACATGAAAAAGAACATTCTCAAGAGCAACGTCTGAGTCACATTGGGATGGGAAGGACTTGTGTGAAATATAGCAGGGACCTGAGCTATAGGTGTTGATGTCAAGCAGGACAGGATGTTTAAAACAGTTTTTCTTTTCCAAGGTCTGGGTTCCCTGGAGTTGAGCTGAGATTTCTGGGCGAGAGAGACATATCCACGTGGGTGTGATGTGCAGGTGAAGCACATCCCTCTCTACTGGGGCTGGAGAGCTCTTGCTTAGGGTTAAAGTCTCTTAGATTTAAAGAAGCAAATTTCCTCTGCATCAGATGAGCCTGGGAAACTCGGGGGTTTTGCAGCAGCTGAACCCAATGCTGAGTCAAGGTGCAAGTTCTCCCTTTGGAGGCTTGATGTGGAGATTGGAAGTAGAGGACACAATAGGGTCCTTGGTGATTATTTAATCTTGAAGCACTGGTTTAATTAATGCAGGAGCCTTTGGATGCATCCTAATTCTCTGGGCACACCAGACCTTGCAGTATGTGGGGTGTGAAGATATGGCAAGGAGCTTGCAGGTGCCTTTCTGCTCTCCCTCACTTTGTAGCTGAGAAAATCAATGCAAACCCCTTCAAGATGCTTGGAAAGACTTGTTATCTCCTGATCAAGCCAGAGAGGTAAAGTTCAAAGAAAAACCCCACTGCTGCATCAAGGACAAGAGCTCCTTGCTGCTCTTTTGGGGGTGGCTTAAAAACTCAACTCCTTCCTTATAGACATATAGAATTCCTTTGGTTTTAAGCAGAAAGAGCCTTGCTCACCCTGGTTATAGTGGTGAAACAGGCTTTTCCCTGGGTCTGTGACTGGTTCTGCTTTGGAGAAGCAGGTGGGAAGGTCGTGATCCCCTGTGCGTGTGTCCCCAGGAAGCAGGGACAACCCACTGCAGCCTGTTTCTGCAGCACTGAGGGTCTTCTGGGCTTTCTACTTCTCATTTTTCCTATTAGTTGGGTGTTAGGAATCGAAATCTCTAGCTTGCTCTTATCCTTGCGACTCCACCAGTCAGTCCAAGGGAGAGACAGACCCTAAATCACAAAAAGTAAGCCAAACCCCACAGCTTGTGTGATTAGGCAGCTTCCACCTGGGGAGGTTAAAAGTTATTGAATAACCAGACTCCTCTGTCAGCTCCCAGTCACTGCCAGGGACTCTGCGGCTGCGCTGGTGCCAGGTGTCCTGTGGGTATTTTGGTCACTCAAACCCAAAACCAATTTCTCCCCATCCCAACCCTGGGAAGCCCTGGCTGGCGTGATGGGCAGAGTGGGTCCCTGGGGAGCTGGGTGGCACTGGGCACAGCCTGGGGAGGGGCTGGGGACCCTGTTGGGCCCCAGCGAGGGCGAATGCCACCGTGGGAAAGCTGGCTGGGGCTGCGCAGCCGGCTTGGCACCGCGCACGCAGCCCTCCCGCAGCTCCCACCGGCCCCTCCGCCTGCTCCACCGCAAGCAAAGCCTCTTCTCCCCGCAGCCCAGCGCCTCTCTCCCCCCAGCTCTGGCCAGCCCCCTGCCTCTCTGACAGCTCTGGAGGGATGGAGTCGGTGTGTGCCTTTTGTTTGCTCTTTCTTTTGGGGCTGAAATCCCGCAAGCTGCGGCGGGGTGGGGGGAAACGGGGCTTTGGCCGAGCAGCATCTGCATGATGCCCGATACCCGGATCTCTCTGGACTCAAGTAAGGCTGGGGGTGGTGGGGCACCTGGGGCGGTCTGGCTCTGCGTTGATGGAGGGGTGGTTCTGCATGGCTAGGGGTGTGTGAATGTCTTTGGATCCCACCCAACGCAGAGGTCTCCAGGTGTGGGACCACTGTGGTTTATCTGGGATGGGATATGGGGCTCGACTCTCCCCATCTCTCCATCCTCTACTGGTCCCTTAGCCTGGGAATTGCAGAGGCATCACTTCTCAGCTCCAAGCCTCTGAGTACTTTACTTATTCCCCTCCTAGGGCATGTTTGGCTGTTGCGTAGTGGGTGGGGACCCGTGCCACCCCATCCCTTTGGTTGAAGCAGCTCCCTCCTGGCTCAGCGCGCTGATGACCTGGGGTCTCCAGGGCTCTTTTATCCACTTAAAAATCCTTCGTAATTCCTCCCTTGTGCATCTTGGTGCTCTTTTGGGACCTTTAGCTTCTCCTACATGCCACAGGCTAGCAGGGTGTGCTCTGCCTTGATTACCTATGGCAAATTTTCAGCGCATGTTTGCATTGGCAAAGTGATGTGGGGTGCAGTGGGGCAGCTGTGGGGCAGGGGAAGGGAGGAAGAAAAGAAGGGGAGGGGAGGCACCTCCAGCTTGTGGAGCAGCTTCTGTGGGGAGGCTTGTGCTCCTTCCTCCAGCAAGGACCTCATCTACAAACTGCGTCGGCAAGCAGCTGCTCTAGCTTCCTGGGAAGTCCTATTGATGCCAAAGCAATCCTGAGGGGGGTGGAATATCAACTGAAGTTATCCTGGACCGCGTGTGGCTGCAGATGTGGGGTCCTTACCCACCCCCACCCTCCCTTCTCCTTGTTTCTTGGGGAGGGGTTTGGAGACTGTGATCAAAAGCTGGAGCTGCCGTCCATCTGCTTCTGACAACCTGAGCGCTCGCTGGCAGCTTCTGAATTCAGAGTGTTGAATTCCTCAATAATTAGAGGGGATTTTTTTTTTTTTACTTTTTTTTTTTCAAAACACCCCATCTGGGCTTTTTCATGATGGGAATGAAAAGCCAAGGTGGGTGTGGGATGGGGGCAGGTGGTTTTTCAGCCTTAGCAACCCAAATCTCGAAATATTACATCAGCGGCAAAGAGGTGTAATTAAGTAGGAAACAAACGAGCCCAGCTAATCTGTTTTGCTTGTTTGAGCTTAGCGGCATGCAGAAAACAAACAGAGGATGAATGATGAATGAGACTTTCCTTCGTTTTTGTTTTTTAAAGGGTTTTTCTTTTGCTCAGCCCCAAGCAGGGGTTGGGTTGTGGGTCAGGAAACTCATCCACTCTCCCCCCCATGGCTCACAGGCCACTGGGCTGTGGTAGCCAAGGCTGCATGCCAGTGCTTGCCGTTTGCTTGTTTCTTGCTTTAATTGGCTGCTTTGCTAAACTGGCTCCCTTGGATGCCTTTCCAGAAGGATGGGAATGGATCTCTGTGCTGTTGTTGCTGATGGCTGGTGGGCATCAAAGCTGTGGCCCTGTGGGTGGCCGTGCGAATGCCCTTTAGCGTGGGCTTCGTCGCTTCATCCCTCCCATGGCAGCAGCCCCAGGAGCTTCCGCACATCCTTGGGAGGATGAGCTTGTGCCCCAGGTTCTCTCTCAGTATCAGTGTTTCTGACACCGTGACACAGAGAACTGATGTTGTCGGTGCATCCTTGGGGACCCTACAGCATCCCCTCCTCTGCTTCCCACCCTTCCTGCTGCACAAGCCACCCCGAGAGGGACAGGGGGACATGGCCCTGGCTGTGAAGCAACCAGCACAGGCAGCGTTTTGCACCCCTTTAAACACCTCAAAGGGCTTTGGCAGCTTGGCTGGAGCAGACCTTGCTGCTGCTTCTCACCATGTGGCCCGTGCCCCAGCCGCCTGCGAGTCCCCCTGCCTGCACTGAGCCCACCGGCGCGGGTCACAGGGCTGCTGGCTGCTCTCGGCCAGCCACGGCAGGAGAAGGGCTGGCTGCGGTTTGTTTTCTCCGTGCACTCGCACGCTTTCGGGCTCCGGCAGTGGCACGAGGTGCCAGGAGCAGATGGCAGCTCTCTGCCGGGCTTTCTCTCAAATCCCTGTGGCTCCTGGCACCGTGCTGGGCAGCGGCTCCTGGTAACCCCCTCGCTCCCACACAGCTCTCCAGGGAAAGAGATGGGGTTTTTTGCCTCTTCTTTGAGCATGTTGCGTGCAAGCCCCTTCTTTCACTGTTTCTTGGTGATTCTGGGGTCTGGAAGGACCCAGTGTGCACAGGGTTTGTGTTACAGGTAAACAGGTCTGAGCTGCTGCCCATCGGCCAGTGTCAAAGACCCTGTTCCCCCGACACCCTCTGGCAAAATGTTCCAGAAAAGATTTTAAACCCAAAGGAAATGGGTAACTTGCTCAGCCCTTGGAAGGGCAGGTCACCAAGTGCCATGGGGAGGAGCAGGGGCTTGGCTGGGTGTGAGCAGGGTGTACGGGGGCTGTTGGCAAGCGGGGTCACTTTGGGATGGTGACCTGGCTGTGCTGCTGCAAGGTCCTCCCTGACCCTGGGTACGTGTATGCCCAGGCTGCACCACGGCCTCAAATATTGCATGGCAGAGGGGATGCTCCTGGTGCACTGGAGGTGTCTCTCTTGATTTGCATCCCCCCAAACCACCCTGGTGCTTCCTTTGCATCCACCCTCTTGATCCTGCACCTTCAGGTTGCCTTAAGGCTCTTTGCCAAGGCTGCATCCTCACCGGTGTCTCTGCTGATCCCCCTTTCACCGCAGCAGGAGGGTGCTGAGCCCCCTGCGCATCCATCCAGCTCTTCCTTGTGTGCCCTGCAGCCCTGCCCTGGCCTCCCCTGCCAGCCACATCGCATCTCCTGCCCCCGGAGGGGCTGGGAAATTGGGAAATGGCCAAAATGAAACAAGTTTTCCCCTTCCCTCCTGGGTGACAATTTCAACTCCGCGGGAGCCTGGTGGCTGCCAGCCGGCTCCTGCGTCCACATCATCCCCCGGAGGGGAGAACTGGTCCCTGCCTCCCATCATAACTAGCACAAACATTTGCTGCATTATTATTATTATTATTAATTTTTTAAATCTTGAGTTTTTCCTCTGTGAGGAAGAGGCTGGTGCTATTTATTCACAGGCATTACAGCCGACTGTGTTTTTTCAGCAGCTTTGTGGTTCTCTCCAAGTAATAAGAGCGGCTCTGGACAAGAAAATTGAGCAACTCAGTAGCAGGCAGTGCCTTCCTCGCTGAGTGAGGGTGTTTATCCTCCTCATGTTGTTTCAGCTGAATAAATTTGCCAGACAGCAATGATATTAGCCTCGTCTCAAAGACTTTATCAATTTGCAGTTGTCTCTTCGATGATAGTTTTTTATTGAACTGTCTGAGATGATTTCCAAAGAGAGGACTGCAATTTAAACTATTAAGTAATTTGGGAGAGCAATTAATGTTAATCTGGAAACTCCCTGTGTTGCTCCCGAATAAATCAACCTCTCTGTGAGAGCCATGCTGAAAGAGCCTGGGCTGATTTATATAAAGAGGGGGGCTTCGGGCCAGGAAAACAACATGGAACAAGTTTCTCGCTTGGAAAATGTTAATATTTTAATAGGATGGTGCTGTGGTTCAGAGGGTGTCAGGGACTTGAGGGGAGTGAGCTTTGCTCCTGGGGTCTGCCAGGATACCCTTCCATGCATCCTCATGTCTGAAATGCTTCTCCACTGGCACCTGCACACAGCCCTGTGCTACTCCTTGAGAAGGTCGTGGTTTGACCCAGTGCTGGGGTATTGCTCGAAGTACTAGAAATGCTACGTGGTTCTATCACATAGAGCTGGTAGAGGTGAAGGTGCTTCCTCCTCTGTCTTGTTCTCTGTTGCCTTCTGCTTAGAACACATCTCCAGGTCTCCAAACCTGGCCCATACAAGCAATCAGTGTGCTCTGCCTTGCATCCTGCCTCCTCTGCCTGCACCGTGGGCGTCCTCGCTCAAGGCAGAGCCAGAGGGTTTTGCTCAGAGCCATGACCCAGCCAAGTTTTTAATAACTGCAAGGATGAAAATCCCTTGTGTTTTACCACCTTCACCCCAATAGCAAGTCAGTATTTTACATGTTCCAACTTGTGCAGTTGTATCTCATCCTGCCTCTGGTGACCTTCAGCCAGAGAGGTGAAGGCAACCCCAGCAGAGCAGAGAGACCATCACAGCCCTCCTCTCCCCAACTTTGCCTTTCTCCTCAAGGTCATCCCAGGGAAGATATTTCTGTATGCAAGGAGCATGACGGCACCTTGTGAGTGGCAGCCTGGAGAGCCTCCACTTCTTGGACAGTTGCTTCTGTTTGGAGCTATTTCTGTTTTCTGGTGGCTGCTGGTTCCCCATTCAAATCCCTTTGTAATCCACTAAGGGACCTCGCATCTCCCGTTCTTTCTTCTTTTTTTCTTTGTCTAAAACAATTAGCTTGGTTCAAGCCCTCTGCAATATATCAATTAATACAAGCTGTGGCAGTAAATTAAAGGGAAACAGGAACAACTATGCTGGGATTAGGTCACTGAAACTATAAACTTTGGAACAAATCAGATTTCCTTGGGAAGGGAAATGGACAGCGGTGATATGTCAAGTCGTGAGATGAGACAGGCACAGAGTTACTTTCCAGAGTCTCCTGACTTGGCCGCTGGATGCCAGAACTTCTTCCCTAGGGAAAGTTTTGGGTTGCCAGACCCTGTTGCTGCTGAAAGATACTTGGATGGCCAAAGAAAAAAAATGAGAAGAGCGTGAAAATGGAAAAGAGGGTGGTGGTGGTGGGGAAGCTGGGCAGCTGCTTTGTGCAGGGTCTGGTGTGTAGTTGTATCAAGGCTTCCTGCTGGCCAGGTCACGCCCCATATCCCCCTCTCTGCAGTGACTGATGCTCTTGGATATTGTATGTGGCTATGATAGAAAGGCAGATCTGTTCATTCCAAACTCACCAAGTATCATAGAATCACCAGGCTGGAAAAGATCTCTTGGATCATTGAGTACAACCATTCCTGTCTACCACTAAACCATGTCCCTGAGCACCTCGTCTGCCTGTCTTTTAAACACCTCCAGGGATGGTGACCCAACCACCTCCCTGGGCAGCCTGTTCTAGTGCCCAATGACCCTTCCTATGAAAACTCTTTTCCTGATATCCAGTCTGAACCTCCCCTGGTGCAGCTTGAGGCCATTCCCCCTTGTCCTGTCCCCTGTCACTTAAGAGAAGAGGCCAGCACCCTCCTCTCCACAACGGTTGGACTCGATGATCCGGTGGGTCTCTTCCAACCTGGTTATTCTGTGATTCTGTGATCTCTGTCCTGCACAGCAGTGATGGGGAGTAATGCTTCAAATAGTGATGGTGCTTAGGGGGAGGGTGCTCAAACCTCTGTGCCAGCACAGTCTGCAGCCAAAAAGGGGCTAAGAAAATCCTCCAAAAAGCCAAGGTGATGGATACAATGACAATTTCTGTCTTAGGGAGTGAGAACATCCTTGCCTCAGTGCTCCAGCAAGGTGCAGGCAGTTCCTTCCCCTGTCCATCCTCTGCACCTTGCTGCTGGTACTCAGGACAGACAGACTGCCTGACAGAGGTCATCTGTTACCCCCTCCCCAGGGAGGGTTCTTTTGTGTTCCCAGTGACCTGAGGTTGGTGGAAGGCCAGGAGTGGGGGTTTGCACCCTCCTAGGGCTCTCTCACCAGTAGGGATGATTGCAGCCTGCGTGTTCTCATTAGCTACATAAACACCTCATCCCTTTTGGCCTCTTACTCAATTCTTGGCTTCTGTGAGATGCTGCAAACTGAATTACATGATGCATGCATGAGAAAAACTTTTCCTGCTCCCAGCTCTGCATCATCCCTCCTTTCTCTCTTCCCCCAGCTTCTGTCTTCTCCCCGTGCTTTGTTCCCCAGGCAGGTCATGCAAGCCCCATGAGGTCCCACCACCTTCACAGTATCGTCCCGCTCATCCTGTGAGCACAAACTCCTACTTGCTGCTGCGATCTGAGCACCGAGCTGACCCCCAGCATTTAACCTCTGCCCACGCGGCTTCGTTAGCAGCAGTGTGAAGGCTGCTGCCTCCCTTCACCTTCAGACAAAAGTCTTGCTAATGATGGAAACATCTGCTGGTGGAGCTGGAACAGTGTGGGAGCTGCAGGGACAGGGATGCAGTGCTCTGTCTTGGAAAATAACATCCTATGTGGCCTTTTATTTCCTCCAGCACTAATGATGTTTCTCAGCCACCCCAGCTCATTTGGAGCATCAAAGTTGGGATCAAACACTCTGGGCTCCTTGTGTTGTCAGAGAGGAGAGGCATGTCTGGAGGTTGGGCTGGGGTGGGCTCCAACAATTTCCAGGGCTCCCACCCCTCACTGGAGAAGGTCCATAGTGGGTTATGGTCCCAGAGGACCACCGGGGAGCTGGGTGTCTGCAGGGCTGCACGCTGCACTGACTGATGTGGACTCTGGCATGGCAAAAGCTCATTGTAGCAGGTGTGTGATGGAGTGAGGTAGCAGTGACTGTATGACCCAGTCTTGGCAAACTTGGTTAACCAAGTTTCCTGCTTCTGTTTTTTTTGGTTAAACCAAAGATGTGCCACCTCTTCCTGCTCAAAGGAATCATAGAATAACCAGGTTGGAAGAGACCTACCGGATCATGGAGTCTAACCATTCCTATCAAACACTGAACTGTGTCCCTTAGCACCTCGTCCACCCGTGCCTTAAACACCTCCAGGGAAGGTGACTCAACCCCCTCCCTGGGCAGCCTCTGCCAGTGCCCAATGACCCTTTCTGTGAAGAATTTTTTCCTAATGTCCAACCTAAATCTTCCCTGGCAGAGCTTGAGGCCATTCCCTCTTGTCCTGTCTCTTGTCACTTGGGAGAAGAGCCCAGCACCCTCCTCTCCACAACCTCCTCTCAGGTAGTTATAGAGAGCAATGAGGTCTCCCCTCAGCCTCCTCTTCTCCAGGCTAAACAACCCCAGCTCCCTCAGCCGTTCCTCATAAGGCCTGTTCTCCAGCCCCTTCACCAGCTTTGTTGCTCTTCTCTGGACTCGCTCCAGAGCCTCAACATCCTTCTTGTGGTGAGGGGCCCAGAACTGAACACAGTATTCGAGGAGCGGTCTCACCAGTGCCGAGTACAGAGGGAGAAGAACCTCCCTGGACCTGCTGGTCACGCCGTTTCTGATCCAAGCCAAGATGCCATTGGCCTTCTTGGCCACCTGGGCCACTGCTGGCTCGGGTTCAGTCACTGTCAACCAACAAGGAAATGCAAACCAGGCAAATGATGCATATGTTTTTCATAGAATCATAGAAAATTGCTCCTTCTTTCTGAGGTAACACCTGGAATGATGCCACTGAGACAATTCCTGTCGTCTTCATTGGTCGTTATAGGAAGAAGTACGTTGCAATGCTCCTGCCACTACCCCTCTGCCTTCAGCTGGGCTGCCAAGCATGCATCCAGCTCCAGACTGTGTTGGGAAAGCTGGCTTTGCCATCCCCAGCCTGACATTTCTGCTGGCTGCTGCTGGGGACAGAGTTTGTGTTCTCACTGTGTATAAACTGGTGCAGTAATGAAACACTGGGAGTAGATTTGTGATGAGAGGCAGAGGTAGTTTCATACGCAGTGCTACACCCAATTTATTGCTGTTTCACCACCTCTTCCTTGTATTAAGTGGGAACGGGGATGGGATAAGCAATGAGTTTTCAGCATCACTGAACTGAAAATGCTGGTCTTGGCTGTTCTGGTGGCCCCATATAACTTGGCTTATTTCTTGATCATAGAGTGGTCTGGGTTGGGGAGGTTTAGATGGGATATGAGCAAAAATGTCTTTATTGACAGAGTGATGAAGCCCTGGCAGAGGCTGCCCAGGGCAGTAGTGGAATCTCCATCTCTGGAGGGGTTCAAAAAACATGTGGCCAAGACTCTTAGGGACATGGTTTGATAGGAATGGTTGGACTTGATGATCTGGTGGGTCTCTTCCAACCTGGTTATTCTATGATTCTATGATTCTATGGTTTAGTGGGCACGGTGGAGCTAGGCTGATGGTTGGACTGGATGAGCTAAGAGGTTTTTTCCAGCCTTAGTGATTCTATGATTCTAAGAGGCCAAGACTGCAAATCAATGTGGGATTTGTAGCTGGAAACCCCAGAATAATGTCTGCTCAAACCTTTGCCTGCAGTGCCCCTGTTCTCACAAATTAAGCGTCAATAATTGGCTCCCATCAAACTTTTCTTCTCCGTGTCCACCTGCATCTTAGATTTCTGTGGTGGCTTGGGGTCTTCTGGGGTACTCAAGCCTTCGTAGGGAGTGGAGACAACTGCAGTGAGATCGGGAGGTTGAGACACAGGCTAATCCTGTTAGGAGGCCAGTGGTTATTGCAGGGCTTCCAGTGGGACCTGCTAAATGAACCATAATTCTGTAATGAGATTTCCTTTTCCCAGCCAGACTAAATGCTCTTGGCCACTGGGAATAAAAGGTCGGGGGAAGCAAAAATAAAGAGAGAAAAAAGTGGAGGGGGATGCCTGCCTCAGGCTCTGTCTATCTCAATTGTATCAAAGATTTGAAGAGCTCTCAGAGAGGTTTGGTTATTGCAGCTCACTCCTACGCCCTGCAAGTGCAGCTGAGGGCAATAGGCTGTCCTGTCCTCCACAGGGGGTTGATAGGACCCTGAGAGCAAGAAAAACACATTTGAGGTTGTGATAGCACTCCAAAATTCAGCACAGGTGAGAGAGAGTTCTTTATGAATCAGCAGGATCCTGGAGAGGAAGGGGAAACAGCCTGTGGGGCTAGTGAGGAGAAAACAGACCCTAAGAAGACACCAGTTTCTTGGTGGGAAAGCTGAATTACACCCAGAAACATCCAAAGTGTGTTTTGCTCTGACCTCTAGCTACACAGGGCAAAAACCATCAGCTGCCTGCTCTGCCCTAGGAGGTCTCTGGGGTGCAGGGAAGGGATGCTTTGGGCTGGGGCAGCTCCGTGCTGACCCCATCCTGGTTCAGTAGCAGGACACAAGTGTTGCTGCGGCCTCAGCGCTCTGGCTGTGGTGAAGTCAGGGTAGAGATGAGTTCCACCCAGGATCTTTGCAAACAGCAGGATTTTTAGGTGAAAACCGGTGGTGAAAGCTGCTGTTAGCTCGAAGAACATCCACTATCCATGCTGGACCACGTCCCCATGCTCTGCTGGCAGTGCATAGGGGTGGCTGCTCACCCCAGGGCACTGAGAGCATGTACCCAGCCCAGCAGGGATGCTGCTGACACAACATCCCTCCCTTCCTCCTCCACCAGCTTGCTTGCAGGTGTTCCCAAACTCCCCAAATTGGCCACATTTCACCCTGAGATGAGAAGCCAGCGTCCCCTGGGAGAGGGTTGGGCTCCTTGCTCCATTGCTCACTCTAGTGTGGTCTCTCTGCTGGGGAGTGTGATGGGGCTGGGAGCAGGGAGGGATTTGCCTACCCTGACTTGGTGTTTTGCAACAGCTTTTTTATTTCTTGCTTGATCTTGATCTGGCTTTGGGTTTTTTTCTTTTCTTTCTCTCTCTATTTTTTTTTAGCATCTGACTCTCTAATTTATTTCTGTCTAAATGGCAAACAAAAGCTTTTGGTTTGCCAAGTCCCAGGCTGGGTTTCTCCGGTTGTGGCTGGTGTTTTGGGTCAACTGTTTTCCAGCCTTCCCCTGCTCGAGGGATTCCTGATTGTTCTTTAACCTCACAGAGAAAACCCTGAGCTCTGTCTCTCATCTGGTAGGCAAGTGAAAAGAAAGAAAAGCACTTTGAAATGTGGTCCCGGGGTGCTGCAAATGTGTTTGCTGACCCTGGATGCTTCTGTGCCTCGGTTTCCCCACTTGTGGTGATGGGAATGAGTGAGATGAGCAGTTGTTTTCCAGCATTTCATGGGTAGTACTTCACAGGTCCAAGGTGGCCTCTTTATTCACTAGACTGTTTTTCCTGTTTACTATGTTCTTAGCCTCAAAGCTCTCCCTCGGGCTGCATGGATGGGTGCCTCCCGCTCCTAAGTCAGAGCTGGTTTCCAGGCCATCAGCTGCTTTTGTTGCAAGCACCCTCAAATGAGGATGGGAAAATGACATTGCTAAAAATAAAATTAAATCAGAGTGGTTTGGATGCCAGCTCTCCTGGTATCTGCTGAGCACCTCTCCTCCTTCCTGGCCCACAACCGTTCGATACTGGTCTCAGTGGGGCAGACAATGATACTGGGTTACAGGTGGGTGCAATGGGCTGGGTCTGTCCTGCTCCACCAGCCGTGGTGCTTGGCAGCATGAGGGCAGAGCCCATGGGTCGCCATCCTCCTGCCTAGGCTCTTCTCCAGGATTTAGTAGTGAAGCGAGAGGGGGATTCAAGCCATCTGACATGCAGTGGTGACAGCCTTGCCAGGGGACACTGATGAGGTCCAGAAGAGTTGCAGCTGCAACCCAATTTCTACTGCTAAAGGGCTTCTGCTGGTAGCCTGGTGGCAAAGGGACCATCTCCTGTGCTGAAGTGGCCACCGAAGTAGCCCAATGGTGATGGTGCTGCTGCTCCTAGGACCTCTCCTTCCCCTTTCTGGGATCAAGGTTGGACCTGTCACCTGCAGGTCCTGAGTTGGGTTGGGAGCAGAAGTTCAACCAGATGGGTCTGGAGAGCAGCGAGTCCTCCAGCTGTGACCCTGGGCTGGCCAGATTATCAACCAGCTCTGCACAAAGTATTACAGAAGGGTGAGGATATCCACGAGCTTGTTAGGCAGAGCCCTAAAGTGCAGAGCTATGGTTGGCTGCAGGTGAAACCCTAGGTCAGATGTTAATGTCATAGCAAACAATTAAATTCAGATTTAACCAAGAGGAAAAATGTGTTAAGATACAGCAGAGAAAGCAAGAGCCTGGAAATAAAAGCAGTTGAGGCCCCTCCACTGTTTCCCTGGCATGGAGAGCCAGGATCTCCTGGGATTCCACCTCCTCCCTCCTCAAACTGGACAGCATCCTGGGTCTGGGCAGTGGTAACTCCAGCCAGAGAGTAAGGAAAACATATTTTAGCCTCCCAAACAGCTGATTTGGGGTTTGTGGAAAGCAATGCCGCCTTTGGTAGAGCTACCATCACCCGCTGGAGGTGTTGTGACGTGAAGATTCTCCAGGTTTTAAACATAGGCACAGTTTGCTTGGAGCCCTGCCTTCAGTTCTGGAGTCTTCAGCAAAGGAAGGACGCAGAGCTCTGGGAGCAGGTCCAGAGGAGGCCATGGAGATGATCTGAAGGCTGGAGCACCTCCTGTATGAGGACAGGCTGAGAGAGTTTGGGTTGCTCAGCCTGGAGAAGAGAAGGCTGCAGGGAAACCTTAGAGCAGCTTCCGGCACTGAAAGGGGCTCCAGAAAAGCTGGGAAGGGGCTCTTGATGAGGGAGTGCAGGGATAGGATGAGGGGGACTGGTTTGAAGCTGAAATAGGGGAGACTGAGATGAAATCTTAGGCAGAAATGTTTTGCTGTGAGGGTGGGGAGGCCCTGGCCCAGGTTGCCCAGAGCAGTGGTGGCTGCCCCATCCCTGGAGGTGTTCAAGGCCAGGTTGGATGGAGCTTGGAGCCCCTGATCCAGTGAGAGGTGTCCCTGCCCGTGGCAGGGGGTGGAACTGGATGGGCTTTGAGGTTCCTTCCAACCCAAACCATTCTATGACTTTCCCTTCTTCAACAGCACCAAAACACTAGAAGGTCTGGGGGAGTTGGGTTTCTTTTTGAAGGTACCTTTAGTACCACCTCGCTGAAGAAACAGGGTTCATCCAGCTGAGCTCTGGTTTGTCCATCTGCCTCGTCCTAACAAATGCAGCTAATTTAGACGATATTTAACAGGAGGATTGAGACCTCAATATTAAGATGCCTTTGTGAGTTGCATGAAAATGGGTCCCAGGTGGCTGAAATGAGTGGGATGGCGAGTGGGGGGCTGGGATTTGGGCTGAAATCTATGTGGTGCTGGTGATCTCACAAGGAAACATCAGGGATGTTTTCAACCACAGGCAAACTATCTGTGAACCTTATTAGCACTGATGTCAGCCCAGCTCGAGGATCAGGTCCCTGATGCTAATGAAGCTCTCACAGGTGACATCAGTGAGCTGCTCAGCCCCAAGTCACTCTCATTAGTGGGTCAGCCCCGCTTCCAGGAGCCTGAAACCAGAGGGGCTGTGTGTGAGCCAGCATTTGGCTGTGGAGAGCCTCTTGCAGCCTGGAGGTAGGTGAATCACTGAGGCTGAGCAAAAAAAAACCCTGTAAATTGCTTTATTTTATATTTTTTTTAACAAAAAAAAACAAACCAAAAACTGTGAACTCAGTGCCTGTGTGTTCAATCCTGTTGCTGGAGCTTCCTGAGTTTTCCCAGCCTTGGCTGTGTTTGTCAGCTCAAAGTAGTTCATGGAAGGGTTTGCTTCATCGTGGTTTAACCAGGAGAAGCTATTTAATACCTTTAAATTGCAGCAGTATTTCAATATCTCATTAAAGTCAGTCCAGAAATAAATCTACATTCCTGGCATAGCTTCTGCAAACTTCTCCCCGAGTGCTGTCTTCCTTTTGTTTGGTTTGTGGAAGAACAGGGGGTGAAAAAAACACAGCTCTGTCTCTCAACTTCTTGTTTTTCTGCCTTTTTTTGGGGAGCATTTGGGTTGGGAGAGATCCTCATGTGCTGTTTGGCCATGGCTAAATGATGCTGATTCAGAGGTGGGTGACCAACATCTTTGTGTCCCCCTACGCTTGCACATCCCCCAAAGCTTTTGGGTTTCTTTTTTTTACTGGGGCTGTGAGTAATCTGGGGGCTGGGATCAGCCTTCCATGTAGTCACCTTCCCCCTGGTCTTTGCAGCTGGGGCTGCATCGCTTTGCTGCTCCATCCAGGTTGGAAAAAGCTGGGGTTGATGTGATGGGGGGCTGTACAGCTTGTTCTCCCCCGTGGGGTGCCCCACACACGCTGCTTCACTTAAGTGGGTCTGGGGGGAGGACTAGGGATGCTGGAGCCTCGCTCACCCTGTGGGGAGGCACGCAAGGGGCTTTGCTGGTGGGGAGGGGTATTTTTGGCAGCTTTTTTTTCTCCTTGCTCTTTTTTTAGGAATTAAGAACTCGACCGCAGCTGTTTCTCTGCTTTTGGGTTTGCTTTGTGTTCTTTTTCGCAATGAATGCTTTGCAGATTTGGCTTATCAGGCTTGTCAGCCTGCTCCAAGCCCTCCGCTCTCCTCCCTGTCCCTATTTACCCAGGGTGCTGGCTGACGCAGGGCCCTTTCCTGTGTTTGTCACCACCCACCCCAAGGTCCTCTGGTGATAACTTGCCATTTAAGATTAGGGATTTAGCTCTTTTTGAAAGAGTCTTTAACCTACAACCCTCCCAAATGTGTCACCTAATAGAAAAAAAATCTCTAAATACTCCGTTCAAGGCTGACACAAAAGTGATTTTTCTAGTTTCTAACTACCCCAATAATTGATCCAAAAGGTTTAAAGCTACCATTCAGGGGCTGGATCCCACTAGAAAGAAATGAGCTTGAAATAGGGACTCAGATGGTATAAAATACTGAGAACTGGCTGGTTTGAGCTGGCTTTAATGATCTCGATTCTGCTGATTTCAGTGGAGTCGTGTAGCTCTGCTGCTGCTGAGCATCTGCCCCCAAACTTACAGCTGCCGGTGGATGGCTCAGGCACTTGTGTTTCAAAACAGTGTTTGCATCTGAATAACCCAGAAGAAACTCGAACTCCTTTCAGCCTGTGAAGCAAGGGTCTTAAAGCAGTTTTTTAAATCTGTCTAAATTAGACCCTGGATTTACAAGAAGTCCTTGAACTTTGTCGTGTTTGTTAGTGCTCCGGCGTGTTCTTAAAATGATAATGAAAGCGATTCAGATTTTGATGGAAAGCTGGTAGAGCTTGGGCTGGAGGAAACATGCTAGCATGACTTTTGAAGGTAGGGGTTCACGTTTTGAAGTACAAGAAAAAGAAATGCAAAGGAAGACAGACAGGTGCTTCTTTGCCCTGCAATAGTGATGAAACATTAATTCATCTCCCTGGAATTTCTTGTTTGTGTGCTCCCATAATTTTATTTCTTTGGTGTCTCTATGAAGCTTGAGTTACTTGAATGCCAGAAGCCAAATACTCTTCAACTAATATATTTTTATTAGATTTTGTGTGTGTGCACGTGCCCATGTGTACACGTGAGAGATCAGTCTTTATATACCCACTTTATACCTTTGGAGGCTGTGAGATGGGCACCAAAAGACTCATTCCAGCAGCACGTTTTTAACTGGAACAGGAACGTTTAAGACATGCTTTTGGCTTTTGGTGGGATTTAAAGGTGTCTTGTTGGAAAGGAGGGTGATTTTAGGAACAGGTGACATTGGTGTTTGCTCTGGAAGGCTTCATGCTGTCACAGCTCTGCCTGGTAGCTTGGGACTTGTTATAGCTCCTGAAAGAGAGGAGCAGAGTTTCCTCCAAACGTGTCCTGGAGCTTGTGAGCTTGAGACAGGAGTGGGCACAGGCTTGTTTCTAAAAGCTACCTGCCTCGGCCACGTCCTCCCAGATGTTAAAGGCAATCTGGAATGGATCATACCCCAATCTTTTCCCCCATGCATCTTGCAGAGGGAGGACGCCAAGGAATCCCCCTGAGCCTGTGGCGTGGGTGTGCATTTTGCAAGCGGAGGATGGAGGAAGGAGGCAGCAGGACTCCTTGCAGATGGAACTATGTGCCATGTGGGCACAGATACCTGTATCTATGCCCACAGAAAAAAAAATTCACAAAGCTCCGGCTCAGCTGGGGACTTCCCAGGCCCTCCTGCTCTGCTCCGGGAGAGGACAAGAGCGAAGGCTCACTGCCACCTCTAGGCAAGCACCAGCATAGGCGCTTGCTCTAAACTGGAGCACGGACCAGACAATCCTGGGATTTGTCCCAAATCACTGCAGTCTCTGTGCCAGACCCCCCTATCAGCTGGTGTGTGTGTGTGTGCGCGCTGTTCATAGGCTTCTTAAGCTT
The DNA here is from genome assembly GCF_032191515.1 of Phaenicophaeus curvirostris. Taxonomy (NCBI): domain Eukaryota; kingdom Metazoa; phylum Chordata; class Aves; order Cuculiformes; family Cuculidae; genus Phaenicophaeus; species Phaenicophaeus curvirostris. Next base: position 5,972,728 of record NC_091408.1, read on the forward strand.
TAGTATAAATATGTTTAGCTGTTTCTTTATTCCCCGGGCAGTAATCCCTCCAACACATTTCGAGTTGCATAGAAATAGCAGCTGAATAACTCCCGAGCCGTGGCTGCTGGGGATATTGTGTGTGTGTGTGATCAGTGGTTTCCTAAGGATCTTAGAGAGCCGAGCATCCTGAGCGGCACGTTCCTGCCGGCGGGCTGTGAACCTTGGCAGTAGAGCTGGCTGTCTGACATCCTTCCCTCAAGAAAGACCCATCACCAGCTCCTTGACACGCGCCCGACCTCCCTGCTGGAGCCCCCAGCCACTCAGAGAGGTGGGTGAGGATAAACGGCAGCAGGAGAGGAGGAAAAGAGCGCAGGTTCTGGGGCACAGGGGGAGGAAAGTTGGGTAAGCATTAGCTGCTCTGTTTATATTTGGCTTCTCTAGCTGCTGGCAGCATATGGCCAGAAGCAAACAGCACTGAGCTGATTTCAGAGGAGAGGAGGAACCAGGGAGCAGCTGTACGAGGGGCAGGGAGGATGCTGTTCCCTCTCCTGAGCAGTTTTGGGGGATAACTTGCTTTGTAGCGCCGTTAGTGAGAATCAGGGAAGCAACTTTGGTGGATGAGGCTGGGCATGGTGGGGCTTCTCCAGAGCTGGTCTCTTATCCAGAGCTCTCAGCTACCCAAGTAGGATGAGGCAGGATTGCAGGAACATGCCCTCTGTGGAGAAATCCTACCCACAAATGCTCTTTGCTGGAGAAAGGAGGGTGCAAAGCTTTGCTGTCGCATCAAGAGCTGTGTGGGAACAGGCTCACTGGGTGCAGGTGGGCTGGAGAGGGTCATGCTTGACCTTCTCTATTTGCAGACCAACATCTGTCTCATTAGTTGCTTATGAACGTCTGAGCCTTCCTCTCCAGGCTGACTCATGGCTACCGACTGGAGGGAAAGGCTATGTGGGACTTGTGCATCCTCCTGAGTCAGGGACAAGACATTCACAGGCCAGCAGTTTCCTTCTGACATTGACATTTTACTTCTGGCTTGCCTGGATTTACAGGCTTCTGCAAAGCTCCACATGATGCAAAAAAGAGCATTGTCCCATTAAGTTTTCTGAAGGTGAAGGAAATGATGCCATGACCTAGCGAGGCTGTGGCTCATGGATGAGCGCAGCCCATCTGGTTCCTGAACCTCTTCTCTCTGGTGACCTGAGAGATTGGCAGGAGGATGCACCCGGGGAGGGTTAGGTTGGACATTAGGAAGACGTTGTCACCCAGGGGGTGGTGAAGCACTGGAACAGCTCCCCAGGGAAGCAGTCACGGTGCCAAGCCTGACAATATTCCAGATTCATTTGGCCACCACCCTCACAAACATGGTGTGAACATTAGGGTTGTTCTGTGCAGGGGCTTGAGTTGGACTCGATGATCCTTGTGGGTCCCTTCCAACTCAGGATGTTCTATCATTCTATTATAAGTTCTAGGCTGGTGGAGAGGGCTGGGATCCCACCACGGGTGCAGCTGCAGGCATTGGGGGTGACGTGGGTGAGGTGCCCTGCCAAAGCTGTGTCCCAGAGTAGCACAGGCAGCCCTGCGTGCCTGGATCCGAGTACCCCAGCAGTCAAGGCTTTGCTTCCACAGCATGCTCTTGCCTCTCGTACATCTGCCTCCCTTGCAGGAGGAGCGGTGGGCAGAGAAATGGTGAGATGCAAGTGGCAGGAGCTCATGTGGTGTGTCAGGGTGGCTTTGGCAGGGGAGAATCCCCTTGAACACTGCAAGAACGTGTGAGCTGCACCTCCAGCTACGCTATGCTCGTTCCCCTGTTTGCAACCCTATTCGAGGGGGACTGGTCTAGTTTCCCTGATAATCACTAGCCCAGAAGTGGACTTGTTGGACTGAAAGGAGAAGGTTTGGACTGAAGCTGGCAGCCTGTGGCTCACGAAACCCTTCTTTGCCGGTGTGCATTTGCTCATTCCTCCACGGGACAGGTTTCTTTGCCAAATGGATCAGAGCAGATGTCATTGGGTAGCTCATTATTAGATTAGTCCTGCATTTAAGTGAGCATAATTGTGTTTTAATTAGCCCCGGACAGTGCTTTATAGCTTGATGTATGGAGAAAACGGCCCTAGCCCCAATTCTGCTGCTGTGTTTGCCTACCCTCTCCCCTTTGCCACCTCTGCAACACTCCCTGCGTTCCAGAGAGGAACAGGGTTGCTCCGTTTCCTCTTCCCTGTGGGAAGTTTTGTAATTGAGTCACCTGCTGTGCTACGCTTTATTCTCCTGCCTCTGGAGAGGCAGCGGGGCCGGCAGGCTGGGGCTGCTCGGGGCTGTCGGCTCCCGGAGCTGCTGGACACCCATGGGCTGTGTCCATCTCTGCCATGGGCTGCGTCCATCTCTGCTGAGGCCACCTCGCTGTGCTCCGGTGGGAGCTGCTGCCAGGGTTTGGGAGGAGGCTGCGAGCAGGTGAACCTTACACTCCTGCCCGAGAGCTTGCTCGGGTTTGTATAATATTATATATCTGTAATTGTGTGTTTGTTGTTGCCATGGGAATGAGCACAATTGCAAAGCCTGGAGACTGATGTCAAGCCTTGGTCTGCACCGGGCCTTACAGGGGGCAGGTAAAGAGTCAGAAAGGGAAATAGGGTGAGGAGGAGCCCTCTCATTCTCTCCCCTGCGTAAACTCACACTTAGCTCCAGCAGCAGAGGTGCAGGCAGCTGGGAGAGGGGTAGGACTGCCCTGGCCTGCAGGGCTGGGGACACCGTGTTTAAAGGATGGGTGGACGAGGTGCTGAGAGACGTGGTTTAGTGTTTGATAGGAATAGTTGGATTCGATGATCCGGTGGGTTTTTTCCAACCTGGTGATTCTATGATTCTATGGTTGCAGTGGGGCTGGTGGTGTCTGCCCTGGGCACACAGAGAGGCAAGAGCAGGGACAGAGCTGGCAGGAGGGAGCTGCCTGCTGGCAGGGGAAGAAGAGGGGGGGCTTTTCTGCAGCCCCCAGAGCATGATCCACCTGGGAGCAGGGAGGTGGGGGGGCTGCAGCTTTCTGGGGGCACAGAGGTGGTGGGCAGGGGCGCTGGGGCAGGCTGAGGCTATGGAGCGGAGCTTCCCCGCAACAAGTGGGGGCCAGGGGGTGCTTCTTGGCTCTTTAATTGGTGAGGGATGAAGGAGGGGGGGATGTTCCCCGCTAAGGGGAGGGAGGGGGGAGGAAAGCCACTCTGGAAATGAGGTTATATAAAAGATGTATGATTTGGAGAGCAGAGTGTCTCCTAATGAGGGCTGCACCGGCTCGCTCCACACCCATAAAAACCCTGGTTGGACGTCAAAGCGGATTCGTTTCGGTGATGCTGGGATAAAGGGGCGCAGCGAGGACTGGCTCCCTCCCTCCCTGCCAGCCCAGCCGAGCCCAGCGCCGGGCTCCGTCCCTCCGCCGGGAGGGATGCTCGGGGGCCGGGGAGAGGCACGGGGCCGGGGCCGGCTCCTCTCCGCCGCACGGTAGGTGGGGAGGGGGGCTGGCTGGCTGGCTGGCTGCCCCCCAGCCCCGCTTCTCCGGGAAACTTTGCTCCCGGAGCGCCCCTCGGGGGGCAGCAGAGGGACCCCCGCCCCACCGGGACGGGCACCCGGCTCCTGCCCCCGGCTGCGGGAGCTCGGGGCTCTCCCGGAGGAGCCGGGGCACGCGTGGGATCTTCCCCGCTAAAGCCTCTTTCCCCGGCTCCCACCCGCACCCCGGGGCTCCGCTGCGGGCTTCCTCCACCGCCTCCCCGCTCGCTTTTCCATCGCTGGGGCTGGAGGGAGGCTGGACCAGCTCGAAGCCGGCTGGTATCTCCCTCCCTGCTCGAACTCTTTGCAGCAAGTTCAGGATGGGGCGAGGGGGAGCTGCTCGCACGGTACCGGGCGGGGAGGTGGGGGCTGTTTTCCCGGTGGAGGAAGGCAGGGGCAGGTGGTCGGTGTGCTCGGTGGGGGCAGCGAGCCAGTTTGGAAGGGAAGGCAGGCGGGCAGCGTGCCCGGGACAGCCGGGAGGGAATGGGATCAGGGCGGGGAGGGGGTGTTGGGGGGGTGCGATCTGTCCGGAATGGGACGGGGGGAGCGTTTTTCCAGGAGGACGCTAATAGGGTCAATTTCTAGGGAGGGCAAGGGTGCAGTTTTGCAGGGGAGATGAAGTTTTTCCGGGGAGGGGGGGCAGTGGAGGGCAGTTTTCCACGGGTGGGGGCAGCGTCCCGGGATCGGGGGCAGGGATGGGGCTGTCCCCCCCCATAATAAAGGCGAGGCGGGGAGCTGTCCTGGGTGCTGAACGCTCCGCGGAGACCCGGCACCCCCTTCCCGGGCACCGGCGGGGAGATGCTACCGGGGCTGGGGTGGAAGGATGGTCCACACCGGGTCCCTTCCCTGCTGTTCCACCTGTCCCACTCTCTCCAGAGCATCCCCACTGTCTCCAGGGCATCCCCGCCGTCCCAGGGGCACTAGGGTGGGGAGGGAGCAAGATCCACATCGACCAGAGGGTTGGGGAGAAGCGTCTCCAATGTGTTTCTAGTCCTGGGATGTCCCGTTCACGGCTGGTTCTTGTCCTTCAGGGAAAATCTGGGGTCGATTCAGATCTTGCTCCTTCCCTCTCCCCAGCAGTGCAATCCCCTCCTGATGCACTTGAAATGCAGAAGGGAGTTGTCGCAGGGATCAAAGGAGATGAACCCTGCTTGCCCTGCCTGTGGCCTCGCTCTCAGCTTAGTTTGCAGAAGACAGTAGAAAGCTTTTGTTTTTTACTGGTAAAGCAGAGGAAAAGAGAGATCTCTGTAGGCACATCTGGAGCATCTGGTGCTGGAGTGGGTGTGCATCACCCCATCCAGCTCCAGTCCCGCAGAGCCTTTCCTTGTCTCAGCCCCGCACTCCCTGAGCGCTCTGACTCTGCAGCCCAGGTGCAGACATTTTCTTCCAACGCTTTCAAGTTATGACTGTCAGGAGGAAATTCTGGCAGGCAACTTGACAATTATCTGCCGAGTCCCTGAGGAGCTGATCCGCCTCTCACTGAAATTGAGGGGAAGTGTCTCCTTCCTTCCCGTGGGAACACCGGCTGTCTGGAGTGGGAGACATGGGAGACTGCGGGGGGCAGTTGCAGTGGTGGAGGGCTGGACTGCTTCAAATGCTTTAAATGCCATCTCCTTTTCCTCTTCTACCTCCCCAAATGCTGATGGCTCAGGCAGATGGCAGCGTGGAATCTAAAGGGTTGATCGCTGGAGAGCTGAGGGGAGTCTTTTGGGGCACGGGGGGCTGTTCGAAATAGCACTTTCCCAGAGCTATCTACCTGCACATCTTGGTTGGATTTGCCTTTTTGTTAAAGCTCTTGGGCGGAGAAGGTTTATTTTAAACAATTTGGGTTTGCATCAAAAATTTCTTCCTCCCTCTATTTTCTTTTAGCCTGTATTACCCAGAATATTTTCTTTAAGATGCTACAAACTCGGTCGTAGACTTTCCAGGTTTAAAATGTGCATATGTTTGCAAACAAACTCCTTGTAACGAGTCTCTTCTTACACAGATGTGGGGTTGCGAGGGGGATATTTCTCTAATCAGATATCTGCACTGGAAGAAGTGTTACAATCCCTCTTGAGCCAAGGAGAGTGCCCTTTGAATTCTGTTTATTCCCTCTGTTAGTGCGGCAATTGTGAGTAGATACTGGAGAGGCCATCTTAGACAGAGGGGTTTGGGCTCAATCCTCACTTGCAATTAGTGCTGTGTGCCTGCTGATGGGGAGGATTTGGTCCTCCCTGAAACCCAGGGACGTTTTTGGCCTGTTGGATTTTATTCCCCCCTGCTTTGCTTGTGTGTTTGCATTTTCCATTTCAGTTGTATATCTGTACAAATGCTTAGGAAATCTGCCAGATAGCCTAAATCAGTGCCTGAAAACAACTATATATAGTAACTGATAAGTCACGTGAGCTCTGCTCGCATAGATTAGCATTTACCTTTCCTGAGTAATGACAGTATTGTTTGATACTTGTTGATACCATCAATTTTTACTAAAGAAACACAACCCCGACAGCAAGGGACGGGTTTTGAGAGGAGGTTCCAAACAAAGCTAAAATGCCTTTGCTCTACTCATGCCGTTCTGACTGTATCTGTGCATTAAATCAAATCTATATATGTGATCTGATCCCTCGAATGTGGCCAAAAATAAACATATTGTGTCCCAAAGAGGGAAAGAGCTGTCTGTAAGCCACTGTCTGGCTGAAGCCGGATGAAAGCATGTTTACTTCTAGCTGCTTGCTCCCAATTAACTCTGTGATGGGCTGTGTGTGTTACCTGACCCAACACAACCCAGACTGCCACCCTGCACAGCAGCTGCAAGGCAAGTGGAGAAAAGTATCGGTGTGACACTAAGCAAGTGCTCGGGATCTGTCTGTGAGCATGAGAAACACGCAATCTGGAAAGCCCAAATGTTATCAGTATGTTGGCTCTATATGCAGAGTGTGGAAATCTGCAAGTACTCTGTGTGTGTGTATATCTAAAATTTGAAGTATTTATGCTAAGGCAACTCTTCCCGTAGTGTCTCTTTTACATGACAATTCAGAAATGCTTAACAAGATCTTGCAATGCCCTTCAAGGGCAGGCTTGTCTTAATCCCATTTTGCAGAGTCTTAGGCTTATGTTTTCAGACATGCTGAAAACGTGCAGTTTTTCCTTGCCTTGAAAGCCATAAAAGTGCAGTCTTTTCAGAGCAGGACACATTCTTTATCCCCAAATGCCATCAAAATGAACATATCTGCCCAGGGAGGTGGTTGAGTCACCTTCCCTGGAGGTGTTTAAGGGACAGGTGGATGAGGTGCTGAGGGGCATGGTTTAGTGATTGATGGGAATGGTCGGACTGGATGATCCGGTGGGTCTTTTCCAACCTGGTGATTCTATGATTCTCTGTCCCTGGAAATCCCATGGCAGGTCTCAGGCAAGGGCTCCAGTGGGACCACAAGCCGTGGTGTGCCAGCCTGTCTCACTGCAGTCTCTCCCCATGATGCTGAGATTGAGGAGCATGGGTCTTGAGAAGCTAAAATCCTCTTCTCTGGCACTGGGAAGACCCCTCTGTTTTCAAGATAGGGGTTGCAGCTGCTTCAATCAAAACCAGCATCCCCAGCATAGATTGGTCTCTTGGGGGATGGAGAAAAGCTCCAGGAACTGATGAGCATCAGGGCCCATTTCTGCTCTTCTCTCTCTCGTGCACTCATGGCTTTCTGGCCACCGTGCCCCAAGCCCAGTCCCAAACAGGGCTGTGTTCAGATGTGCTGGTGGAGTGAGGATGATGCAGCTGATGCTGCCTCTAAGGAACAGCCTCACTGTCGTTGGCAGCACCTTTAGCAAAAATTAGGAAGCAGAAAATTCCACATCCTCCACACCCTAATCCTCCCCAAATTCGAGCCAGAAACCTCTGTGGGACAAGGAATGGGTCCCAGGAGGCCCACAGAGAACTTTGCAGCTGCTGTTGATACTATGGCAACAAGTGCTAATGCAAACCCCTAAGAAACGCTTGGACAGAAACTGAGAGGAACAAATTATCTCTGCTTTTTGCCTTATGCAGTCACCAAGGATGCTGGTGCAAAGAGGGCAAGAGCTCTGCTTTGACTCCACATACCAGATTAATTGGTGGGGAATCACACCTCTAATCCTCTTGCACATTTTGATATTGAAGAGAGATGGTAGTGATGCTCTGGGGACAGAGAAAATCCCGCAGCCTTTTCAGCAGTGGGCTTTCACAGGTCCCTGGCAGGAGACTCATGCCTCCAGACAGAGGAGCCCAGGCTTGTGCTGTGAGAAGCCTGATGCTTTCCCAAGGCTTTTAAACAGTGATATCAGTCACTCTTTATCAAAGTCGGTGACAATAAGATTTATTGCTATTTAGTGTCTTAATTGAGCTACTTCTCCCAGTGACTTGTTAGAGTAGGAATATTTAGTGCTGTACTAGAAGGACTTTGAGGAGTCAGAAGCAAAGGAGGGGATGAGAATGTGAGCGGCTGAAATGAGCTGGGAGTTTAATTCCTGGACCGACTCTGAGCTGAAAGCTCTGTTGCTGTCTTTATTGAAGCCGGCTGGCGGCTCTGGAGCTATTACAGCTCTAGCCAACCTGCTGTGATTTTAAAATCCCCTATTTCTTTTTTTTTTCTAAACAGAACCACAATTCCCCTCTCATGCTGCAATTGGATTTTAAGGCCATCTATCAAGTGGCATTTTCTCATTTATTTCCTATCTACCTATTTTGTCACTTAGGACAACGCGGTGTTGTGTTAACGGGGGTCCCATTTGTCAGACTGGAGTTGCTGGTGTAATTCCAATCCTCTTGGCAAATTGATGGTGGTGAAATTTATGTTTTACAGATGGGCCGAGCCCTAATAAAAACATCAGGTTTTGATGGGGTTAGTGGGAGAATTGACTGTTTTATCTAAACTCCGTTTCAGCTGCACACCACAGGCGCCAAGAAAATATTGTATGAAACTGTAAAAGAGAAATAGCAGGCGTGTTACTGCAATATGCTAAGCCTTGAACTTGAAATTAAAACAAAACCCTGTTTCTCGCATCTTAAAAAAGGGGAATTTTGTCAACACAGTTGTCTTGGCAACTTAAAATATATTGCCTGCAGTCTGCTCAGAGTGGTATGGTTCATATCAGATGGGGTGAAAGGGAGAGGGATGAGGGACTTCATTAAAAAACAGCAAAGTTTTAGTGTGGTTCTGCTTCCTCTAGCATTGCTGCCCCGTGACTAGGAGTGCACAGAATGCTGTCTGAATAGAATATAATAGAATATTTGAGTTAGAAGGGACCTGCAGTACCTAGAAAGCATGCTGGCAGCTGCTTATTCCAGCAGTACCAGCCTTCCCTTGGCTGTTTAATTCCCCAGAGGAGGGTGGTTGTGGATGAACACAGAAGCAAGTGCCAGGAGTTGAGAAAGGTGCAGGTTGCGAGGCTTTGGAGCAGCTTCAGCCCAGTATATGGCCATGAATAAATGTGTATTGCTTTGCTTTCTACAAAACAGCCCCCTCATTAGAGGCAAATAAATCAACCTCCATTCCTTAAGAAAGTTTTTTTCTATCAGAAAGCAAGCATTTATTTTATTAACTGATCTATTACCAGTGGTAGGCATGGTTTCAGTGCAAACACCCATGTCCAGCTGACAGGTGGTGGGGTGGCACAAGTGTCTCCAGGGCTGGGACCTTGGTACTTGATCCTTTCAGCAACAACCTTCCCCAGTGCTTACTGGCTTCTGTGGCTGCGTGGAGCAGTCCAGCAGCTCCGCAGCATCGCTATCATAAGGAATGGTAAAGTGCCTCTTATTCAATTTGCTCCTATGTGCAAATAAGGTTTATCAGGGGTGAAGAAAATGTCATGGACCAGGTGAAATTGTGCACTAAGGATGGGAAGGGAGAAGCGGAGCGCGTCGTCTGGCTGTGAACTAAAAAGGGCTCACTCCTTCCCGAGCAGGCTTTGGCAAAGCTGATGGGAGGTGGATAATTAGAGATATCTGGGCAAACATTGTCTATATAGGATTAAAAGGCCATGTCCATGTCTACACCACATTGTCAGTCTGAGCCGAATGGGAGCCGAGTGCTGAACTGCTGGCATGAGTGAGCTGGCTGCCAGTGAATCACTTTAATGCTCCATATTCAGATGCAGAAACACGCAGGTTTACAGCAACTGTGCATATGTTGCATCCCATTGCTCCTCATCAGATTCACTGACGCTCCATGGGTTGTAAAAATTAAACGGGCATAAATCCATCAGCCCCGGGGTTCTTCATGGAGCTCTATAAACCCCACACAAACTAATTAAATAAGACAATGGTGTCCATTTAAAACTGGCATGTAGAAATGTAAGCCATTACTGCAGTGAAAACAAGACTCAAAGTTGATTTGCAAGGGCAAGGGCATCCTGAGTGCCCACACCGCAGGGCTGGAGTCGGGAGGTGCAAGCTCACCCATAGCCTGCAGCTACAGCTGGGAGAGTTAAGAGATTGTGTTAAGCTCCTAAGATTTATTTCTCCTCCACTTTGGTTTCTAAATCAAATCATCCAATTAACGTATGTGCTGGAGTTTGTTGCTTGAAATGTTATCTGGAGACTCTAAAGCCTTTTCGTTATTGCTTTCCGTAAGGCTTGTTTGTTAAGAGAATGCCTGGGTCGCTGCCGTAGGGGAGCCTGTTCTGCTGCTCTTTCCTACGCTGATTAAAGCCTCCAAACAAGCAATGTCAGTGTGGATCAGTGTCGAGATCAGAGTTAACGCTTTTCGTAACGCTTGTCTGGGGTGCTACGAGTTTGCAGCTCTGCAGGGTTTGTCGCTCTTCTGTAATTTGAGTTGGTTTTAAGCCTTGGATAGGGGAGGGAAATTGAGGCAGGGAGTGGAACAGCACCATCCATGGGTGTTTATTCAAGTAGGGTGGCTCAGCGGGGAAGATGAGTCCAGCTTTGCCCACGGCATTGGCCATCTCATCGCATCATTCTGTGATTCTGCGGTCTCCCTGCTGTCTTCCAGGGGTGAACGAAGTGTTTCCACCTCAGTAGCACTCACCCCAGTAAAACCCTCCTCACCGTGCTGCTCTCGCTGGTTTTAAGGAGTTAGATGTGACGCCTCCAGTAGCTTTAAATGTATGACCTGGCAAACATAGTACTGCTTGTGGGTTCATAAATCAGACTCTTAACAATGCTCTTAAGGAGAACTGTGCTCGGCAGAGCTGAGCACGGCTCAGCCACCTACACTGCAAACAGCCGGCACCTCCTCATCGCTTTGCACAGGGTTTAATGCTTAAGGTTTGATCCAAAGCCTCTCCCTTTGGGAAGAGACCTGCAGATATCCCGAGACACGCTGGGAGCTGGGTGTGGGGAAGCCCTGACCCATGCTGGCTGCCTGGGGAATTCTTCCCTGTGCTCCCAGGTGTCTCCTGCTGCCTTCTCATTCCCTGAACGTCTCCCCGTCCCTCCCATCTTTGGTTTGAGCTTGTGCAAGATTTTGTAGCTGAAAAATGGTTGGACTTAGACTCACAGAATCATTGAATAACCAGGTTGGAAGAGACCCACCAGATCATCGAGTCCAACCATTCAATCTTGACAATCTTCAAGTTATTTTCCAACTTAAATGATTTTATATTTCTACAAAAATGCCAGTCCACCTCTACTCCAAAGGAGTAGAAAGGTCACGCACATAGAGACAGTTTGCTCTCAATCTCCTTGCCTCTGCTTCTGGTTTTTTTCTGACCTTCCTTACTCTGGGGAGCAGCTGAAAAATAGGAAAGAAAAGGGTTGAGTTTGAAGGAAAAGAAAAAGTCCTGAACAGGTAAATAACGTCATTCCCTGCCTTCCATCCAGTCTCCGACTGCTGTTGCAGAGTCCACAGCTGAGGCAGGGGAGATACTGGTCACCAATCACCCACAGGGGAGACCGTGCAAGGTCCAGGATCGAGTTACTCTCTTTTCTGTAGGGAACATGCTGGTCCTCAGCCCTATCTTGGAGAAATCCCTGGCTGGGTGCTTAGATATCTTCTATAAACTGTTTTTTTACTTCTCCCTTATAGGGAATGCTGGGGTGTTGGCATGTTTTGGAGATGGAGAACGATGTGTGCCCAGTAATAATCTTGTTCACTGGGGTCTTGCAGGCTGGAGTTGTAAATGTGTAACGAACTATAAGCATTGCTACAAGCTTTTTAGAGGAAAGCACTAGAAACTGGCCTGATGGGAGAAGAGTTGAGGGTTTCTCAGCTCTCTCCACCTTAAGGTGGGTGAAGACCCTTTCCAGGGAGCTCAGCATTGCCCCACTCCCTGCAAACACTGCAGTAAGGGGTCGAGCTGGGCTGAAAGTCACCGTCCCTCTGACTGTCAAGCATCCACCTGCGGGAGCTGCTGGGGGAGCCCAACAGTGACAAGTGACATGGACTCGTGTCGGGCAGTCCCTGAGATGGCTCTAGCCCTGCTGTGTCAGCCAAGATGCAAACATCGACTTCACCGATTGTGAGGAGTTTGAATGCTGTGGAGATGGTGACTAACCCAGAGCAAATAACAGGGTTGTCCCTTGGATAGGGAAGCTGGCAGTCCTGATCTCGTATGGTGCATACACTCATTTGAAAGCCTCGTTTGTCCTTACCATGTCACCTAATAGATTAGAGATGAGTCCTGTGTGGCTTGCCGAGCTGTCAGGGTGTCAGTGACCTTGTTCGCAGGAGGGACCAGTGCAGGGGCTGGGAGATGCAGGGACCGTGCTGGTGGGCTGCTGAGAGCCAGGCAAGGAAAAGGCAGACCCTGTGCAGGGAGAACAAAGCCTGTCCTGTGCTTTGGCTCTGGCATTCAAGACCCCAAAGGCTTTCGCCTGTGAAAGAGGCAAAAGACTCAGCTGGGTTTTGTTTTGTCCAAGGCTTCCGCTGGGCTCTGGCTGGGGCAGAGATGGAGGGACTGGGAAAGAAGGAGGAGAGGAGCAGGACCTTCCCTGCCCAAGCAGATCAATTCCTCCTTCTTTCCTGCCCAAATATATGCTTTTCCCTCCCCAGGTAGCCCAGGGATCTGGAGGAGATGTCCCGCTCTGCTGCCCCGAGGCAGCACATCACAGTTGGCAGAGGTCGGGCTCCAGTGGCCTCCAACCAGGGCCACTTTTGGGAAGTCATCTAGCAATTAACGCTTATGTTACTCGAGCTAATTAGTCCTTGAGGAGGTGACACCCCTCTGACCTACTCAGGTGGCGTTTAACCTTTTGCACGCATGTCTCAGTAACAGCAGAAGGGCAATAGAGGTTAAATCCATCAGCTCGGGTTATTGGGCTCTAATTGCTCTGTTCTTTACTACCCTGGAAAGAGACAGGCTGAGGTCAGCAGACTTCATCACATGAGGATTAAAATGCTCCAGTGAGTTAATGCCAGGGCTGGTGTCACAGTCCTGCTTCTCAGATCCCTGTATTTACCACCCAGATGCTGGAGGGAGCTCCTGGCGGAAGGATGCTTGGTGTCTGAAGGTGCAAGCGCTGCCCTGAAGGTGCTGCCTCTGGGTGACAGGAGAGTGTTTTCTTTGGCACATCAGTGCCTCCAGCCTGCAGATCTATTGCCCTCTGTTCTCTCCCCATAATTCAGATTTATAAAAGAAAAGAAGGCGTCTGCATTTCAGCTTGCTGCTAAATGCCAGGGCGCCCTCATGGAGAGAAATGTTCTCCAGAGCATCTAAGAAATGGGAGGGGACCGTGGAGAGCATTTGGGAGTTGAAGTTATTAAATGCAAGCATAGGCCTGTAAGAACCAGGGTCCCATCAGGAGTCAATGAGACATGGCTCCCCAAGCCACACGAGGGCTGTAGAAAGTCATACGCAGCTGCATGAGGTTCCCCCCAGAGCTGAGTAAACTCTTTGCATGTTCTCCTCTAAATGGTTTTCCATCGGCTAAAGCAGTTGGTTTGGGCACTGTTCAGAACTGAATGGCAGGGCTGGGCACCAGAGAGTGCTTGCTTTGCCTCTTGTGTCCCTGTGCCAAGCTTGAAATACAGGGAGAGAAGGAGCTGAGCCAGGCTGAGGCTGTGATCCCTGCTGCCAGGCTTAAAAGCACTTGTCTTGTAAGTGCTTTGCCGTAATTCAGGGTAAGGGGAGCTCATTGCCCTCTTCTACTGCTTTGTTTTGTTTGTGGCTGCTACTCTTTCTCCTAAAGCATCAGAACAGTTTTGGTGTGACAGCACCTATGGAATGTTTTTCATCCTAGGCAGGGACATTTATCTCCTGTCTGGTCACCCTGATCCATCTCAGCCATCACGTTGTTGGATACTCTGGAAAACGCATGGAGATAAGACCATCGGTGGGCAGAAATCACCGCTGATCTCCATGCAGCTCGACCCATTTGCACAGGTTCCTTGCGTGTTTTTTTTTTGCTTGTGACCCAACGGCAAATTGTGGAGGGTCAGAGCAAAGCTCCCAATCTCCCCCTGTGCATTCCTAGCCCTCGCCAAGCAGATGGTGCCGATTTTCACAGAGGGAGCAGAGGAAACAAAGCTCAGAGCAATGAGAGACTGCAGCCTGTCTCCCAAACGCAGCCCGGGGGGTGGCATCTGTGGGGACAGGCTGATGCATGGGGGTGCCTGTGGCACGCTGAGCCCCGTGCTGCGCCCACACTTATGCCAGCCTTAGCTCTATTTTCTTTAACCTGTTTTTTTTTTCTTCCTCCTTTCTAGATAAAGAAGCTCGTGGACAGTTTGCAGCGATGTCAGTGAAGCAAGCGGGCTGCATCTCCACCTCTGCCCAGCGCAGGACCAGAGGCTGACTGGAAGCTGGCATGTTGCCCCCTCCAGCTCCTGCGCGACCGCACGATGCCCAGCGCTGCCTGCCCTTCTCGCCCTGCCCCTAGCCTTGCTTTCTGCCCGTGATACACCCTGCTTTCCCCAGGACATCGTCCTCTGAGAGAGGCGGCAGTGACTATGCTGCAGAAAGCCAGCCTGCAGCCGAAGCCCAGGGGAGTTTTGCAGTGAAGCTGGCTGCTTGAAAGCCAAAGAGTTGTCCCTTCCCCACCCCGGTGTGGATAAGCATCTCGAGCAGTGAATTTCTCTGCGCTCAGAGGGTGTCGAGGTCCTAGTCTGCTGGCTCGAAGAGGGGGGCTGCCATGGAAGAGAATGCGTTCAGCGTGCAGCAGATACAGCCCAACGTCATCTCAGTGAGGCTCTTCAAACGCAAGGTGGGTGGCCTTGGCTTTCTGGTGAAGGAGCGCGTCAGCAAGCCACCCGTCATCATCTCAGACCTGATCCGGGGAGGGGCTGCAGAGCAGAGTGGCCTCATCCAGGCTGGGGACATCATTTTAGCCGTCAATGGCAGGCCCCTAGTGGACATGAGCTATGAGACCGCGCTGGAAATTCTGAGAAGCATTGCCTCCGAGACCTACGTGGTCCTCATCCTACGGGGCCCTGAGGGCTTCACCACTCACCTGGAGACCACTTTTACGGGTGACGGGACACCAAAAACCATCCGTGTCACCAGACCTCTCTGCCCGACTCCGAAGGCGGTTGACTTGTCCAACCCAAGCCTGCACAGCAAGGAGCAGCCGCTGCCAGCAGCCGAACGCACCATGGGCTCCCTATGGACAAGACAGATCGGGCAGGAGGTGGAGCCGATGGTCCACATCAACGGTGTCGTTACCAGCAGCAAAGGGCAAGACGCTGCGAAAGGGAAGGAGGCTGCTTGTGGTCACTCTTGCCTCAACGGCGGCATGGAAGACAATGAACTGCTCAAAGAAATCGAGCCTGTCCTGGATCTCCTGAAGAGCAGCAGTAAGGACAGCGGTGGAGATGCGCCCTCCAAGGTAGAGACAAGAGATATAGAAGTCCAGGTGGACTGGTAGGTCCCTAAATACATTTTTTTACATTTGGTGGAATGTGCTGGTTTTGACTACCCAACGTGGCTAGTTTAGGTGTCAGTGGGCACCTCTGCTGCGAGGCGGAGATGGAGAGGAAGGGATGCAAAATAAGGGGGAAGTGATTGGTGAGAGGAAGATAAAAGTAATGAAAAATTAGAAATAGGTGATGGAAGAAAGAGAGAGAGATGAAAGCATGGGAAATTGGAGAGAGAGCAGGAGTAATGTGTTGTGGAAAGCTGAGCTATGCGATGTAGTGGCTCATGGGCTGGGCTGGGTTTTGTTTCTGTCCCATGTTCTCGATGTAATTTATTGCAAGCTTTAAACAAAACCCTGTGCCTCAGTTTCCCCACCTGCTAAGTATGATTCATGGTATTGTCTGTCCTTGCTATCCGGCTTTAGAGCTCTCCAGCTGAAATCTGCCATTGATTAAATGCCGGAGAGGGAGAAGGAAGGTCAGACTGGCAGAGTACGATGCTTCCCAGGAGAAATGAGTTTCAGAACCTTCTGTGCTTTTGGCAGTCAGGATCTGGCTTGGGGAGGGGAGAGGGGAGCCCCAGTCCAGCTCCAGCTGACATCAAGGGGACCTTTGTGTAAGGACAGCGGGACCTGTTTTCTGAGACTGGGGGAACTGATTCCTGTTGCGAGCTCAGAAATGGCCCTTGTTGAAGCGGTGGAGCTGCTTGTTCATCCCCTTGACTCATTCTAGATCAGGCTGACTGTTTCAATCTGCGTGTGCGAGAACAACAAGGGTGGGGGCGTACGGATGTTTCCCTGTGGCTTTTCAAGGAGGGTGAAATCCCATCATGTGGATGGAACTACTTCATTTCTGCTATCTGCTCCTGCAAGGGGCCATGCGAGTGGTGTTGTCCTCCTGATCTTCCTCAGCATGAGGATGCAGACCATTGCTCCGGAGCCGAAGTAGCTCCCTGTGACCCTTCATGCTTTGCAAAAATGTTGTTACTATCTATGTTTTTTCGTAACCAACTCTTTTGCCTCCTGGCTATTTATTAGCAATGATAGGTTGCCTCTTCCTGATGCCTTTCCCTGAGTCCCCAAACACATTTGAGCAGTGTCAAGTGCTGCAGCAGGTTGTGGCTGCCCTCGGTTATTGAGTGGCTGTAAAAGCCTGGAGGCATTTTCAGGAGGGTTTGCTGGAGCTGATGATCTTGGTTCAGTGACAGAGGGATTTGTAACTTCAAGTTCCCTCGCTGCACCTGCTTCCTTAGAGAGGGGAAAAATGGTATTTTTTTTTTTTTTAATATCAGAAACAATGAGAGGGGAAAGGCAGAGCTGCAGAAGGGCAGGACCTGTGTAATGGGTTATCTCCATGGCTTGGCAGCAGAGATCAGACTAAGCTACCAATTGTTCCCATCACATCCCAGTGCAGTATGTTTTCCATCTTCTTTCTTTGTTTTCATGCTGTCATTCCTGTTCTCTCCCAGTTTTTTTTCTGCAGAGGACACAGTTACTCAAGGCCCATTAGGGTGGTCGTACTGAGTTGAAGGGTGAAAAAAAAGATCAGCTTGGTGCTGGCAACTGGTGGCAGATGTCTATGAAAGAGTGGTGGGACAGGGCATGCTTGGGGACATCCTTCTCCGCTGTCCCCTCCCACCAAGCACATTCCCAGGTCTCCGCATGCTGCTTTTTGTTTCGGCTGCTTTCAGAAACCCTTGGTTTTGGTTTCTGCTGTTCAACAGGAGGCAATTTAACCCAGCCCATCACTCTGGATGGCTGAGGGATACGTGTCAGGACCGTGCATCCTTTAATCCAGCATCAACTCATCCCTGGGAGATCTTGGCTCAAGCAAACAAAGAACTGAGATCTTGAAAGGGTTTTGCTTGACTACAGGTCTAACAGAATATGTAGGAGTGCTTAAAAAACCCTTCTGTCTTAGATGACTGCTGTGTTGGAACTGGGGGTCAGAGCCCAAAGAAGCCCCCGGAGGACACAGTGCCAAGTACTAATACAAGGTACAGCCCCACTCTTCAGACTGTGCCTCTTGTTGTCCCTGCCCTGTCCCACTAGCTGTAGGGTATCTGAGAAAATTCTGTTCCAGCTGAGGGGAAGGGATGGAAAATGTGTTTTGTTTTATTTTTTCCTTTGAGAAGTCCCTTCTGCTCAGATACAGATTAAACCAAGACGCTTAGAGTTCACTTAAACTGAAGTACCTCAAACCAGCAAGAATACTAGCAAAGTGGGTACTTCATCAAAACTCCACTTGCTTTATTTTTCAATACCATTCTAATAAAAATCTATGTATCTTGGGACTGAAAATCCACTTTTTGGTCAAAATTAGTTTTCAGTCTTTTGCTTTATGAAAAGTCGCAGCCTCACTCTTGTGGGAGCATTTGCATGAGCAAGAGTCATAGATCACAGAATGGTTTGGGTGAGAAGGGATGTTAAAACCCATCCAGCCTCGCCCCCTGCCATGGGCAGGGACACCTCCCACTGGATCAGGTTGCTCCAAGCCCCATCCAACCTGGCCTTGAACCCCTCCAGGGATGGGGCAGCCACCCCTGCTCTGGGCAACCTGGGACAGGGCCTCCCCACCCTCACAGCAAAACATTTCTCTCCAAGATGTCATCCCAACCTCCCCTCTTTCAGATAAAACCATTCCTTCTTGTCCTTTCCCTGCCCTCCCTGATCAAGAGCCCTTCCCCAGCTCTCCTGAGTTTGAGCAGAGAAGTGAAAAAGGAGTTATACTGCAGGAAGAACTTGCCAAGAGCTGCTGTGCAGGGTAAAGGGCATTTCTCAGCCTCCTCTCCCCCCCAGCTCCTGCAACGTGCTGGAGATGATTCATCTCATCTGCCTGGTCTCAGACAGAGCCGGGTCATTGTGAAGGTCTTCTACAGTGAGTTTTCTTGGTCCACAGGAGAATTGCAGAAAGGTTGAGGAGCGATGGGGAGTGGATAACTGAGGAGTCTGTGTTGGCTGATGCCCAAGAAATGCCCAAAAAATAAGCAAGCCTTAGATTGATGCTGCTCGCATGCCATAGGCTGTGACTTCTCCAGGCTAGAGAGTAGCAAGGAAAGCTGGCATGAGTCAAAACACGAATAGAGTTCTGCTTAGACATCAGGAGGGTGCACAACCTCACTCAAGGCTGAATTTGACACCTACAGCCTGGACCATTTGTCCATCGATTCAGCTGGAGATGCTGATCTCTGGACCAATTTTGTTCTGCCTCCACCTCCTCTAGTTGCTGACCTTCACAGCCTGCAGCACTTTCTCAACGCCTGTCCAGCTCACAGAGCTGCGACAGCTTTTCTAGGGCAAAAAGGAATGGTACGAGTTTGAGGTTATTCACAAGGAGCCAAACGCTTCTTGTTCAAGATGGGCTTTGCCAAAAGCGATTCAAACTACACCTGATGCTTTGGGCTTCCAGCCCATGTCTCTAATGTTACTTGCAAGGAAAACTGGAAACTATGAAATTGCACTGGGGGAAAACATCAGTTTGTTTCCATCCTGCGGTTTGCAGTCCCTGGGGGAGTTGCTCCTGGAGTGACTGGGCTTTTCCTCCCTGCTGATTTCCAGCTTCAAGGTGCTCTGTGTCCATATTCCATGCCCATGGGATGGGCTGCAGCCACGGCTGAATGTCTGCTACTCAGCTCAAGCCATCTGCGATGAGGTCGATCACAAAAGAGAGCATAGAAGTGGGGTGCAAGGTATGATGAGAGCTGGCATTTCTGCCATGAGGCTCACCGTGGGCTAGAAAACAAAAATAGAGTTTGATTCACTCACTGCCAGCTAACCTAGGTCTGTTTTTCCCTCTGAGCTCTAGGGAGATTGTCATGTCCCATCGTCCTTCCCTCTCTGCCACTGAGTTGCCAATATTTATTTTTCTGCTCAGGTCTATTCCATAACATGAACAGCATGATGAAAACATGGCAGTTTTGGTCCAAAAAAACCAGCATCAGGAGACAGGAGAGGAAGAAGTGTGCTGAGAGCAGGATTTCTGTTTATGAAGGGTTTCGAGGTTTCAGGCTCCATGCTGCATTGGAACAAACCCCATAATTTTTCAGTTCTTGAAAAGAAAATTCTCTTCCTCCCACCTCCTTTGCCACCACCAAAATCTCTTTGTGTGGCTCAAAACATTTCATTTGCGTTTCTGATGTCTTCATTATTCTGTACTTGGCCACTGAACTTTGAAACCTCTGGAATGAAAAGGTTCCCTGTAACTAACATGTTGTTGCCATTCTGCAAAGTGGTGAAGAAGGAGGCTTTGGCAGTGAATAATCCTTCCCTTCTCCCTCAGCAGATTCTTCTTCCTCATCCCTCAGACTGCAGCAGCCTAATCCAGAGAGCCACGTGGTGCCTGCAAACAGCATATTCCACCTGAATATGTATCCAGTTATATCGTGGGCTGCATCCTGAGGAAAAAAAAAAAGGGAGATGGGGATGAGATTTTAGGAAAAAATGTTTTGCTGTGAGGGTGGAGAGGCCCGGGCACAGGTTGCCTGGAGAAGCCATGGCTGCACCATCCCTGGAGGCCAGGTTGGATGGGGCTTTGAGGACCGTGATCCAGTGGGAGGTGCCCCTGCCCATGGCAGGGAGTAGTGGAACTGGATGGGCTTTGAGGTGTCTTCCACCCCAAACCGTTCTATGATTCGAAGGTAAAACTCGTGGGTTGGGATAAAGGCAGTGTAATAGAACAGTAAAGGAAGAGAAAAATACTAACAATATTATAATAAGAGAGTACACAAAGCCACTAATGCCCAGTGCAGTTGCTCACTGCCTGGAAAGCAACGTCCAGCCCTCCCCCAAGCAGTGATCGCCCCCTCAGCTCTGGCCAGCTCCCCCAGTTTACATACTGAGCGTGATACCATAGGGGATAGAACACCCCTTTTTCCAGTTTGGATCAGCTGTCCTGGTTGTGTGCTTTCCCAGCTTCTTATGTACTCCCCGTCTTCTCATTGACAGGCCAGGACAGCTGGGAAGGGACAAGCGTGGCGGTTGCTGGTTGCATCTGATGCTGGCTGAATCTTGAGTGATGCCAGTGGGACTTTGGGATCTCTTGGATCTCTTCCCAGGTCTTTATCTGTCAATACCTACTCAACAGCATTTATCAACCTCATATTTCATAGGCTTCTCTCCAAAGCTGCTCTGTGCTGCTTGCTTGGCTCATTAGTCCCTAATCCCAGCACTGGGCACAGCCCAGCGACGCTTTGATCTTTGGAAGGTGTAAGACCTTCTTGCTGCCACGCCACATGCTTCTTGAGGAGGTTTTTATCCTTTTCCTTCAGTGCTGTTCAAGCTCCTCTTTCTCATTTAGGAAGTGGTTTCTTGCTTTGATTGCTCTGCTATTGCCTGCTCTGGGCACCCTGGCCCCACTGCCTTTCCAGAGAGAGCATCCCACCTTTTGGAGTTATTCCTTCTGCTTCCAACATCCTCACTTCCTTTCGGAGCTCTGTTCTGTCCTCTGCAGCTGCAAATCTCAGCCTCTGCCCAATCCCTTCTGCCTCTCCCTCAAACATGTGCTGTTGTGCCAGATCCTGCCTTAACCCTTGCAGTGAGGAGCCTGCAGAGCGCCTGTTTTCCAACGTTGCAGCCTGCAAGCAGACCCAGGGGGATGACAGCAAGGAAATATTAACTTCTGAGGACGTGATGCCCTCTGGAGTATGGTTTTCTGTGGGGCAAAAGAAAGGTGAGGGAGGTATGAGCCACTTCCCCCATCCTCTAACGCTGGAAGGAAGAACAGCGCACAGAGGAGCCTTGTAGCCACCTCCAAGGACACACCAGGAGCGAGTAAAAAGGCATTTCTCTCCCGAAGATCAAAGTGTGCATGTGTGAGCTTCCCCTGCTGCCCTAAGCTCGAGCATAGGGTTGTCAGGCACTGGGATAAGGGCCCGGAAGGAATCCATCCTCTGCAGTTGCTGGTGATGCTCTCAGCATCAGTGCACAGAACCATCACCAGAGGTGTGGATGTCGGCATCCTGATCGCTTCCTCCAAATTGGCCCCTGGGGACTGCAGCAGCGAGTGGTGTCTCTCATCTCTGCCTAGGAAATCAGAGAGATTCTTCTGCCAAGCAAATTCAAAGGAGAGAAGTGACAAACTTCTCTTTTTTTTTTCCGCTCATTTTTTTCTTTCTTTTTTGGAAAAGCTTTGGAGAAATTTCTCAAAGGGCTGTCTCAGCAACTTCCCTTCTGCTTCATCACTCGGAGCATTGCAACATCATCAAATTAGTGAAAAGAAAACAGTGGTGCCTCTCATTTCTCCAAACAGCCAGATGCTTTTTCCGAGGTGAGACAGCACCCAAGGCTCTGCCTGCACACTAGTTGGGGAGGGCAGGATTCCTATTTCTTCTTTTAATAAACAATTTTTTTTTTCAGAACTAAAGGTGACCTCAAACAGAGTCCCTACCCCAAAACCTGCTCTGGATCCAAGAGATCTTGCTAGTAATATTATTAAATAGACCTGCCAGTGGGACCAGGTCAGAGAGGGATCTCTGGGTTGTGAATCTGGCCTGTGGGGGAGTTCAGCCAAACAAGGGCCTTGGAGGACAGGGCTTTGGTGTTGTTTCCAGTCTTCAAAGACACTAAAGTGGTGATTTTGAAAGTCCTGTTCAATGCTCCAAAGTGCCCATCCACAGCAGTGGGACCAGCAGGGTAAGGGAAGGGATTCTGCCCCTCTGTTCTGCTTTTGTGAGACCCCACCTGGAGCCCTGTGTCCAGTTCTGGGCAGGGATACGATGAGGGGGGACTGTTTTGAGCTGAAAGAGGGGAGATTGAGATGAGAAATTGCAAAATAATGTTTTGCTGTGAGGCTGGGGAGGCCCTGGCAGAGGTTGCTAAGAGAAGTGGTGGCTGCCCCATCCCTGGAGGTGTTCAAGGCCAGGTTGGATGGGGCTTAGAGCAACCAGATGCAGTGGGAGGTGTCCCTGCCCATGGCAGGGGGTGGAACTGGATGGGCTTTGGCCATGCTGCCACTCTTCTTGAGTGTGTGAGTGGCATCCTTTCATGAGTGGGATAGGTCACCAAGTGTGTCTGTTGCTGACTGGGCAAGCCATGTCAAGAGAGGAAAACAACTGACCCCAAAGACCCTGTTTCTCTCTGAGCTCGCAAACAAGGCAGTTGCAAGTAACGGGCAGGAAATTTTTGTAAGATGAAGCAATTGCTATTTTTAATTCTTTTTCCTCCATCTGGGGTGAGGCTGTAGCTGCTCTGAATGGGCTTTTCTCTGCCTGTCACTCTCCAAAAGACAGAGCCGGATACTTCTGGGCAGCCTCATCCGGGAGAGGTCTGTGCTAGCTCAGCGCAGGGCACGCACCCGCAGCCCTGTGAGGGACAGACCTCCTTGCCTGACACCGAGTAAACCGCAGCTCAACAGCAGCACAGAGGCGAGAGATACAACCCCAAGTTTAGTCTAATGGCTTTATCGCATCCACGCCTGGCTGTCCTTTTATAGTAGGGACGAAGGGTGAGGGCAGCACCTCTCTGCCTTCTTCACGCAGCTGTAAGTCCGCCAAGAACAGCAATGCACAACCTGTTTCTGCCCCAGATGCAAACCTGTAGTGGGATGTGGAGGATTTGCTTTGGAGCATCCAACCCTTTATGCCTACCAGGACTTCACTGTTGCTCGCGATGATGTGTCTCGCTGTTGAGTGATCCCTCAAGCCAGTGAATACGAACAGAGCCCCACTCCAGCAATACTTGTAATAGAGTAGCTGACTACAGCGATGACTTAATTCAAGCATCTGGTCTTTTTCCATGCTGTTGGAGCAGGTACTATCATTTATGGCTTTGCTGGTGTGAGACGATGAGATTACATGTGCAGTCTCCCAGCCGAGACCTCAGGCTTCTGCCACCAATTGATAGATTCCTCTCTGAGGTTCCCTCGTGCCAGCAGATGCCCTTTTAGATGTGCTTGCAAACACCTTCTTGGAAGCAGCAGGTTGTGCCAGGCGCCTGCAGGCATGCGCTCAGCATCATTTTGGAGGCACCTGTGGGATGTCTGGCATGCTGGGACCTGTCTGCTCAAGTATCTCCTGTCTGCATAGAGGCAAAGCCTGTGCCCCTGGAGAGAGTCCGTGGTTTCCTAGGAGGCAGGCTCCCTCGGCTAAGTCCCAGGCTTCAGTAAAACCAAGGGGTTTCTTCCAATACCTTGTGGATTTTGTGCTTGTATCTTGATTTTGGGCCAGTTATGGGAAGCATCACATTAGGGCTTGTCATCTACAAGAGAAGGTGTTTGTATGCCCATCATTTTGTATACACAGTGGATCTGTGTTGACATCAAGTTGTGCCAGGGGAGGGTTAGCTTGGTCATTTTGATTGGATGCTGGGAAATTGTTCTTTGCTGAAGAAGTGGTGAAGCCCTGGCAGAGCCTGCCCAGCACAGTGCTGGAGTCTCCGTCCCTGGAGGGGTTCAAAGACTGTGTGACCACGGCACTTGGGGACATGGTTTAGCAGGTAATGGTGGTGTTGGGATGACAATTGGACTGGATGAGCTTAGAGGTCTTTTCCAACCTTAAAGACTCTATGGTGAGGCTCAAAGCAAGAGAGCCGGGATGTGCAGCCATGGAAATGAGCTTTTGCTGGGAGGTTTAATAGCTGGCCTTGGCTTGGAGGAAAAGCCAGATTTGCTGAATTATCATCCTGCTAATTCTCTGTCTCACTGCTGGGAATCCTCCAGATATAGGTAGGCTGGATGTGTTGAGAGACCTTTTGGATGGGCTGGTGGAGAGCTGAGGGGGTAATGTATGGTTCGTAGTTGTCCCCAACCACAGGGTACACCTAGCAGTGCCACCGCCGAGGAGCAGCGAGCTGGGACCTGTCGTCTTTGGCTGCGGCTGTGCAGCAGGTGGGGTTTCTTGTGCTTTATCTGATTTAAACCCTTTTGCCTACTTGTAGGAGCCAAGTGGAACCACTTTCTTTTCCCAATGCAGGGGATAGAAAACCTAGTAAAAGCTGCCCCTGCAGAACCTGTACCTCCTCGCTTGCACCAAGCTGGCCACTTTCACCCTAAGGCAGCCAATGTTTGGAAGGCATCCAGGAAACTGGTGTAATATTTTGGCAGCTGAATGTTGCTCTGTAAATGCAGAAAGATTACAGAAAACATAGAGCGCAGGGCAATCATCTTGAATTGAAGCATTTTTCCTCAAGCTGTACCTAAAATACGGGCTGGGGTGGGCAAAGAAAAAGGGATTGCACAGGAAGGACATGGAGCTGTTGGAGCGAGTCCAGAGGAGGCCACAGAGATGATCCAAGGGCTGGAGCACCTCCTGTAGAAGGACAGGCTGAGAGTTGGGGTTGTTCAGCCTGGAGAAGGGAAGGGTGCTGGGAGACTTTAGAGCAGCTTCCAGTATTGAAAGGGGCTCCTGGAAAGCTGGTGAGGGGATCTTGATGAGGGAGTGCAGGAATAGGACAAGGGAGAGTGGTTTTCAGCTGGAAGTGGGGAGGTTGAGATGAGATCTTAGGGAGAAATGTTTTGCTGTGAGGGTGGGGAGGCCCTGGCCCAGGTTGCCCAGAGCGGTGGTGGCTGCCCCATCCCTGGAGGTGTTCAAGGCCAGGTTGGATGGGGCTTGGAGCAACTGGATCCAGTGGGAGGTGTCCCTGCCTATGGCATAGGAGTGGAACTGGATGGAGTTTAATGTACCTTTCAAGACAAACCATTCGGTGAGTCTAAAGAGGGTTGTGAAGCTGAATTTGTACTTGTGTGTCTACCTGAGATGATGTCAAGAGAACTGTGTTGGTGTGAATTATGTCCTGAGTGCGAGTGTCTTGTTTCGGTTGGTGCCCAAAACCCAACATCATTAATGAGAAGGCTCACAATTTACTTTAGTGGGCATCTGGAAGGCATTTATAACCGACAGCAGGAGCAAAACCATTGCCAGAGCACATTAACTTGATGGTCTGTTGAGCAACGCTGAAGGCAGCCGTGGCAGCCAGTCCTGACCTATGGTCCCATGCAGCTCAAGCCATGGAGCTGCTTCCCATGTGTGGCTGCACCAGGTGGTCGTTGCCTTCGATGTGGATGCCACAACCTGCCTTCTCTGAATATCACACCTCTAGACCCCACTTGTTTTAATCCTTCATGAGGACTCCTATGGGAGAGGTTTTCCATTACCTGCTGGGATGGCGTTTAACAGCCTCATGGACATCCAGCAGTACAGTCCGCAGCCAAAACATGCCGAGGAGACCTCGTGCACCCCGAGTTACACCAGTCTCACTGCACAGGCCAGTGCTGGGGATATCCTCAGTCCCTCAGCCTTACCAATGTCCCCAGCCCTATGGAGGCAAGCCCTCTGCTTGCTTGGGTAAAATTGCTTGCACTCACCCACATCTGCATCATCTCTAAAGGTCGGGAAGAGGGGAGAGAGCTGTCTCTCCCTCCTGGGAGCCACCTATTTTTTCCTTGGGTTTTTGCCTTTCCTCTGCTCATAAACACCAAGCAGCTCTGCAAATCCAGCTGGTTTCCCTATGAGGTTTTGCAGCTGGAAATGTGTGTGGTTCTCCTTCCCCCGCCTCCCAGCTCTGTGCTTGCTTTTGTAGGGCTCCAGCTTGGTTTTCGGGGTGCAGAGGGTCTGGCACATAACCATGCTAGAGCCAGTGTCAGGGCAGGGGTTTCCTGTTGTTTTGCAGGCGCTGTGCTCGCCTACACGGTGATATTTCTATTGTGTTTGGGTTGCCCTTGCCGTGGTGACTCATTGCCTTGGCCAAGGCAGAGTGTTTCCTCCCCTCCCGCAGTGTGATGAGTGAGTTTTCACTCCTATGGGAAGCAGCTGGAACAGGTCTTGGAGACATCATGCCAGGACCTGGCCCCCTTGTCCCAGCACCCACCCTCCAGCCCACTGACCTAAATGGTTTTTAACCCTTCAGTTTCAGGGAAGGGGAAAACAAGTCACAGAACGCCTTACCATCTCGGATGGAGAACAACCGTGTCTTCGGTGACTTGTGGGGGAAGAGCAATGTGCCCGTGGTCCTGAACAACCCCTACTCTGAAACAGAGCAGGTAAGAGGCCACAGCTTGTGATGCTTTGAGTGGGAGAGGGGCTTGAGGGTATATGACCCATCTCAGTGGGCTCTCGCACCCCACAGAACCTGCAAGGACTACCTGCACGGCCCTGAGGACCCTTGATCCCCAGAGCTGGAGCTGATGGGGTGTTGAGTCCATTTGGTCCAGAAGCTGAACTCACCATCGCTCCGGCAGGGTATAGGTCACTGGAGAATGATGCTCTTCATCCATGGGAATGAGTAGGATGGGAGCACAGCCAGGGACCAGGACTCTGAAACCTCTCTCAGGAATATTGTGCTTTGTTGTGGTAAAAAGCTGAGTTGCTTTGTTTAAGTCATTTTGATTCGTATGATGGTAATTCAACAGAGCACTTCAGATAATACATTATACGGTGCCTTTTCATCTCCTCACGCTCCACGGCCCTAAATTCTCAGGTTTCCTTGCCAAAAGTGGATTAGCTCCATGTTTGTAGCAAATCCAGAGACGTAAGGCAGACCCTGCTGGGCCAGAAAGATCACCTCAGGGAAAACATGACGTCTTAAGCATAGCCAAGCCTGTTCTAGCAAATGTGTCTCCCTGATGGGATTAACCAGCAGTAGGACAGTACATGGGGGACCTGTCTGGGGACCATTTGATCTCCTGGCCCCACCTTATTTCTCAGGGAGACACAGTAAGAGTAGGAGAGAAAGGTGATGGAGTGGTCATGTGAAGACTTCCAAGAAAATCAGTATTTCCTCAGCTCAGGTTTGTCCTCAGCAAATATCTCTGGCTGATGTTTCCCAGCTCCAAAAAGCTGCAGCACAATGCTCCTCACTGACCTGCCACGTGCAGATCATCACAGCAGCAGGTGCCACTCGTGATGTGGTTGACACCCAGATGTTGAGCCTTGTCTTCATACCCAGCCGTGTCCAGGAGAGCGTCCCGGGCTGTAGCTTTGCCAGTGAAGGTTTTCCCATCTCATGAGCATTTTGCAAAATGCAAAGGCAAAAGCAGGGGATCAGGTCACAGACAGTGACATGGTCCTGTTGTGCCTATGGATGTGACATGGTCTCAGCTGCAGTGGTTTAACTCTGCCCATGCCCTCGATGCCAGGAGCACCACTATTTCTCCTGGGACTCCAGAACACAACAATGTTCCTGTGTACTTCTGCAGCACACGCAGTGTCACAGGTTCATGGGACATGCGAGACCTGCTCTGTACACATGCAGAGCTCATGAAATACTCCTGACAATGACAGAATTGCTGTGTGGCTTTAACAAATGTAGTTGGGTGCTTAGGTGCCGTTGGGAGCGATTTCCATCCTCCCCTTGTCTGGCCACAACTTGGGATCACAGCCAGGTCATCCAGCAGCACAGATGACCTTATGGTGGGTATCATGCTACATCAACACACACAAGTAGGTGCATTCAAGAGCTGCAACGCACTTTGTTCAGCCACTGGAGAGATGTCCTTGGGTGGCCCCATGTCCTGCTGCGTGGTTAATGCACTCTGGCAGGTATCATGAGCCCATCTCGCCCAAGGACAGGTCTGGTCCCTTCACCCTGGCTCTGGAAAGTCACTGTCTTTCTGCCTCCTTTGCTGAGCTCCTTGTATGTACGTGTCTGTTACTATAAACACTTTATAACCTTCTGTGTTCAGAGCTTAATTTCTCTCTGTGTTAGGTCTGCCAAAACCCCCAGTCTTAAGCTGCTATTAAACTCTTTAATATTTTTTTCACTATATGCACAGCTTTCTTTTTATCCTTCTTATCTCCAAATCACTGTGTCTGCTCTTCTGAAGGCGAGTTTGCTTTTTCTCCCATGCTCCCTGCAACCGTTCCCCAGGCTGCATGTGGTCAAGGCAGCTGAACTTCTTGCAAGCTGCAACAAATGCTCCTAACGCAGCATCGAGTCAAACCAAGCATGAGCTTTTTATACACTTGTTCTTTAAAGCAGGATTTGGTGGATTCGCTTGTCCAGGTGAGGAATGCTCACTGAGGCTTGTAATAAGGTGCTGAAAGACCCATTGGGCATTGATGCTTATCCCTGTTTTTTAGCAAAATCATACAGTGTGTTTTACTTATCTCCCAGGAGCCTAATTCCCCTGGTCCTAAACCTGAGTGATTGAAGAATGCTGTGACCGCACCAGCCCAGGTCCTGCATGAGTTGTATTTCAGTCTGCACAGATTGATTTGTGAGGAGCTCCAGGGTAACCACAGGGGTTAGCGAGCAGAGGAAAGGAGTCATGTCAGCTCCATGCTTGTAAGAATATTTACAACTTTATAAAAGGGAAAAACACACTGTCAGCTAGCAGGGTTCATGCAGTCTGGAAGGAAATGTCAGCATGCCAATATATCCATGACCTGGGCTAATGCTGCAGACCTCGTCTTCCCACAGTCGGTGCATCCAGCAGCGCAGTCGTTGCAGAGACTCCCAAAGCCTGGCTGGGACACAGGAGGGAGGCTGAGAACCTTGTAGAGCCCACTCAGGGCTACGAAAAGGGAGTTGTTCCCTGCCATTCCGGGGCTGAGCGCGTTTCTCCCCTGCGTCTGTAAGAGCTGCAGACAGCTCGCAAGCTGCACGCTGACGATAAGTGCTAGCACGCTCCCTTGTAAAAGATGTTTGCATAATGCATGCACGCCCTGACTGCTACGTTAGTCTCTTCGTTTGTCCCACTCTTGAGTCACTAATATCACAGCTGCCTAATTAGAACATGAAAGGATCTCACACAACCTCCCTGACAGAAGCAGGGGTAATATTTGGCTTCAGCTGTGCCACACGGGGAAGGCAAACACACACACACGGAGCTCTTTCCCAGTTTTTTCTGAGTGTTGCTTACTCCACAGCTGCTCTGTGATGCGGTTGCTAGACCTGGCACCTCTGCTTCTTGTAGGTGGTGTTGTCTCAGCTATTCCAGCCCCGCTGGGATCCCAGGGATTCGGCACGGCTCTGCACCTTGGCTCTCTTTCAGCAAAGATGCAACCCTTGCCATCTCCTGCAGGGAAAGGTTGAGAAGGAAAGGGAGCAGCTTTGAGAGAGCTTTAAGGTAGAACACCTGTAGGCAGATGTTCTCAGCACAGGAAGGACATGGTCTTCTTGGAGCAAGTCCAGAGGAGGCCATGGAGATGTGAGGGCTGGAGCACCTCCTGTACAAGGACAGGCTGAGAGAGAGTTGGGGAAGCTGAGATCCACTGTGTGGTCATCTAGCTTCAGGGGCTAGGACTTCAAACTGCTCCTTGGGAAGATCACAGGATTTGTGACATGAGCAATGTCACAGCGACCGTGACAGCATTGCTTGAGGGCATGAGGGAGCAGCTTTCATAAACTCTGGGCACCAAAGAGGGCCCTCCAGAAGGGTCAGGTTGTAAAGCTCTCCCTTCCCCTCCATCGGATGTCTCTTGCTCCCAGCACATGCTTTCAGTGCGTGGTTTTACACTGTGAACCTCAGGCTGCTTGAGAGCAAAATCCCCATTTTCCATGAAAAAAAGTGTGGACTATATGATAAAAAAGCCCAAATAACCTGGGCAAAAACTATTGCAAACATTGCCACCAGGATAAGGCGGTGGTGTCTGCTGAGCCCAGGCATCAGTCTTGCAATCAACTGGGCATCATTCTCTCTGTGCATTGAAAAAGCAGAGCAATCCTCTGTCTGGCAAAGAAAAACAAGTCAGATCTGGACACTCATCTGCTTCCATCATCCTTACAGCCCCTGTTGCTGTCCTTCCTGTGTTTGCTCATCTGCAGAAGTTCTTGTTTTGGAACAAGAGCTTCTTTTACTGGGCACTGGCTCTTCTTCAGCTGGTCCTTCAGGGAGCAAAGCTCTAATGCTGGATTTATAGCATTGCTGCTAGTCTGTGAGCTGCAGCTGTGACACTAGCCCAGAGTCACCGCGTCCTCAGGAACCACTGAAAAGGAAGTGAGACTGCATGGCTCTGCTCAAGTCTTACTAGGAGCAGCTGAGGGAACTTGGATTGTTTAGCTTGGAGAAGAGGAGGCTGAGGGGTGACTTTATTGCTCTCTACAGCTCCCTCAAAGGAGTTTGTAGCAATGTGGCTGCTGGTCTCTTCTCCCAAGTGACCAGTGATGGGAAATGGCCTGAAGTTGTGCCAGGGGAGGTTTAGATTGGATATTGGGAAAAATGTGTTTACTGACAGAGTGGTGAAGCCCTGGCAGAGGCTGCCCAGGGCACTGGGGAGTCTCCATCCCTGGAGGGGCTCAAAAAGTGTGTGGCTATGGCACTTGGGGACGTGGTGTAATAGGCTCAGGGGTGTTGGGCTGACGTTTGGACTGCATGACCTAAGAGGTCTTTTCCAACTTTAATGGTTCTATGATTCTGCCTTTAAAAAAACCTCTACTATAAGATCTAATCCCCAGAAGAATTGTCTCTGCTTTCCAGGGCCACTGTGGTTCTCACTGTCCCAGCAGACACTGATTGCTCTTTCAGTGCTTGGTGCGAATAAGGGTCACAGCATAATTACCAGATATTATCTGTGGAAAACATGTGCAAATACATGCACTTGCAGCCAGCTCTTCTTATTACCAGCTCTCTGCTGGCTCCCTTCTGTTGGCATATAACTCAAGATGTGCTGGATGAGCACATCCTGATGCAGAATATCAGGGAGGGCTGGAGATTCGGAGCTGAGACTGAAGTAATCCGACTATACATAATGCAGCAGCCTCCCACTTGCATAATTTATCCATCCTTATTCCTACATTCTTACAGAATTGATATCAAAGGAGGTGTACATTTGGCTTGCTCAGAGGAATGATTGACTCTTAGCCCTGTCTCACAGTGCTCATATTAGTGAGGCAGAGTTTGGCACATGCACAACCCGAACAGGTGATGCTCCTTAAAAGAAGCATCTAATACCTTTTAGAGAGCTAAGTCTTCCACCGGGAACCTTGAACACAACGTTCTCCTAAGTAATTTCTATCTCTGTTTTTAACTCCTTATCTGCTGGTCTGGTTGTCCTGTAGACAGAGATGTCATCTCAATTGCTTTGAGAGTTGGTTGTTCCATTGTAGGATCCCAAATGCTGCCAAATATTTGGATCACAAACCTTGTATTGATGTATTATCACTAGGATTTAAGCACAGGCATCCACTGATACAAGACGCTGCTTCTCTTTGTGGTCTTTGTCCTGTATCTCGTTGACGAATATTGACCTTGTCTTCACTGTTGACCAGCCACCACCATCGGGGCGGCAGTCCCCGACTAAGAACGTAGTGAATGGGAGTCCTTCCAAATGCCCGCGGTTTGTCAAAATCAAGAACTGGGAGACAGGCTCTGTGCTTCACGACACTCTGCACCTCAAGACTGCAATGGTGAGTCGAGTTGATAAGACTGCTCAAAAGCTGCCTGAGCATAACTGAGTGTGATGACACGGTTGCTTTATCTGAAATGTAGAACTGGAGGGATTCAGGCTGATCTTGTCTCTGGTGGTATTGGAATGTCAAAAATCTGGTGCAATAAATTGGGTGAGAGGGAAGTCCATAAGGGAGGAAAAACATGTGACTTAATGGCAAGATGAGGCAAGATCTAGTGAGCCCCAACTGTCTGTATTGAGTGCATGTCCTTGAGCTGTCTTACACAACGTAACTGATAGGTATGAAAACAAATACGGTGGAATATCCCTGTCTGTTAAAGATACCACCAATTTCTGTGCAGTCATTGACTTTCTCCAGCCCAGCCCATGTAAACAAACTGCTGCTGTAGCCCAAGATGTGCTTTTCTCCTTCTGTTTCATCAGGCTACTGCGTGCACTGAGCAGATTTGCATGGGCTCTGTAATGACCCCTAGCCAGCACGTTCGCAAGTCAGAAGATACCAGGACAAAAGAGGAGTTGCTCCTCCTAGCTAAGGACTTCATTGACCAGTACTACTCCTCCATCAAGAGGTAAGTATTGGCCAGAGAAAGTCACAGTCCAAGGCTGCTGTTTACGCTAAGATGTCATGTGTGATCTGATCTTTCACACTTGTAAGTCAGAGGAAGGTGAGACATTCACATTCAGCTGCTTCTTCAGTGTTTCATTTAGCATTTGTTGTGTGCCTCTGTGCAAATTACTGCCCTCTTGCATTTCCACGAGGTTATCTAAAAGCACACACGCGTGTGTATGTGTGCACACATGTGCTTAAGAAAGGAAGAACTTGTACCCAGGTAAAGAGCAGCAGGATTCCCTGCTGTCCATCTGGATTTGTGACTGCCATCTCCTCTGCTCCCCACATGTGCAGATCTGGCTCCAAGGCCCACATGGAAAGGCTAGAGGAGGTGACCAAGGAGATTGAAGCCACTGATACCTACCAGCTGCGGGACACAGAGCTGATTTACGGAGCCAAGCACGCCTGGAGAAATGCAGCCCGCTGTGTGGGCAGGATTCAGTGGTCCAAGCTGCAGGTGAGCAGCAGCACAGCTGGAAACAGCTGGCAGGTTGCCTGCCAAAGGATGCACTGGAGTTTTTCGAGAGGCAAAACTTGCTTTTTAAATACCTGGGGAAGCAGAGCACAGGGACAGTTGGGAGTGATCAACACACAGCAGCGATGCTCTCCTTGACAGCTTTGGGGATGCACAGACTGGGAAGTCAGCAGGAGCTGGAAAAATACCTGTAGGGTAGGTGGAGCTGAGGTGTCTGTGTCTGAAGCGGGGCCAGCTGGAAGCTGGCACTCTAGAGAGTTTCCAGTATTGCTCCAATGTCTTGTGTGCTGCTTCCAAAATTATTGCTCTGCCTGAAGAGAGGCAGCAGGACAGACTCCTCCTTGATACAGAGATGCTATGGCTGGAGATTTGGCCCAGTGCCCTTTTGACTAGCTGGAGGCGTAGGGTGAGATCTGAATTAGTGATCTCTGGTGGAATCCCTTGGTGGAGATGATGAGCAGAGCTCAAGTGCTGCTGAGCAATTCCTGTGGCTGCTTCACACCACAGTGAAGCTCCTCCTTTGATCCCAGCTCAGGCTTCAGCTCTTCTCTACCACCATTTCTTTTGGCATTTCCAGACCTTGGGAGGAGCTGGTTTTGCAAGAAGTTGTCTTCAAGGCTCCCTCAAGGTCCTGTTGACTATCTTTTCTGGTTTCCCCATCCTCTTGTAAAGGCCCCACCACTGGAAACATTCAAGGGCAAGTTGGATGGGGCTCTGAGCAACCTGTTCTGGTTGAAGATGTCTCCGCTCACTGCAAGGGGTTGGACTCGGTGATCTTTACAGGTCCCTTCCAACCCAAACCATTCTACAGTTCCCCATCCTCTCAGTGGATCTCAGGCCTGACTGATACCTGTCCTATTTCAGTTTCGAGTCTTGATCTACAAGAGAGAACAAGCAGAAACCAAAACTGATGGTGAATAAGCCAGCAACAGCAGCAAGTTGTGAGCACTGGATTGAGGAGGTTTTTGTCTGAGCAGCAGAGGACAGCTGGATTAGACATCCACATGTTTTAAAGGCTGGGAACATGCATAGTTATGGAGCTTTAGATACTTAACAAGTCTCAGTGGCCTCTAGGACTTTCCCTGTGCTGTGTTTCTTCTGCTTGGCTCTGCCCTAGGAGTCGGAGCATCCTACAGCACAACACACTTGCTTCTACTGTTTCAGGTGTTTGATGCCCGGGACTGCACCACAGCCCATGGGATGTTCAATTATATCTGCAACCACATCAAATATGCCACCAACAAGGGGAACCTCAGGTGAGATACCAGGGGGTCACCAGGGTTTATATCTGAAGGCTTCTGGATGTGTGTCAACCCAGTTGTGGGTCCTGCTGGCATTGCCTCCTTTAGCAGCCAGTACACGACAGCATAGTTGCAGTTAGAGGGACCTGATATCAGGAGAAGGTGTCTTGCTGGCCCAACTATATCTTCTCCTGCTCTCTGTGGGACTTCAAAGAGCTGATTTTCCATTCATTCCTCCTTCCCTATATTCTGCATCAAATGCAGAGCCTGGACTGCTCTTCAGATCTAGCTGAAACCCCGTGTTAGCAGCCAGCTTCTGCCTGGAGCTGAATTGCTGGAAACACCTCAAATTCCAGAGCTGAAGTGCACCTGGCCGTGCCTTCTTCTGGTGAAAGAAGTATAATAAATGCACCACAAGCAGAGGTGGTGCGTGGGGTGGTGGCAGGCAGCGGCAGCACCTTTCCTCCGCAGTTTTCCTGTTCTCCTTGCAATATCTTTGGCATTCACCGGTGCTGCCTCCTCCTTCCAGATCTGCTATCACCATCTTCCCGCAGCGGACAGACAGCAAGCATGACTTTCGCATCTGGAATGCCCAGCTCATCCGCTACGCTGGCTACAAGCAGCCTGACGGCACCATCCTGGGAGACCCTGCAAACGTGGAGCTGACGGAGGTGCTGGCTGAAGCCGTCCCTCCTGGGCACCATGGGCATGGGGCTGGTGGGAGAGTGCAGAAGCTCTGACCACCCCCGGAGTGAGGAGCATGCTGGGTCAGGCAGGGTTTACTGCACCCACAAAGGATTTGTCACATCTTTAGATATTTTCCTAGGAGTAAAATCTTCTTCCACACATGTGGGAGTTGGCGATAGCTGCACCGAAAGGCTCTCATCTCGTTTTGCCTTTGCTGAGAATGGGTCACTTAGGGAATTGCTGCAGCAGGATGCGTGTGCCCCCTGCTTGCCTGGGCCAGTGGGAGCCAGAAATGAGTTTTGCCTTTTGCCACTGCCCGTTGGCACTGTCTGCGCAGCACCAGCGCTCCACTCAGCTCTTCCCAAGCTCCTCTGCTTTTCGCACCCATTTTCTCCTTTACCAGTACAGGCACAAATATGGTTAGCAGCTTTTTCAGAGCCGTGATCATACCTGGGGATCTAGTTCCTGGCTAATTTTCAGCCCAGACCCCCGCTACGCGGCCATGGGTTGGCTATGACAGGCAACCCTGTCTCATAATTCCCTTGGATGGAGGTTTTCACTCGATAGCTGAGCAGAGATTCTGCTAGGAGACACTGTTCAGTGCCCTGCAAGTCCCTACCCAGAATGCTTGGAAGAACAAGCAATTTGCTGGGACTTCTAAACCCTATTTTTGTTTTGCCTGTAGATCTGCATTCAGCAAGGGTGGAAGGCACCATATGGGCGCTTCGATATCCTGCCTCTGCTCCTCCAAGCCAATGGCAACGACCCAGAGCTGTTTGAAATACCCCCAGAGCTTGTGCTGGAAGTGCCCATCCGGCATCCCAAGTAAGTCAGAGTAAGCCCCGAAACCGTTCTAGGGGATCAGCAGGATTCAGCTCCTCTGCGTTCACCCTAAGCCACCTCACATGCTTGGCCTCTCCCTGGTATGACTTGGGTGCTTTGCCCAAGCCCCTCTTCCAGGTCTTCACCCTGATGTAAAGCTGGTAGAGCCTGAAGGTGGTAAGCAAGTTGTGCGCTTGCCTCGGGGCTGATTTTCTTTTCTTTGAAGTCTCCCAGGACTGACATCTCTCTGTAACCTGCTGACATATCTCTTTCTCCACATAAATAGCCCCTAAGGCAGATATTGCCTCCAGGAACCTTTCTGCTCACAGGTCCTCCAGCCTGGCGGAAGAAGTAACCTTCTCCATTCCCCTCCTTGCATTGTGCAGGTGAGGTTCAGCTGATTACCTAACCCTGTTGTATCCCTGCAGGTTTGAATGGTTTAAGGACCTGGGCTTGAAGTGGTATGGTTTACCAGCAGTTTCCAACATGCTCCTCGAGATTGGTGGCTTGGAGTTTTCTGCCTGTCCCTTCAGTGGTTGGTACATGGGCACTGAGATCGGGGTCCGGGACTACTGTGACAACTCTCGCTACAACATACTGGAGGTAACCCCCGCTCCTTGAGGAAGCTTGACACTCCTGGGGTGCAGTGGGTGCATGGGAAGTTACTGGGGAGCAGCTTGACGCTAGGAGGGTGTTTCCTTGGATGGGAGAGTTCAGGGCATCCAGATCTTCCTTAGAGAGAGCACTTATATTCTCCTGGAGTCGCACGGCCAAGGGTGTGATAGACTGGCAAGTTTTTCTGTGTCCTATGGGGCCATCTAGTATCTAACACAGCGAGTGTGACACTTATTGAGCTCCTTATAGACTTCTCAAAGCATCTTATGGGTCAGCAGGCACTTGGTCATGTGCTTGGCAGAGGTCAAGTGCAAAGATGTAGTGGGGCTGAGGCACTTGATGACTCCTCAGGAACTCATGGGGACTCTCCAGATGGCCCCTCTGGAGCACTCTGCCATGGCTCAGCGACTTTCCGCAGTGGGGACAGCATGAGTTAGAGACAAAGTAAAGCCACAGGGAGGTCCTGGTGCAGGGGCTCTGCATCCAGCAAGGACTCCTTTGCCCTTCCAAGGAGCTCACTGTGTTATTTGGAGGGGCTGCACCCCTCCTCAGTCACTTGAAAACCAGAGTGCTTAGACTGAGTCACTCCTTTGGCTTCCTCTCCCCAAGCAGCGATCTTCAGTCCATGGTTCTTGACCATTGAAAGTTTGCACCTTCTGCCATGTTCTGTTACAGGAGGTGGCTAAGAAAATGAATCTGGATATGAGGAAAACTTCATCGTTGTGGAAGGACCAGGCCCTGGTAGAGATCAACATTGCTGTGCTGTACAGTTTCCAGGTACCTGAGCAACACGACTCTGCTGTGTTTGGGTCAGGCTTGAGGGACACAAGTATTCGATGGGACAGGGATGGAGACATCTGCCCAAGGACAATGGCAGCAGCTGATACACTCAGCTGAAATCGGGCTGTGCCTTCTTAGCTTTGGGCTGTTCCAGGAGCCTGCAGTGAAATTTAATAATCTCTGTGCCCTGGATGTTGCAAAGACATCACTACCAGAATCTGAGCTCTGCTTGTCCAGAAAGAGTGCCCTGAGGGGGCAGGATCCAGGCCTCTGTCCCATCCATGAGGCAAAAATTGGCCCAGGTTCTCTTCTCACTTGCACGTAAAGGTTGAATAGCAAAACTAGTCCTTGTCAACCCAACTTGAGAAGGTGGAAGTCCTTCCCAAGCTGAAGCAGAACTGCTCTTTGAGTTGTGCAAGCATTGAGAGTTCCACAAGGGGCTGAGCAGAGGATACTTCATCCCTTTCAGACCACCCTAGTCTTTGCTTGGCCCACAACAAATAGCAGGAGGAACAGCCACCCCATAGCACATCTACTCAGAGAGGACAAGGGCAGCTTCTCAGCCCTGGAAAATGGTATTGCTTGGTGACTGTTATCCTTTGGAAGACCAGGGTCAGCAGCCACCCAGTGTCATCTCCAAAGTTACAGTCCTGTAAGACCATGTCAGTGAGGCATATTTGGGTCAAACATCTGCATATGTAAAATCTTGGTTTTCAACTTCTGTGGAATATTAACTCTGTGGGCTCTGCTCTCTCTTCTCCCTCCAACAGAGCGACAAGGTGACCATTGTGGATCACCACTCAGCCACTGAGTCCTTTATCAAGCACATGGAGAATGAGTACCGGTGCCGGGGAGGCTGTCCTGCCGACTGGGTGTGGATTGTCCCACCCATGTCTGGCAGCATCACCCCCGTTTTCCATCAGGAAATGCTCAACTACCGTCTCACGCCCTCCTTTGAGTACCAGGTACCTCGCCTTCCACCAGGTATATCCAAGAGCTGGGGAGGGGGGAGCTGGAGCCCAGGAGATGCAGGGAGGCAAGGGAGACCATCTAATCCTTACAATGAGCTGTCTCTCAAGACAGTGAACTCCATGAACAAGTACAATTCATGATTCCCTCTAATGTGGTGTAATAACCCCCTGGATGTTATTTTCCCAGGGCAAAGGCTTTCTGCCCCTCCATGGGAACATGGGACACCCGAGGCCCTAACTTTTTACCCTTAGAAGAGGAACTAAGCAGAATTCCTCCCTTTCAAAGTGCCTAATGTCGCACTTTGATGGCTTGGTGAGGAAATGACCTGGTAGTCACCACATCCCTCCTCTCTCCAGCCCGCAGGTTTGAGTGGATGGCCTCTGCCAGCTTGGGGATCCAAAAATCGGTTGGGGGTAGCTCCTGCCCAGCAGGCCAGACAGTGGGCTGGAAGGCTGGTGCTGGAGTATTTAACACTTCAGCCCGTGGGGAAAAAAAGAGCCCTAAGCAAACACTCCCTCATTAGCCAACCATCTCTGCCCCAGTGGTTTTCACACAATGTGACCTTTAGTCAAGAGCCCTCAAGGAAGAATCACAAAACAGGAGCAGTCTGTTCATTTCTGTAACCAGTCCACCAGGAACCCCGATGGTTCCTGGCCCTGATTACAGACGCTGAATTAGATTCTGTACACTTGGCCCTTGCTTCAGCTGCTTCCTCTTCCCAAAGGGCCTCTTAGGAAAAAAGACCTTATGGGCTGGGAAAAATGTGTTTCTATCGCTTCTCTCCTTCTGGCATCGCCTGCCTTCCTTTTGCTCAAGGTCTATTAATGACCATCTCAGAAGTGAGAAGGCATTTGGCCAGATGCTGTTACAAGTCAGCAAGGTTTTATTATAAAAAAATAGTAAAGTGCAACTTTTCTGTGCATAACCCATCGCCCAACTGCCCTGAGAAAGGCTTCAAGGATCAGGGACCTTTCCAAGAGGTGAAGAGCTGTGAATGAACACCTAGCCTTCCCCTTCGTGATCAGTGGAACGCAACATTCAGCGCTTTGGATACGGCACTTCTCAAAGCTCTGAGCGCTGCCCATCAGCCACTGCTGCTCTTCTCTCTTCCAGCCAGACCCCTGGAACACCCACATCTGGAAAGGGGTCAACGGGACGCCTACCAAGAAGAGGGCCATTGGCTTTAAGAAGTTAGCAAAGTAAGTACCAGCGGGCCCTGAAAAGCCCTGGAGTGCTTGGGGTTGGTCCTGGTTTGGGGTAGTTCTGTTTGCTGTATTGGTTGGTAGCGCTGCCCTGCAGATGTGTGTGAACTGATGGGTTGTGAGCCTGGATCTCAGACCTCTGAAGGCTTTAGCTGTCAAAAGGGGCACCTGGAGAAACAGGCAGTCCTTTAACACCCCTTTGGACTGCCAAAAGCTGTGTGCTGGATGTTGCATACAGTCTCTTCTCCCAAGCTGGTTCATTCTGCATTAAGGTGGTCTTCAATGCTCAGAAAGGTCAATCTCACTTCTTGGGGGTACATCATCTGTTTCTGCTTTTACAGCCTCCTGGGGCTGAGAAATCACTCACACTGTCCAGGGCCATGCTGGAACAAGCGAGATAGGAATGAGGAAGCTCCCTACAGGTAGCAGACAGAGCAGGGATGAGCTGAGGTTTGCACGTCACGGCCCGTTGACCCCTAGTAATGAGGCTTGTGAACCCTTCTTCTCTGCCAAAGCTCTGAGTCAATGTGGGTGTAGGAATGAAGCATAATTTGGAACCTTTGGCTGATCCCAGACTGAATGCCTCCTCCGTGGACCATTGGCAGAGAGGTTCTTTTAGGAACTGTTGGCTTTGTGGCAGTAGAGCCCTGGACTGAGACTGAGGAGGGCTGGGTCTGCCCTGGTATCTGCAGCCAGGCTGCCAGGTGGCCCTGTGCATCTCCCCACACTTCAATTTCCCAAGTCCCTACTATCAGTTTGCTCCCACTCTTCAGATGTCACCTTCTGTACGGTATTTTCCACCACGCATCTATAAACATGATCAGCAGCTGATGAATGTGCTCCACTGGTGCCCGGGTCTGGGCTGCAGCCTGGGGCTGGTGGAGAGCACAGGAAGATTAATTGAACCATTGAATTAAAAGAAACAATGCTGTTATTTGTTTATGTGTGAATGATAAATGATTTTACAAAAATGTGAGCATGGCAGGTAATTTAAAAAAAAAAAATCTCCATTGTTCCTGATGTCGGAGGGAGGAATTCTTTTGGTAATTTGCCATTAATCCTGCTTGTATCGGAGCTAATTAAGTGGTGGACTGAGACCAGCAGTCCTGAGTGTTGCACTTGGCACTGGTCGCAGCATGATTTTAATGCTTGTTTGGAAAAGGCAGAGGCCACGGAGAAGTTTTATGCTCTCTCAGCCCCCTCAAAACTGCCCCTTCTCTATTGCAACACACCAGGCTAAATCCAGACTTGCATTTCTGGTGGCCCCATTCAATAAAGACTTCATGGTTCCATTTAGAAAAGGTGAAGGTAGTCCACACTTTGGATAAATAATGTTGATGTCCAAATTCTGGGGTTATGAATGGTCCTAAAATAATAAAGCCATTGGGCTTGGTCCCTTGCTATGGAACCAGGTAGAATTTAACTACATGAAAACAGGGAGAAGCTACCATTCCCCTCATAGCATGGGCTCTGATTGGTCTCCAGCTTCTCCTTTGAGCTTATCTGGTCACTGCTTTCAGTAACTGCCACTCCTCACTCTTCTGATTCTCTGTCCCTGCAGAAAGAGCACCTCCACACTTGGTTTAGCATTTTTCTCCCTGTACCCATTCAGGTACTGTCTTCAAGCTCCCCACCATCTAGTTTTCCGCTTCAACAAGTCAAGACAGACAGACTCTTCCATAGCTTTCCTATTTGGCATTAACAACAAAAAAGGGATGCTGTGTTTTTTAGGGCAGGCTGTTAGTTTAATAATAAATCAAAGGGTGTGAATAGTCTGGGCTAGAGGTGCTGACAAGAAAACAAGCTCTCTTACAAGGATTTATTCTTTCTTTCTAGAGCTGTGAAGTTCTCAGCCAAGCTGATGGGACAGGCTATGGCCAAGAGAGTCAAAGCTAC
Source organism: Phaenicophaeus curvirostris (assembly GCF_032191515.1). NCBI lineage: Eukaryota > Metazoa > Chordata > Aves > Cuculiformes > Cuculidae > Phaenicophaeus > Phaenicophaeus curvirostris. The sequence goes on from NC_091408.1 coordinate 6,013,573, forward strand.
CATCCTGTATGCCACGGAGACAGGGAAGTCGCAGGTCTATGCAAAAACCCTGTGTGAAATCTTCAAGCATGCTTTTGATGCCAAGGTATTGTCCCAGCTCCCAGCCCCTGCAAGATTGTGCGTGTATCTGGCTGGCCCAAGGAAATACATGCTGGAAAATACACAGCTCAATGCATGTGGATCTTCCTGGCTGCCAAGGGTCTTCAGCAGCTCCCAGGATATGACTTTGTGGGTCTGGATTGAAGCCTGCACAGGATTTTTTTCAACTAATTTTCACACGGATCTGTTAGGGCGAGTCCACAGGAGGCCACGGAGATGATACGAGGGCTGGAGCACAGGCTGAGAGAGTTGGGGTTGTTCAGCCTGGAGAAGAGAAGGCTGTGGGGAAACCTTAGAGCAGCTTCCGTACTGAAAGGGACTCCAGAAAAGCTGGGAAGGGGATCTTGATCAGGGAGTGCAGGGAGAGCACAAGGGGAACAGTTTTCAGCTGAAAGAGGGGAGATTGAGATGAGATCTTAGGAAGAAATGTTTTGCTGTGAGGGTGGGGAGGCCCTGGCCCAGGTTACTCAGAGAAGTGGTGGCTGTCCCATCCCTGGAGGTGTTCAAGGCCAGGTTGGCTGGGGCTTGGAGCAACCTGTTCCAGTGGGAGGTGTCCCTGCCCATGGCAGGGGTGGACCTGGATGGGCTTTGAGATCCCTTCAAACCCAAACCCTTCCATGATTTTCTGATTCTATACATGTATACTGCCTCTCAGGTGGTAGCCCCATGTCCCTTGAGGCTCCTGTTCTCTTGATCCTCCCTGTGTGGAGATCTCTGCTACTGCACTCGCATGGAGTCCACGAGGACTTGTTGCTCCCATGCCCAGGTGGACTGGGATAAACCCCAGGATACTGGCTGGTGGTGGATGCCCCATTTTACTAGCATCTGTCACTTCCAGGTGATGTCCATGGACGAATACGACATCGTGCACCTAGAGCATGAAACCATGGTCCTGGTGGTCACAAGCACCTTCGGCAATGGAGACCCCCCTGAGAATGGAGAGGTAGGACAGAGTGTGGTGACTCCAGCAGGGATGTGGGCAGGGGAGAGGCAGTGGGGGATGGGGAGGAGCATCGTCTTATTCTCAGCCTGAGCTGGAATGACCTAAAAAAGGTCCAGCTGCTGTGTGTTACCTGGTGCTGTGCCTGCCTACGTTCAGCCTGCTCCGAAACAGGGACATTAACTTATTCTCTGCTGCAAGACAAATAACTTAGAGGTTGCTAAATTTGTCCTGCACAACTGATATCAGTGTCACACTAAAGGTGCCAACCCCTCTGCTGGGGAGCTGTGACCTTGTCCAGCCCTGGACACCAGCATTGCAGGCTGCCGGGAAGAGCAAGCAGAGAGCAGAGCTGCAGCCCAGCTGTGGGTCACTGCTCCATTTCCTGCAGAGACTGGCAAAACTGATGTCCTTTTTTCTCTTTTCTGTGTAGAAATTTGGCTGTGCGTTAATGGAGATGAAGAATCCCAACTCCAACCTGGAGGAGAGGAAGTAAGAGCACCCCAGACCCCTCCTTTCCCACTCAAAACCCCAGCAGCCAGGCAGCCCCACAGCCTCTCTGCTTTCCCCTTCTCAGAATGGAGTGTGACATTCCCACGCAGGTTTTAAGTTTGCAAAGGTCCAGGGGATGGGATCTGCCTGGAGAACCAGAGAATGGAGCAGGCAGAGGTCCCAGGGGGGTCAAAAGCACTGAGTCAGGTACGCCTGTGGACTCCAGCTTATAATTTCCTGGGCTGGTTTCTTTTCAACTCTAAGAGGCAGGCATCTACAAAAAGAAACAAATAAAAGCAGGAATTACCCCAAAATAATCGAATCTGAGAGATGAGGCTGCCCAAAATAGTAAGGCTTAGAGGCAGAAGGGAGTTCCCAGCTATGTAGGTGTAGGTGTGGGAGACTTTGAGAAGCACATTTGACTCCCTGCATCATGTAGGAGAGAAGATTACAGGGAGACCTTAGAGCAGCTTCCAGTACCGAAAGGGGCTCCAGGAAAGCTGGGGAGGGGCTCTTGATCAGCGAAGGCAGGATGAGGGCAAGGGGGAATGGTTTTCAGCTGCAAGAGGGGAGATTGAGATGATATCTTGGGAACAAATGTTTTCCTGTGAGGGTGGGGAAGCCCTGGCCCAGGTTGCCCAGAGCAGTGGTGGCTGCCCCATCCCTGGAGGTGTTCAAGGCCAGGCTGGATGGGGCTTTGAGTAACCTGATCCAGCAGGAGGTGTCCCTTCTCCTGCATGGGGATGGAACTGGGTGGGGTTTAAGGTACCTTCCAACCCAAACCATCCTATGACTGTGTGATCATGTGAAAACTTTTCATGGGAAAGTAAGGGCTGTTATAAATTCTGGCTGTGATGTTTGTGAGTCTGGAACTGTTACCTCTGAGACAAGGTTTGCGTTTTAGAAAAATCCCACGCTGTTGAAAGTAGAGCCTTGAGCATCTCATTGCGTGCCCCAGAGGCTGGAAAGTGAGGGCAGCCAGCAACGTGTTAATCATTTGGGGCCTCCTGTTATCTTAGCTGTTAAGTACAATGTATTTTGCTTAACTGGGACACTGCTCTGCTCTGGAGTCTCTCCTGAGTTCATATAGTGGTGACTTCAACTGACAAAAGGCTGCTCCCTAATTAAGGGTGAATTAGCATTGGCCAGTAGTTCAGTGCAATTTAACCACCCTGACTCTCTGCTTGAGCAGCACAAAGCGGTGCTGGTGGGGCTGTGGAGTGGGCAGGGCAGGGACCAGTTTGTGCCTCTCCACTGCTGGTGACACAGCAAAGTGGTCTCTTTGCTCTCCAAGTCATCTGATGGATCCCCACGGGGCTCACCAGCTGAAAACCCACTGGGTTTCTAATAGCCTTGTGCCTTAACGGGGACACCTGACAAAACAGGACATGCAGACTGCCCTGAAGGGGTATGGATGGAGAAGGGGCATTTTGCATGTGATTCTCACCCCAAGGATGTTCCCTTTTGGGGATTGGGTTGGTGCAACATTGGGTTGGGTGTCGAGGTGCTCGTGCAGCAAGCCAGGCAGATTTGAGGAGGACAAAAGCACCTGAGCTCAGTGCTGGCTGTCCCAGTCACCTCTAAATGTAATTTAAAGCACTGGCAGGAGTTTCTAAGAGCCAGGACAGCCTGTGGCTTGGTTACCCAACAGCAAAAGCAGTCAGAGTGTTGGACGCAGTGACCTGCGAGGACAGATCAAAAGAGTGAAAGCTATTTTATCTGGAGAAGAGGGGACAAATGCAGTGCAGTAGCAGACTTCACATACAGAAAAGGTGACTGCAGAGGTGGAGGGAATAAATTACTCCCTGCGTTTCCCCCCGGACAAGCCAAGAGGTCATGGCTTTGGATGGGAGGAAGAGATGCTGACGTTAAGCATGAAAAAAAAGCTTTTGCAATGAGAAAAGGCATCCTGGAGGAAACCATCCAAGGAAGAGGGGCAGCGTCCACATGGTTTCTGTAGGAGAGGGCTGGAGAGAGCAGCTCCTGCCCATGCACCTCACAGACCCACAGCTCCATGACCACCAGGGATGCTGGGGGTGGCTGAGACTCCACAGAGTCTCAGAGGGATTGGTGGCCTCTGCAAGCCACAGTGTCTCAAGGAGCCTGCCAGGGTGCTGTGGCTGTCACCCTCTGACCACAACAAAGGGGTTTTGCTGTGGTTGCATATTGGGTTCCTTCTGTCCTACAGCCAGGGTTTTCCAAGGGTTTTCAGAGGCATTCATAATCCATTCCTATTTAAGGACCCACTGTTCAGGTGGAGCCTATCCTTCAACCCTGCCATCTATTTATTTCAGCCAAAGCTGCTGTTGCTCTGACCCTCAGCCCTGCACCCAGGTGGGGAACGTGGGCTTCATGCTCATCTAAACTAGTGCAGTTTGCTGCCCTGCCCTCACTGTGTAACCTGGGGTGAGGACATGGCCCACGGACAGCGGAGAAAGAAGTGGGTCCATCCAGATGGAGAAACAGAACAGCACGAGAGGTGTGGGCAGAAAGGAGGAGGCTCCAGAGCAGAAGAGGAGCATGGGTCTTTATGACCCTGGCAGGTCTTCTGCTCAGGGGTTGTCTCCTCTGCATGGCATGCCTGCTGCAGGAGGTCTGCTGTGACTCATCCACACACTACTGCCTCATTGCTCCGGCAGTATATTTAGAAACTCTTGTGTAGAGCAATTTTTGAAGATGCTTCAATTCAGAAATACTTCTGCTGTTGTCAGATTTTTTTTTTCTCCACTCCCCTTCCCCCTCCTCATCCCCTCCTCTCTCAATCCTTTTTTTAATTTTTGTTTCCTATGAATGAAAAAAAGCTTCAGAATATCTGTTCAGACATAGACCTGACCTTGTGTGCAAGCAGGGAAGGACAGGTAAAGCCAAAGGTCAGCTCTGCACCACTGGGGACAGTGTGGTGGGCAGGACCTGGGTCAACCCACTGGGAGGTGGCTGGAGGATCTCACGGAGGGGGGATGCAGTATATGGGCTGCTATGGGTTTTCCCCAAGAGAGAGCACATGTCTCTGCTCTAGCTGCTGATCACAGTACCTGCTCATGAAATACCAAGCCCTGAGCTTGAACGTGCTCTGGTTTGGTCTCCTCCACAGTCCAGTCCCTTCGGAGCACGCAGACCCTTGAGAACAAAATGCACATTTGTCACCAGTTAATAATTGATGTTGTTGCTGTTCACAGGAGCTACAAGGTCCGTTTCAACAGTGTCTCCTCTTACTCGGATGCACGGAAATCCTCAAGCGATGGCCCTCACTCCAGGGACAACTTTGAAAGCACAGGGCCCTTGGCTAATGTCAGGTAAGTAGGATGGGGTAGGAGGCAGCAGTTCCTTGCTGCAGAAGGGACAGAGCAGGAGCTGGTGCTGTACAGAGCCCCTTTCTCCTAGCACAGCTCACTCTTTCCTAAAACATGATGGTTTTTTGCAACACAAAGATCCCCCCATGCTCCCTCATACTGGTGTTGGCTGTGGTGGTGCGGAAGGGGAAGATGTTGATGTCCCTCCAAGCTTGGTAGCCACAGCTGTGCCACCTCTCCACAGGTTCTCTGTGTTTGGGCTGGGGTCCCGTGCTTACCCCCATTTCTGCGCCTTTGCCCGGGCAGTGGACACCCTCCTGGAGGAGCTGGGCGGAGAGAGGATCCTCCGCATGGGAGAAGGGGATGAGCTCTGTGGCCAGGAGGAGTCCTTCAGGACCTGGGCCAAGAAGGTCTTCAAGGTAACCCGCTTCCCTTATGCTCCAGGGAAGACCAGAGGGGGAGAAGGGCTCAGGGACGGAGCAAAGCTGCTGGTTAGAGCTGGATCGAAACCCAGCCTCTCCTCCCCTACATTGGGACACCCATCCATCACCCTCGCCTGCAATAAAGTGGTTCTTCATATTTTGGTGGAGCTGACACAGGCAATTCCTGTGTTATCCTGGATGCCTGGGGAAGGAGGGCACCATGAGACATGCCCATGGCCACCACTATAGCCCTGTAACATTGGGGCCGACTCCTCCAGGTATTGAATGAGGTGGGGTGGGAAAAGGGGGGCCATAGGCTTGGTCAGAAAGCCCAGGGGAAGCGGGGAGATGCCTGAGAGCCTGGTGCGTGCTGCAGGCAGCGTGTGACGTGTTCTGCGTGGGGGATGACGTCAACATCGAGAAAGCAAACAACTCCCTCATCAGCAACGACCGGAGCTGGAAGAGGAGCAAATTTCGCCTGACCTACGTGGCTGAAGCCCCAGAACTCACGCAAGGTATGAAGATGGGATCTAGGCATGGGGCAGGTGGAAGAGAATACATAGTGTGCTCAAATGGGGCAAAGGGGCCAAGTTTCCTCCTTATTCTGTGCTAAATTACTGCGTTTCAGTCTTGCTTTTCCCCTCCATCACAGGCCCAAGGAGTGGTTTCTGATGATCTCAGACCTCTCTGGCTGGTCCCTCTCTGTCTCTATAACAGAGATGTTGGGATATGATCTGGTCTCCCTCCTCCTGACCCCATTTTTTGAAGCAAAGAGCTGGAAACCTGGGAGCTTTCCAAGACTGCTCTGTCCAAATGCCGCTCTGCTGAGCGTTGCGGTGCAATGGCAGGTCCAGCCCACCGACACCTGGCCCCTCAGCACGGCTCCTGCAGCTGATGATCTGCCGCACTGGCTTAGCTCTTCCCAAATTCAGGCACTCTCCTACAAGCCAGGTGGTACTGGCAGCGAGAGGTGCATGCCTGCACGTGAGGGCACATTTCTGCGACTCGTGCAAGTGGTTTCAGAGTCCTCCTCAGTCACTGACAAAAGGGACGCTTGTTTGGTTCCTCCCTGGGGTTTTTGATTAGCCCGGCTTGCTGAAGCTTTGCAGGAGATGGGAGCAGTAGGGTGGTTGAGCTCACAGTCTGCTCGCTGTGGCTGGCATCAGCCAGCGTTGGTCCAAAGGGCTGAGTCCACGGTGGTGGCCAACAGCCCTGCCAAAGTGAGAAGCTGTCTGCCTTGGCCACGCTCTGCTGCATCCCTTCACTGACTCTTCTCCTCCTCAGGACTGTACAGCATCCACAAAAAACGCGTCTATGCAGCCCGGCTTATCGCACGCCAGAACCTGCAGAGCCCAAAGTCCAGGTAGGAGATGTAGCTGTCCTGGGAGCTGCACACACTCGTGGTGCACCCAAGCAACCCTGCACACAGCGCTGCAAATACCATTTGACCCCTAAGTGTCACGTGGATACCATTTTTGTACAGATTATAACCAAGGCTGGTCATATTAACCTAGTGAAGGGTGTTTCCTGCCTTCTTATCTAGTGAAATTCTAGCTCCCTGCTGCCACTTTGGTGATGTGCTCAGTGGGGCACCAGCGCTTGGACATGCCAACACTGCCCAGCACACCCAGCAGGTCTTGAGGTCAGAGCTCAGCAGCTCCCTGAAGGACTCTCCCAAAACACATCCTGCTTCTTCTCCTTTCCCTGTAGTCGCTTGACAATTTTCCTGCGCCTCCACACCAATGGACATCAGGAGCTGCAGTACCTGCCCGGGGACCACCTGGGTGTGTTTCCAGGGAACCATGAAGACTTGGTCAATGCCCTGATCGATAGGCTTGAAGATGCCCCTCCAGCCAACCAGCTGGTGAAGGTGGAGCTCCTGGAGGAGAGGAACACGGCTCTAGGTAACCAGGGCCACCTCAGCACAGAGGTGGCCTCTCTCCTTCTCACCCATCCCTTGTACTGGTTCTTGTAGCTCCTTGGGGAGGTAAGTGGCCCATAGGAGAAATCATTTCCCATATCACTGGTGCATTTGCCTGGATTGGGAGCACCTCCTTCAGCCTTCCTGTGCCCGGAGCCATTGTTTATCTGCATTTGGGGTGTAGAGCAAGGGTTTGAAGGGTGAGCACAGCCCTGGGGAGAAGATAAACATCTTCCTTCTTCTTCAGAAAAAATAAAGGCATTTATAGTGTCATGGAAAGCAATATTTAGGACTGGAAAGAAGAGTTAGGGACCATCTCAACACCATGTTTCGGTGATAAGTCTGATACCCTGCTGCCATGCACAGTGTAACAGGAGATGGAAAACAACAGCGATCAAGGCTGAAGGTGGTGGAGTATCAGGCTCTGTGTTTGTGTTCATTGTACAGCATCTCATGGTAGCATGAGGATGTCTTACTGACTCTTCTTTCCAGCTCTTCATCATTCGCTGCCTCAGAGCTGAGCAAGGGAAATGAAAGCAAGGATTTGTCCATCGTGGCTCTTATGCTCCACTGATCCTATTGTTGTGCTGAATTCCTTACTGGCAGGTGTCATCAGTAACTGGACAGACGAGAACCGTGTCCCACCATGCACCATCTTCCAGGCTTTTAAGTACTATTTGGACATCACCACCCCTCCCACACCCCTGCTGCTGCAGCAGTTTGCTTTGTTGGCCACCAATGACAAGGAGAAGAAACGTCTGCAGGTCCTCAGCAAGGTAAAGTCTCAGATCCTAAACCCCCAAGTTCTTCAAAGCCCTGGGGACAACCACATCCCCGGGGCACTTCCGTCTCATGCTGTGGTTAGGCTGAGACTCAGTCCATGACAGTAGGGCTCCTCCTGCCTGCCTTCACTGCTGCCCACCCCAGCGTTGCCATTAGGCCTGGTGGGATATCAGTAGAGCCACCTGGCTTGGAAGAGGTCGATGTTGCAGGTCTCTCCTCCCTCCCTCTTTCCCTGGCTGCAGGGTTTGCAGGAGTATGAGGAATGGAAGTGGTCCAAGAACCCCACCATCGTGGAGGTGCTGGAGGAGTTCCCCTCAGTGCAGATGCCCTCCACGCTGCTGCTCACACAGCTCCCCCTCCTCCAACCACGCTACTACTCTATCAGCTCCTCCCCGGAGATGTACCCAGGCGAGGTCCACCTCACTGTGGCCGTGGTCTCCTATCGCACAAGAGGTACCATGCTCATGCAGGGTTCAGCAGAGACAGGCGCGGTGTGGGGAGCAATATGTGTGGAAAATATTAGCCCATGGGCAACACCATGAGGCTTTGGCAGAGAGATGTTATTTTAAAGCCTTTCTACCTATCGCAGTGACTATAGATTCCTTCACCCCATGACACTGCTGCCCCATGGGATCATTTCTTTGCCCACGCTGTAATCCACACTGCTATAAATAATCAGGTTTCTGTACCTGTGCAAGCAGTGATGCGTCCAAGCATCCCTGGTGTTGGTATAGAGGGACACGGCTCCATCCCCTCTGCCATAAACAGGACACAGGGGACGACTCTGGCCATTCATCTGGGGCTGCCGTGGAGGGCTTGTGTCTGGAAGCACCACAGCATGATGCTGCTTCTGCCAGAAAGGACCAAAGAGAAGTTGGGTGATTCTTAACTCCCATGAAGGTCCAGCTAACCCATGTCTAGGTCCTGGCTGAACTTGTATAGGTCCACAGAGGGACCCAAGTGCCAAGCTTCTACTAAGCTCACAGGGGAAGAAGGATGCAGAGATGCTTAAGTTTTCAGTGAGGTCTTCATGTGGAAAGTAGCAGGAAGGCTTTTGGAAAGGGAAGCAACTGTACTAGTTGGCTGGTGTGTCAAGCACAGACCTCCTTTTCTCCCTCCTAGATGGAGAAGGACCAATCCACCACGGAGTCTGCTCCTCTTGGCTCAATCGGATACAGAGTGATGAAATAGTGCCCTGTTTTGTAAGAGGGTAAGTGAATCCACACAAGGCAAGGGGTGAAAAAGTTGGAATGAGCAGGATGAGCTATTTGCCCTCAATTCTTCTTTGCAAAGCACTGAGGGTGCAGAGAAAACAGAGCTGCACTTGTGCACAAATGGGTTCCTCTTGAGTGCAGACCTTCCATGCTAAATTATTGCTTTCTGGGATTTCACCTCTTTTTCTACCCCTCCCTCTTTGAGTGGTGTCTCTTGCTGTGGGCAGTGGGGAGGGATGGAGCATCCTGCCTGGGTTTAATCGGCATCTCCAATATGTGCAGTGCACCCGGGTTCCACCTGCCCCAGGATCCCCAGGTGCCCTGCATCCTCATCGGCCCCGGCACTGGTATCGCACCTTTCCGGAGCTTCTGGCAGCAGCGGCTCTTTGAAATCCAGCACAAAGGTGGGTTGATGCTTGTTTCTCCTGTTGCTCATCTCAAGCAGTGCTTGGGCTGGTGGTGTGGGGATCCAGTTTCCTGCCCAGCCTGCCCTGGAAGGCAAAGGGCTCCTTAAAGGAGCAGCTGGTCCAAGTGTAGGCTTGGACTCAGCCCAAAATCCCAAAACAAACTCCCTGGAAGTCCTGTAAAACTTCACAGGTTTTATGGCAGAACTATGGAGAGCAGCCCTGAAAAGCTCTTGGGAGTGCTGGTGGATGAAAAGCTCAACATGAGCCAGCAACGTGCGCTCTCAGCCCAGAAAGCCAACCGTGCCCTGGGCTGCATCCAAAGCAGAAGGACCAGCAGGACGAGGGAAGGGGTTCTGCCCCTCTGCTCTTGTGAGACCCCACCTGGGGTGCTGCCTTCAGTTCTGGAGTCCTCAGCACAGGAAGGACATGGAACTGTTGGAGCAAGTCCAGAGGAGGCCACCAAGATGATCTGAGGGCTGGAGCACCTCCTGTATAAGGACAGGCTGAGAAAGTTGGGCTGCAGGAAAGCTAGGGAGGGGCTCTTGATCAGGGAGAGCAGGGATGGGATGAGGAGGAATGGTTTTCAGCTGAAAGAGAGGAGACTGACATGAGATCATAGGCAGAAATGTTTTCCTGTGAGGGTGGGGAGGCCCTGGCCCAGGTTGCCCAGAGCAGTGGTGGCTGCCCCATCCCTGGCGGTGCTCAAGGCCAGGTTGGATGGGGCTTGGAGCCCCTGATCCAGTGGGAGGTGTCCCTGCAGGGATGCGGTACTGGATGGGCTTTAAGTTCCCTTCCAACTCAAACCATTCTATGATTCTAACTATAGAGCTGGCATTGTTTTTATGTAAAATATACATTTTTCTCTGAGCATTTAGACCATTTAGAGAGAAAAAAAAGTTTAATTTCTCCCCAAAACTTGGCACAAGTATCCCTGCTCTGTAACCCCAGGCCATGCCCTGGCTCAGGCAGCATATTAGTTACCTTCGCCTTGCTGGTTTTTCCTCCTTCCCCGTTTGGCCAGGGAGGGCTCCTGGCTGTGTCAGGCTGGGTGCTGGGTCTGCTGGCAGATCTAGAGGGAGGTGGCTTGCAGGGAACAGGAATCAAGTCCCTGGGGCTTGACTGTATTCCCTCTTCTCTCCCCCAGGTCTGAAGCCTTGTCCTATGATCCTGGTATTTGGTTGTCGGCAGTCCAGGATCGACCACATTTACAAAGAAGAGACGCTCTTTGCCAAAACCCAAGGTGTCTTCAGAGAGCTGTACACAGCCTACTCCCGGGAACCAGACAAACCAAAGGTGCGTGGTGGGCACTGCTCTTCTCCTGGTGTGCAGCCCTGGGTGGCTTTTGCCAGCGAGAACACAAGGTGCAGAGGTGCTAGTTCCTCAGCACAGCCACAGAGCCAATGGCAGGAGGTTTAACAAGGCCAAATGCCGGGTCCTGCACATGGGGCACAACAACCCTGTGCTGCTACAGACTAGGAGAAGTGTGGCTGGAAAGCTGCCTGGAGGAGAGGGACCTTGGGGTGTTGGTTGACAGTGACTGAACATGAGCCAGCAGTGGCCCAGGTGGCCAAGAAGGCCAATGGCATCTTGGCTTGGATCAGAAATGGCGTGGCCAGCAGGTCCAGGGAGGTTCTTCTCCCTCTGTACTCGGCCCTGGTGAGACCGCTCCTCGAATTCTGTGTTCAGTTCTGGGCCCCTCACCACAAGAAGGATGTTGAGGCTCTGGAGCGAGTCCAGAGAAGAGCAACGAAGCTGGTGAAGGGGCTGGAGAACAGGTCTTACAAGGAATGGCTGAGAGAGCTGGGGGTGTTTAGCCTGGAGAAGAGGAGGCTGAGGGGAGACCTCATTGCTCTCTCCAACTACCTGAAAGGAGGTTGTAGAGAGGAGGGAGCTGGGCTCTTCTCCCAAGTGACAGGGGACAGGACGAGAGGGAATGGCCTCAAGCTCTGCCAGGAGGGCTTCAGGCTGGACATTAGGAAAAATTTTTTCACGGAAAGGGTCATTGGGCACTGGCAGAGGCTGACCAGGGAGGGGGTTGAGTCACCTTCCCTGGAGGTGTTTAAGAGACAGGTGGACAAGGTGCTGAGGGACATGGTTTAGTGATTGATGGGAATGGCTGGACTTGATGATCCGGTGGGTCTTTTCCATCCTGGTGATTCTGTGATTCTATGATTCATATCCTGGGGTGCTGTGGTTGCACAAGTGTGCAGGATTGTGTCCTTGCCAGCACAACCGCCTTCCCAAAGCACATCCCATCCCTGAATGTGTGCCCACATTGCTCCTGCTTTGCCCTGGAGGGTAGCAACCACCCTCAGCAGGTGGGTGCAGATGAGGAGGGGAAAGGCACGTCCTCCCAAGCAGGTGGGTGAGGAGGGTTGTCACCCGGTGGGGTGGCCCAGAGCCAGCACAAACAGCTGGTCCAAATTCCCACCACCTTGGCAATGAGATATATGGTGAAGGTGTGAAAAAGAGAGAGCAAAACTATGCTTTGCTGCTTTCCACATCTATTTCCATCGGTGTGGGTGCTGCGAGGTGCAGGTGTGCTTCCTCAAAGAGGCGGCCACGTGGCACTGCTGCATCAAAGGTCCACACAAAGCTGGCTGGAACACGCAGGTGGATAGGGCCAAGAAGCTGTAGTTAATCTCAGCTCCCATCTCCTCCTCCTCTCTCAGAAATACGTGCAGGACGTGTTACAGGAGCAGCTGGCCCAAACCGTGTTCAAAGCACTGAAGGAGCAGGGAGGCCACATCTACGTCTGCGGGGATGTCACCATGGCTGGGGACGTCCTCAAGACTATTCAGCGCATCGTGAGGCAGCAGGGCCAGCTGTCGGTGGAGGAGGCAGGCGCTTTCATCAGCAAGCTGCGGGTGAGTAGTGTCTGCACTATGAGACACCATGTGAACTCCTGCCACGGGCGCTGCACCTGCTGCCTCCTCCTAAGAACAGGCAGCACCAAGGAGATGGGCGCTGGGGGCGGATTGCGGCTCCCACCCACGCTACCTGCACCTGGGCAAGGTTGGGAGCGCGATCTTCCAAAGCTCTGGGCATTGAGTGGAAGTGACCTTGCTTTGCAGGAGCTCGCTGCAGGCTGCAGCCCCCTCAGCTTGTGCTGGGCTCCCACAAGGTGCCTGTTCTGGGCTGAGCACCAGTACAAGTGCTTTTGGGAACCAAGGTCGTTTCACCTCCCTGTTTGCTCCTACCCCTCTGCCCTGCCTGTCCCATCAGTTCTTGCAACAGACCCCAGAACATTTGCTGTGTATTTGGTACCTACCCATACTACGAGAGCTTTCTGGTGCCGCAGGAACACCAACTGTTTGTAAAGACTCCTTTTTTTTCCCACTGCCCCTCTCCCATCCTCTGTTTCAGGATGACAGCCGGTACCACGAGGATATTTTTGGAGTCACCCTGCGTACGTACGAAGTGACTAACCGCCTTAGATCCGAGTCTATTGCATTCATTGAGGAGAGCAAAAAAGATACGGATGAGTGAGTTGACATGTTTCTGTTAACCCCTGCAATGGTCTCAAGGCACAGGGGCTGTGGGATGGGGAACCGACCTTTGATTTCTGCACGTGGGTCTTCTTGTAGCAGAAGCTGAGAAGATGGTACTCACAGTGTGGGGAGGCCTCCAGGCTGCTGCATGCCCAGTTAGGAAAGATCTGGAGTCTTTTCTTTCCATTCTTGTAAAAACAACTATAAGAAGTTAAAAAACATTGACATTTGCTGTGTTTGTTTCTGCTTCACCATATCTTGCCATTTACTCAGCTTGGTCTCAGTGGGATTTTCCCTGCCTGAGCAGAAGGATTATTTAGGATAAAGGATTAGCAGCTGCACGGATCTTGCTCCTCATCCTGGGCCTCAGCAGCATGGAGTGCAATCCCTTCCCTGTGCTCCTGGCTGTGCCATGGAGCACCTGGCTGGCCCAGAGCAGGTCTCCCAATATCCCTGAGGTTTGGTAGAAGTTTTGTCTCCAATGCAACACATATTTTGGGGTGTGCACTGCATACAGAGCACCTCAGTGTCCCATCTCTAGGTAGGGATAAGGGCTACCTACCTGCCCACCTCACCCACCTGTAAATTCTTCTCTACAACATGGGAAGTCCTTCATCCTAGATGCTGCTCCTAAGGCCAGCCTTTCTCCCCTTTCCCTTACAGGGTTTTCTGCTCATAACTGGACCCTTCACCCCAAGGAGATGCCAAACCAGTCCCAGCACCTGCTGCCCCCTCCAGCCGGAGGGCACTGGGTTTTGCATTACACGGACACGGTGGCTCCTTTTCCACGGGGAACTGCCCATGGAAAGTGCTCTGTCTCTCGTCCTGTCGTTGTGTCCTGATGATGATGATGATTTTTATTTCCTTTTCTTCCTCTTTCTCTTGCTCTTGTCCTGTGGGCATTTCTTTCCCTTCCCTGGATTTCCCCCCGAAGTACGATGGCTTTATAACCTGCAGTGGCTCTTAACAGAACTTCACATTTCTCCTTCTCATGAGGGTGTTTTGCAGCTGCATGAAATCACCACCTTTGTGATCATCTGCATTTTTGGTGTTTTGAGGGAGAGCAGAGGTGGCAGGGACTGGGCAATGGCTAGGTCTTGTTGCTCGACCAGAGCTGGGGGTTGTTGCCCCCAGGCTCCCCCTTTCCTCAGCTTGGGGCTCGGCTGAATCCTTGCATTTCCATGGCTTTCCTTTGGACTTGGGCACATGCCTGAGGCTGGGGGCAGATGATGTGCAATGCCTTTGTGCCTATGAACTCCATGCATCCCCAAGCAGCATGGGTACAAATGTGTCTGTTTTGATCCAAAAGGTGGGATGGCTCCGATTCACATGTCGCGATTTCTCTTAAATGGACTCTGCTATGTTTGTCTCCTTCTCTGCTCCCTGTTCCCCATGAGCCTCTCCTTTTGCTCAGTCCCCAGTTTTGCTGGCCTGAAAGTCCTCCTACAGAGAGGAGGAAGCTCTGAACACACTGGCTGATGTGTGATGAGTGAAAAACTCACGGCAATGGCTGCTGCTTGGCCAGGCTGTCCTCCAGAAGGCTTTACCAGAGATACGTGAGCTGCAGCCATGATGCTGCTGGGAGAGCTTCAAGGACCGGCTGCATCCCAGAGCTCTGCATGCTGCGAATCACAGAATCATAGAATCACCAGGTTGGAAAAGACCCACCGGCTCATCGAGTCCAACCATTCCTGTGTGTAAACCCTCTCCCAGGTGAAATTGGAAAGCCATGAGGATGGGAGAGCAGCAGCTCCAACCCTGTCTGAATAGGCACCTCCTGGTAACAAAGCCCATTTGGAAGACAGCTCTTGGAGGGTCATGGAGGCTCCTGCTCCTTGGTGAGGATGTGCTGATCAAGGACTCCTGAAAGCCCAGAGAGCATCACCTCCACCTTAGTGCAGTCCTGCAAGCAGTTCTAGGACAGCAGACCCCAGCCACTTCCACACCTTCGGGAGCAGAAAGTGCCAGCACAGAACGACCTGCCTGCCAAAAGAAACACATGTGGCATCTTGGTGGCAATCCAGTCCCCTCTGTAGGCTCTGCACCACCTGCCAGCAGCACGAGCTGTCTCTGCTGGGACATCTCATGCGAGAAGAGAGGTGAGGTCAGCTGCAAATATACTGTGTGATTCTGGACTCTGACATGCTCACACCTCAGCCCTGCTGCAAAAATCTGGCCCTAAATGCAATCTGTTAACACTATCACAGAAATGTATCAGTCCCTTTAACAGAGAAAAGCTGTCTGCAAGGTAAAGCATGCATGACCTTGTGTGTCCTTCCCTCCTGTCTTTCTCACCCTGAAGAAGGTTCGTCCTCCCTCGTTGCCAGCATGAGGACAGCAGGGCATGGCTGCAGCTCCTGCTGGAGTCAAGGATATGGGGTTAACATTTTGAGATGGGAGATGCTGATCCTTTCTCCTGCCCCAGCTCTGCTGCACTGTGCACTGATGCTTGTAGGGAGCAATGCACCTGCACCGGCAACAGTACAGGGCTTGTCCAGGAGCTATAATGCTGAGCTTTGCTTTTCAGAGCTTTGTCTTAGCTGCCCTAAGACAAAGTCAGAGCAAAATGAGCTGTAGGAGATTTGCTGTTCTTCCTGTCCATGGCACAAGCCATGCTGGCTCCCTCATCTCCACGCTGTGCAGTTATCCCTACCCTAATCCAGCATCTCCTGTCCTTCCCTGTGGCTTGGCTGGCCATATCTCCATGGGCTGTGACCACCTGCTGCAATGTTGACTCCCAGCAGCTCCAGCCCCAAATCCAGGAGCAAAAGACTTCCAGGCACCGGGGGAATTTGAGATCCAGGTCTGAGTTTTGCAAAGCCTCTACGGTGGCGTACAATACGAATGAATGCTGCCACGGTGTGGCCAGAGCCGAGCTGCTAAGCTGCCAGAGCAGGGTTTGGAGCCAGGTTTGTGTCACTGCCTGGGGACTGTGGGATCTGGAGGTGAAAGCAAAAGAAAGGTAGGACAAAAAGAAAGGACAGCCCATGGTCCACCTCTGTGGGTTGTGCCCTCATCCCAGCGCAGGCAGTGGGATTGGGGGATCTGGGTGCCTTTGCTGCTGGGATGTGTGATTCTGGGCAGAGGTCTGTGGGAGCCAGCTTCCCGACTCTCAAGCTGAGAACATACAGCAAGCTTGGTCCTAACCCCCAATCCTATGGCTGCAGAAATTAATTAAACTTGTCCCCTCCTTTTGGGAAGTTTGATTCTGGCTCTGGGCTTTATGATCTTGTCCCCCTTTAGTAGAAAGTGTGATGCAACCTGAAGAGGAGGTAGTGCTCAAAGCAATGCCCTTGTCTTCGTCCTCTTTCCAGCTCACCCTGTGTTGCTGGCAATTAATTTTCTCCTATTCTGCCTTCTGCCTGTATCAGTATCGCATCTCGCACCTGGAAGTTGTATTGCTGTTGCAGTCTGTGTTGGAGATGAATTGGCTTGCTTTTCCTGCACCCCAAAGGTTGCTGCCTCCCCTTTCCCCCTTCCACCTGAGCTGCCAATGAAAACAACGGAGAAGTGCAGCAGAGAAGGGAACGGGGTGTGTGCCTTGCCTTTGGTGGGATCTCCATGGGGGTCTGTGCAGGGCAGACAGCCAACAGCATCTCAAGTTCAACAGGCTTTGGGTAGGTGAATCCTTCAGAGCCCCATGGAAGGGAGATGTTGATTTATGACCAGCCTGCCTGCCTGGCCCTGGAGAAGAAGCGCCCTCCCTGCCTTGAAGGTCCATGAAGTTAACATGACCCCAGAGCTCCTGGCTGCCTCTCTGCTTCCCTCTGCCTGAATAGGACCGTTTGCTCCTCACAAGCTGCACCAGTGTGAACTTTGATTCATTATTTTTTGTTGAGTCAGTATCAGATGTCTTAACATCTTCTCCATCCTCTTTACCTGCAGGGGCTTTGCACTCCCCTCCAGCTTAATTTTCTCCCACAGCAAAGTGGGAAATAAACTTGCAGGTCTGCTTTATCATTCCACAAATGCAGCTCTTCCACCAGTTGTCTAGACTCTGCTCATCTCGATGTGACATTTCTGACGTGTGGGTGTAGCTACAATATTTCCAGCATGCATAAATGGCAGAGAGCGAGGTAGGGTCTGCTGCAGACCCACACCGTGAGCTGCTTGGGGCGTCATGCATGGAGAGGTTGCGTCTCTTAGACACTTGGTTCACCAGTCGGTCACCTCCACGTCCCTACTGCCTTTCCAGGCTGTGCACAGCCCCACACAACTCCTGCAGCAAGGGGATACTGGACCTGGACACCCAGCCTGATCCAATGTCTCCTGGAGGTTGGCCACCACTGCCTGTTTTGTAGCAGCTCAGCTCCTTTTTGCTCCCTGGGGTTTAAACATAAAGAGGCTTTTCTCAAAACAGGAGATGTGATTTTCAGGACACCATGAAGTGAGGTTTTTTTCTCAAAGATTTTAATTTTTACGTTTTTCAGATGTGCACAGGAAGTTAGATAAGAACTTGAAAACTCACAGGAACCGGTTCTCTCTTTTCCCAACCTGCTGTGTCCACTAGCAGGGAAAAATAACTTGTTCATTCAGTGCAAGGATATCTATTGCCTGTCTTGTTGACAACTTCAAAGGTTTCACTTCCCCAGAAGGACTGCCTGGGAGTTTGTTGTTCTTCAATTTATGAGAGACAGCGGGAAAATAATGAGACTCCTGCCACTGGGAGTAGACTCGCAAAGATGACACCTCCACGATCGTTGCTGGGTACAGCTGAGCTCATTGAGGAGGAACTGAGCCGCTCGATTTCATACTGGCCAGCGAAATGGGGTTTGAGTTTGGGCTGTCCACGCTACCTGCCCTGCGCCTACACATCCCGGGGGTGAGCAGGAGACTGTTCACACCCAGAGGAGTGTGCACACACCACTGGCAGGCTTGGAGTTGTGTCATGAGCAAACACGACTGCATTATACGGAAGAGACGGAAAGAGAAGCTGTGCCCAGTCTGTGCATGTCTGCTCCATGAACCTGTGCCCACTCTGTCTGTGACTTTACACATTAGTTCCTTTACTGTTAGTATGTGACGCCTCTTGCCCTGTCCTGGGCTGTAACCCATGCTCCCTCCACTGCTTCCCTCTGGAGATCCCTGCTTTCTCCTTCTCAGCCCAGTCAAAAGGTGCAAGGAGCTGCTCAGCAAGGGTCTTGGGGGTAGCAACGGATGTACAATGCCTTGTGCTGGGAAGAAACTATTGCACCGGGACTGCCCTCCTCTTCCTGCTCTCTCCAGAGACACAGAGAGTGGGAGCTGAGGGGAACAGATAGCTTCATTTTCCTAGTGAAATTCTTGGTGTGCGAATTCCCCCTGGGATAACTGAGAGCATACTTAGAGCACTGCTTAGCCATCCTTTGCAACTGATCTCCCTCGGATGCGGTTTTATAAGGGTACAGAAGCAGTGCAGAGTGAGAGTGTGGGTGCTAACTGGACACCACCTTCTTTCTGCAAGCCCCGCAGGGCTGTGAACACCCACCGCATGCTGGAGAGCACGTTTGTATCAAGGTATCTGGGGGGAGAGGGCATCTTTGTGCTGGAGCCCCATGGACTTACACCAAGCCCAAGCCAAAGCTGCTGCCTCCTGACTTACAACCACTGGAGCCATTCTAGTCTCTCATTTATGCCTGTGGGGAAGCTGCTGAGAGTTCCCAGTGTTTTTCAGAAGGAGAATTTTATGCTCAAAACTAAATTTCGTTCCTGCTTTCACTGGGGACCAGTTCCCAGCTTCAGAATTGCTCTGATAACTTTGCAATTGCTTTGATAGTTCCAGAGGGGAGCATGGTCCCTTTACAGAACAGATGGAGACACATTTTCAGGACCATTCAACTTTGCCATAACTCTGCCTTTGTTACAACTATTTCTTCTGCTACAACTGGAGGAGAATCATTTGGCCAGTGCTGAGCGCTCTTGAAAACTCTGGACTTGGACAAAATTAGTCTAGAACCTGAGCCCTCCCAGATAGAAAATGCCTTCCGCACACCACTAGCTTCGGTGGTGCTGGGGATTTCAGCAGCTTGCAGGGTCAGGCTTTCACAGCAGCAGCAATTTCGTGCTGGCAGTATTTTTGCGTGTGTCAATCTGCACTTGCCTGCAATGCATGACTCTAGTAATTCATTTGAAATCTTACCCTCGACGTGGAGATCTGAGCTCTAGCTTCTTCCATAAGGCTGTGTGTGTTTAATAGGAAATCGGGGGAGCTGGAATAATCAAATGAGCTTGCTGCTTTAAAGCACCTGGTTCCAGAAGTAAAACAGACCTCACCAGAGGTCAAAATTGGCTTGATTTAAGCAGGGCAACTCATTAAATAGTTAAGCACTGTAATGCAGATATATTCATGCTGTGCCAGAAATGAAGGGGACTAGGAACTTCTGGCCTCCACCCCTACAGATGTTTGGCTGTGTTGGAAGTTTGAGCCATCAAATTCACAGGGAAAAAAACCAGATTGTGAGTTCATAGCTGAGCAGCCACTGCTGGTTCAGCAGTGCGAGCGCCTCACTGTGAGGGCTGCTGCTCTCCTGCCTTATTCACCCATGCACCTACCTGGCCAGCTTTCAGAGAGGGAGGAGAGAGGAAGAACTTCAAAAGCCAGAAAATCAAACCTGTGAGCTTTGTCCCTCATTTAACAGGAGCCTTAGAGGCCAAGGCTTTGCAGCTACTCCTTATTACCATAGTGCGACTTCTCTTGTACCCATGGGCCAAAGCTTGAGAAGCTGTGCTGGGAAAGCAGGAGGTGGGAAGCTGGGCTGTGGGGAGGATCCTGCACCGTGGTATTTGCACCCAGTTCTCTGTAGGGCTGGTTCAGAATTCTGGTATAAATACTGCAAAGTATTTTTCTTCTGGGGGGCATTCTTGATACTTTCAAAATGTAGGCTAAATATTGAAATGGTTGATCTAAAAGCGCAACTGATTCAGGGCTTCTTTTTGCTGCTTTGCTTTCACGTGTTGGCTTTAGGGGGGGAAGCAAAAAAACAAAAAGTGTACCAAATTATTTTGGACAAAATTGAATATTTTGTCCCCACAATAACTGCTAATGGAGATTTTAAAGTTTTCCAAGGGCAATAAAACTGCCTTAATATGTGTTCAATTCCAATGAAAGACATTAGTGCTATTCACTTCTGAACCTGCTCTTTGTGTGATCGTGGCATGGAATCATGTCTTAAAAAGATACTCTTTACAGTTCCTAGCAGGATGTGTGGAAAGAGAAGGCAGTGTTTCAGAATCTCCCTCTGCCCAGCATTGAAGTGATGGCTTTGAAGCCAAGGAAATTCAATGCAAATTTGCTGCTTTGCTAGAATTCTACAAAATAGTCTGCAACTCCCAAGGTTAAACGTGCTCTGCTGCCTTGTGATGCCTTCAAAAAAACCCTGAGATCTGCATGCTGAAAAGAGCTTGAGAATAGGTTCCCTGGTCTGCAGCAACATCCCCAGCTCTTCCAGAGCGTATGCAGTTCCCCAGGCAGCAGATGAACAGAGTACGATGACTTTCCACCAGGACTCATTGCTTTTTAGATTGCATGTAGTTACAGACGAGTGCTGCCAGCCACACAGGGAATTTGATATTCAGTGCCAATTAATTTTTCAGTAGCAACCAGGATTTATTCCCTCAATTCCCTTAGGCATCTTTGAAAAGCGTAAGCCTCAAAGGCTGGTTTGGGGTTTTTCTTTCCTGGTGTCCTTTTTTCCTGGAGAGCAGCTGTGCCGAAATGAGAGAGGGGAACAGTCTGTGAAGGGTGGCAGCTTTGGGGCAGGCAACTCCCAAACTTTCCACTACAGAGGATTTTTTAAACTCTTCAGATGTGGGTAAATTCTGCTTTGCTAGGTGGGACTCCAACCTCTTGCTGCTCTCTGGTCCTCCTGCTCCTTCCTCCCTCCCCTTAGCGCCTCCTCATGTCACTGTGCCTTCATTTGGTTTATAAAACGATGCCATGATTTAAGACGGGCACATTGTCTTTACTTCGCATCCCATAAGACACATATATGTGGAAGGGGGTAAAGCTTATTTTGTCGTTTTTCGTGTGACCCTACGGTAGGTTTCTGCTGAGGAGCAAAGGGGTGGGGACAGGGATGAGCTGGTGTTGTATTCGATCATACCAGTGCTATAAGCGGTCAGAAACACGGTTTCCCCCTACCTCTGAGCTCTCAATGCTGCTAAAATCTCTGCCATTCGTCCAATGTACTCCAGCCCCCTCTCTCGGACTGACTCTGGCTCTGTTTGCAAGGTATCCACATTGTTCTAAAGCATGCACCTCTTTCTGTATAGTTCCAATCTTCTGATTTTATGGAATACTTATGCCTGTTTGCATTACAGTCAAAATAAAAAAGCGAACTAAAACCTAGCAGACCTCATTTTTCCCTCTTATCTCTGGCTTTTAACGCTGAAAGGCCTCTCCTGATGTCTTGCCTTCACTCTGGCTCGCTATCCGAGTGCCGTAAGGAAGAACCTTGGGCTCTCAGGCCACCCAGCCATGCCAGACGGGGTTTGGAGGGACTGGGGGCACCAACCACAGAATCATTGAGGCTGGAAAAGCCCTTGCAGCTCATCCAGCCCAACCCCACCGTGCCTGCTAAACTGTGACCCCAAGAGCCACGTCTGCATCTTTTATGAGCCCCTCCAGTGATGGAGACCCCCAACTGCCCTGGGCAGCCTCTGCCAGGGCTTCACCGCTCTGTCAATGGAGGAATTTTCCCAATATCCAGTCTAAACCTCCCCTGGTGCAACTTGAGGCCCTTTCCTCTCATCCCATCACTTGTTACTTGTGGGAAGAGCCCAGCACGCAGCTCACCACAACCTCCTTTTCAGGAGCTGCAGAGAGCCATGAGGTCTTCCCTCAGTCTCCTCCAGGCTAACTCCCAGAACCCCTGGGCTCCAGACCCTTCCCCAGCTCCATTCCCCTTCTCTGGACACACTCCAGCCCCTCAATGTCCTTCTTGTACTGAGGGAACCCAAAGAGAACGCAAGGTTCGAGGTGCAGAGGGACGTCATTGCTCTCTACAACTGCCTGAAAGGAGGTTGTGGAGAGGAGGGAGCTGGGCTCTTCTCCCAAGTGACAGGGGACAGGACGAGAGGGAATGGCCTCAAGCTCCTCCGGGGGAGGTTCAGGCTGAACATTAGGAAAAAAATTTTCATGGAAAGGGTCATTGGGCACTGGCAGAGGCTGCCCAGAGAGAGGGTTGAGTCCCCTTCCCTGGAGGTGTTTAAGGGACGGGTGGACGAGGCGCTGAGGGACATGGTTTAGTGTTTGATAGGAATGGTTGGACTCGATGATCTAGTGGGTCTTTTCCAACCTGGTGATTCAGTGTGTGTGTGTGTGACACCCCCCACCCCGCTCCCGCTGGCCACAAGCTGCCGGTGGGGGCTCTGCGCTTTCCGGGCGGTTGGCAGTTGGCAGACGCTCCCCGACGCTCACTCCCTGCTGGCTGCGTTGGGCGCTACCAACCCCTCCCGCGTAGCGTTGTTGGGGGGGGGTGGCGAGCAGACGCACCCTAGCGCCTGCATTGGGAAGGCGCCGCGGGGCTCTACGCTTTGTGCGCGGTCTGCACTTAGCAGACGCTCCCTGGGCCTCTCCCTCACGCTCGCTCTGCGCCGGAAGCGCTGGGCGCTACCAACGCCTTTCGCGGGGGGGGAGGGAGGTAAACAGCCAAGATGGCGGCGGCGGAGAGCGCGGCCCCGGCGAGCGAGGGCGAGGGGATGGGCCTGACCGACCTGCCGAGCGAGCTGCTGGAGCTCATCCTCTGCTGCGACGTGCTGGGAGCCGCCGACATCGGGAGGGTGTCCTGCACCTGCCGCCGGCTGCGGGAGGCGTGCCAGCCCCGCGGCAAGGTGTGGCGGGAGCGGTTCCGCCTCAGGTGGGCACGGGGCGGGGGGACACGCGGGGCCCGGCTGACGGGCGGCTTCTCCTCCCGGCCCCACGGGACGGGGCCCGGGGGAGCCCGACACTCGGCAAAGCAAAGCGTGCTCGCCCTCGGGAGGGCGCCCCGGGCATCCAGGGCTGCCTGGAGGCTGGCAGTGGGGCAGACCCCCCCTCCCCAACATCCATCCGGCATCCCTCATCACACTAATGTAGGCAGCGTCAGCTCCCAGCTTCCAAAACACCTGCCAAGAATCGTCCTGCTGCAGGACTCAGGCGTTGCAGCAGAGAGAGGTGTTTGTGGGGCTTTTGGGAAAGCTGTTTCCGCAGCAACGCAAATATGTTGGATCAACTTTTGCTGCTTGTGGGTGCCCTGGGCACCCGCGGGTCTTTGGGAGCGCACCCCGTGCCTCCCAGTGCTGCCTGGAGGCTGGCACTGGGGCAGACACACCACACCCCCCCCACGTGCATCTGGCCTCCCTCCCCCCACTAAGGTAGGCAGTGTTAGTGCAGACCTTCCAAAACACCTGCCAAGACTCATCCTGCTGCGGGACTCATGCCTCTCAGCAGAGAGAAGTATTTATAGGACTTCTGGGAGAGCTGTTTTGAAAGCAACTGAAATCCTTTGGATCAACTTTTGCTGCTTGTGGGTTTAGTTTCCCCCAGAGGCAGTCAGAGAGTGCCTGATGTGGACCTCGCAGTCTTGGAACCTGTAGAATTGTTAATACCTTAGAGTAGAAGCGTTATTGTTGATATTGCTTGTGCTGAAGTGGTTTCAGCAGTTCTGGGCACACCGCTTCTTCAGTGGGGCTGCCAGGCTGTCTACAATAGGGCACACTCCTCTGCTACCTGGTTTTGTCTGGGCTTTGGCACAGGCAAAGTGGCAGTATTGCTTTCTCTAATTGCCAGCTGGCTTCTACTATTTAGCATTGCTCAAAGGAGAGGATTATTCTCATTTCATGGATGAAAAAGGCTTCTGAACAATTGAAGCTTCCCCAATTTGCCGAGCTATGGCTTGGGATGGCTGGCCAGATACTTTCAGCAATTCTGTGGCTCTAATTTCTGAGGCAAAACTGAAGAGTTGAGGTCCAACAGCTGCAATTGGATGTGGTCGGTAATTAGCACACACAGTGATCCTCCTCTGTCTTTGATAATAGAACTTTTGGCAGGAGTTTGTACACTGACCTTGTTGTCCTGGCTGGACTCCATCATGAGTAATTGCACTTTATCTTCCTAAAATTTTCAATGTCATTTCAACCCAAGGAATTATTCTTTCTTATCCTAAAATAAATGACTGTAATTGTTATTACGATGTGGCTGTATCTTGGCAGTAGACAGATGGCGAGGGATCCATTAGGAGAGAGGTGATTCTGTAATGTGATGTTCTTTGGTTAGTTTCCAACTTTATTTTGTAACTGTAGTTAGAGTGTAGTTTTATTATTAACTGGTAGTAGAATACCTTCCATGTGTGGAGAGTTGTAAGAGTGCTTTGGTCAGTTGGTAATAATTTTTATACAGAAGTTGTGATTTAAACATTTGGCATTTATTTGTAAAGGTGAAATATATATGCGTATATAATTATGTACATATATCTGTACAATTATCTATAGAGAGATATATAAATTATGTATATATATATCATAGAATCGCTTGGTTGGAAATGACCTTTGAGATCATCAAGTCCAACCATACCTGTCCACTGCTAAACCACAGCCTTGAGCACCTCATCAGCCTGTCTTTTAAACACCTTCAGGATTCTGTTTCCCTCCAATAGATGTTGCCACCAGCAAGGGCTATAGAGGGAGCTCTGTTTTGTGCATCCTCTTAATTAGACCCACGAGGTAGCAGGAAGAACACAGAACAATGATTTTTCATTCTATTAGATGACAAGTTAACTTAAATGTGATACATCTTCAAAATGGCAAACTTTGTTTTTATCATAAAACTCTACATCTCTTCTACTGTGATACCTGTCTTTATCTTACAAGGTTCTAGAGGCAATCTCAAAAGTGTTCAGGATGTTTAGCTATTGAAATACCTGGATAGGAACCTTTTGGTTTACATTTGGCAACTTCAGGAGAACTTACTTTTAAATAACTGTTAACATGCAGATGAAATCAGTTGGAGTTATGCTTTGAGGCTTGAGTCAACCATTGGATTAATTTATCCGTTCCACATAAATTTGTCCTGTGTGTTGGCAGTGTCTCAGCTCCTCAAGTCACAAGGTTACAAAAACCATTTTATGGTTCTAGAGGTTCTGGTGTTGTTGAAATACTAACAAAACTGTTCACTTCTGTCTTGTTGTGCAGATGGCCATCGCTGCTGAAATACTACAGCCACACAGACGGTGTTAGCTGGCTTGAAGAATACAAAGCACGGCACAATGCTGGTCTAGAAGCCCAGAGAATTGTAGCTTCGTTCTCCAAAAGGTTCTTCTCAGAACATGTAAGTAATCTTCTATATGTACGTGCAGCAGCCTAGCTCTTGTTTAGTACTTTTTATTAGTTTGTCTTTCCTCTCTCTTCATGTCTTTTTTCATCTATGCAGTCACAAATTTGCTACTTTCTTACTGTGTATGAGGGTCAAAAGGAGAGAGAGAGTTCAGCCTCTAGAGGTGCATAGAGTCTAAAGAGAGAGAGAGTTCAGCCCCCAGAGGTGCGTAGAGTCTAAAGGGCACTCTGTGTATCACATCCAGCTTTTTCCGTTATGGCTTTCACAGCTATTTGTTCATTGCTGCGTGTTCCAACCTGGCTCTGGGACCTTTGGAAGGACCAATAGTTTGTTGACATATACCACAGCCTGTGAATATCTCTCACTGCAGACCTTGCCCAAGGATACATTCTGTGAGTTGTCAGAAGTCATTTGCAATCAGGACGAGGCACAATAGGTTCACTGAGCTGGAAAGTATTTATTCCTTACCCAACCATGACACCAAGATGATTTTGCCTTCTGTGTGAGAAAGGTGAAAATGCAATTTCTCAGTGAGACTTCCTTGCATGTGGGACAACAGTGATTTCAGTGTCTGTTTGCGTGGATTTTGGTTAGCTGTACAATTTGGGTCAACCTGAAATTCTGTGGAATTAGGTGTAAAAGCTGCCCGTAACCTCAGCTGACTTAAAAAGTTCACACAAGAGCCACTAAATGGCCACTCCTCTGTGGCTCCCCTGCCAATATGTTGTGGTCCAGTAAGGAATTCCTTGAAGACAGAGGAGATCCTGTGTTGAAATCCTGTTAGCTGGTTTTCAGAAAGGTTTGGTGGCTCAGTTTTCACCCCTGGAGAAAAAGACCATGAGGCCAGTAGGAGATGTGTATCTCAGCTGTCCTTTTTGAACTGTTCCACTGCAGGTGCAGCAGATACACATTTCTCCATGGCCAAATGTGTGTCAGGGCATTAGCCAGGGGCAGAAGCTCCTGGATTCCTGCTGTTTTAATCACATATGCAAAGATTCCTGAGAGACTGTTCAGCAGTACCCAAAGGCCTAATAATGAGGATCATCTCCTGTGGGATTCAAAAAAACAGAACAAAGTTGGTTTTGAGACTTTTTATGAAACTGTGTTCTTTTGGGAAGAATCTGTTGCACTCTGCATAATTCATTGTCTGGTTTGACAGGTCCCTTGTGATGGATTCAGTGACATTGAGACTCTCGGGTGCCCAAGTCATTTTTTTGAGGATGAGCTGATGTGTATCCTTAACATGGAAGGAAGGTACGAAAGAGAGGGGTTAGAACTGAAAGGGGCTTTCCCTCTTACACCATTTGAAGGAGAACAGTATGGTGGTGAATGCCTGACCTCAGCTTCTGTCCTTTTGTCACTGATAAGACAACATCCCCAGGCTTTCCAAGGCTGGGAAATATTGGTGTGTTTTTGATTTCAGAACAAATTTAATATTCCCAGAAGAAAACATGTACACCGTTCTACAAGATAGTGGTCCTCTAGCTTTGTGTTGCTGTTTGTTGCTTGTTTCCTTGCCAGTTCATGACCCTCTTCCCTGCAATAGTTTTGAGTTAAGGAGTTCCCATCCTCACCTTCCTTTTTTATTTAAACTCTGATCAGTTAGCTCAACTGATTTGCAGGATGAGGCTACAGCACTGGAGGGAAGCAGGAATACTCAATGAGGAATCCCACCATTAATCCTTGTATCATGAAACTACAGCTTTTTTTTCTCCCCTATTCTTGTGCTTTTCTTAGCTGTAGCAAGTTGGCACAGTCTTTCCCCAAATAAGCAACTGGTTTTAATTCATCCACTGGAAAATTAGCAGTTCTGTAAATTATTCAGGGATGTGAAATGACAAGCAAGTAAATAAAACTTCTGGCTTGCATCTGCCTAGGTATTCTCATCACCATGGTTAAGACTGAGTGAGATGAATAAGTCGCTGCTCTGCTTGAGGGTTTTTCTGCTGGTAGGATGTAAACCATGCTGATTTTGCTGTGATACGAAGCAGCAATAGATTGTTCTTAATAGAGTCTAATAGCCTTGATTAAAGGGGCTGTTAGTAGAGCTGGAAAAAACATAACTGTAACAGCAATCATCTAATTTTTGTTTTTTCACATCCATTTTATTACCTTCTCTGTTTGAACTGGAACTAAACATCTCTCATTTGAGCTTTTGAGCCTTCATACTGGCCAAATGTCTCCCCATAAAGCAGAATTGATGCTAATTGCACCCTGATTAAGCTGTAGTCATTGCAATTCAGGAGCATTAGGCTAAATCATTTCCCTGGAAGATATCCCAATAAAGCAGTTGTCCCTATTGAGTATCCCAATTTATTGGAAGAGGATAAAGTATTATGAGGTTTGATTGTTCTGACCAGTAGGATGGAGAAGGCTGATTTGACCTGCAGTCTGGAGGAGAGGAAATGTATGCAGGGAAAGAGGGTTGTTTTCTGAAGAAGGAAGCAGGACTTATTCTAAACATATGGCAAGGGCAGAGCCTGGGAATCAGTGGAATTCTCCCTTTGGGTTTTTGGGGGCCAGGGCTTTGTGCCATTCCTGACCGTTTAGTGTAAAAGTGCTCAGTGATGCTGAGCCAGGGCTTGCTTAGATGTGTATGATTTGAGTGCTCCGAGTTGGTCTGTGGTATTTAAGGCAACCTTTTCAGACCTTACCTGGACCGTAACCAGCTCTCTGCTGCTGCTTCATGGGCCTTCTGCCTTCACTTGTGCGTTTAGAAAGTGAAGGGGCTTTACTAGAAAAGCTGTAAGGTTTTGGATTGTGTGATCCACAGACCAAATGTTGACCTGTTCCTGCCTTTTCAGAGCAGCACAGGTGGTTTTTCTCTGGGGGGCTTTTTTTTTCCCCTTCTGAATACCATTGGACCTACATTCATTAATTTGTTTTTAATGATGAGAGAGTACTTTAAGTTTGATTCTGGAGGAATCCGGTCAGATGGGGGGGGTACT
This sequence comes from Phaenicophaeus curvirostris, assembly GCF_032191515.1. Classification (NCBI taxonomy): domain Eukaryota; kingdom Metazoa; phylum Chordata; class Aves; order Cuculiformes; family Cuculidae; genus Phaenicophaeus; species Phaenicophaeus curvirostris. The sequence goes on from NC_091408.1 coordinate 6,041,869, forward strand.
ATTTTATATATAAAACATGGGATTTTAATCAGGTATTCCTGAGCTGCTTTAATTAGGATCTGTGCTGTTTTCCATGGTACCACATCTTCTCAAAATGATATATTGGAGATAAGATAAAATTTGGAGATAAGAGCCATGCTTTGCAAGCGTCTTACATCAAGGGTTTTTTGTCGATGAGTTTCCTCTTAAACTTTATCTTTTTTGTTGACTCTTCTGTGATTGTGATGTTGTCAGTCCTCTTTAGGAAAGCAACAATCTCAGTTGTAAACCTGTATTCTCTGGAAAAGTTAAATCAAATTAAAATGCTTGTTTAGGGCAATACTGCTTTCTGTATTTAAATATGCAGGAAAGGTCTAACCTGGAAATATTATGCAAAGAAAATTCTATACTTCCTACGGCAACAGAATATATTAAAAAATCTGAAGGAATATCTGCAACGTCCAACTGATCAGCAGTCATTTTTGGAGGGTAAGTCTTTTGCAGCAATACCACATAGCGCACCTAATGACAGCTTTCCAGCATTGTTGTTTTACTTGCAGGGAGGGTTCCTTGCTTATTTTTCAGCTAGCCCTTGGACAAGGACTCAGAGTTAAGTTTGGATTTTGATGTACCTAAAATCCTCAACATCTTGCTGTAATGTTGTGTCAGAATGTCAGGATTACATTAGTTTCTGGCAGCGCTGTCTGCTTGAAGAGTTGCCCGTGGACAGAGGAGCTGAAAAGCAGCAGAGAAACTGTTAAAACACCTGCATTTGAATCTTGAACAATGCATTGAAAAAATCAGTGGTAGCTTGCCATCCTCATTAGCCGACATCAAAAAACATTTTAATTGTCGCCTGTGGCTGAATATGGCCAAACCAAGTGATATGATTTTGAGTCAGCTGCCTACTGTCTGCTTTCAGAAGAGCTTCTCAGAGAAGGACAGGAACGAGTGACAGGCAGGAGTAATTGTTGTTGCAGCTCACAGACTGTGCACTGTGGCCTTCTCTCGAGAGCTGTCTGGCTGCTGGGCTGTTGAAGTTGTCCAGTATAGAGTTGGGTAGTGGGTGGGAGTCCAGTCACACGCTGGGAAGGTGCATGCACCTGCTGTGAAGAAACAGAAGGCTTTTCTGCAATTCATGACCTGAGTCTGGTGGATTATTCTCTGCTTCAGGCTTTCTATGGAGAAGATGGTCTTCTGAATGGGACAAAAATTGCTAGTGTATGTAGAAGAGTCCCTCATTCTTGATACATATCTCAAAAATTCCATAGGAAAGAGTCTTTGGCGCCAAAGCCGGTTCTTGTTACTGGCAGTAGACTTTGAAGAAGGGGCTGTGTTAGAGCAAAAAGGGAAAGCCAAAAGTAGCTTCTTCTGGAAACAACCAAGAGCGTTAATTAGGTGACTTAATCATGCTGGCCAAAAATATATGTGTTTCTCTGCCATGGAGGTGCTGTTAGACAAGCGTGAGTCTTCCACAGAACTTCACCTGGTCAGCATGGAGAGCACTAGGGGACGGGGGGAAAGAAGACATGGCTTCGCTCTTGCTGAGATCGTTGAACACAGGCCTGTCATGGAACTGCTAACAAAGCAACGTAGGAAGCTGGAAGAGGAATCATCTATGCAAAATTATTGCAAGTGAATACAATTGATTCCAAAGATTGAACAGTTCAGAGGCTTTGGAGAGAGCAGTGGTGACAAGATGACAAGGAGACAATTAGGAGAAAGTTCTATATTTTTTCCTGTGGATGTTTGATGGAAGAGGCATGGGCAGAAGGGACATGGAAATCTGTTCTGTCATAGTGGGTTTTTGATGTGAAGATGGAGAGTAGGCATGGAGGAGAAGGGGAACAATAGGCAAGAATGATAGCTATGGAGGATATGGCAGGAGGAAATCAGAACAGAAGCCACAGTGAAGTTGAGATTGTTTCAGGCTCTGAATAAAAACTGCTGTAAGTTGGGGGGGTGCCAGGAGATGCAGGATACCTGCTCAATATATGAATCTATTGCTTTCCCTTTCAGAATGGTGCAGAGAGGAATACTGATTCTTAATTGGCATTTATTGTGTCAGCTGCTTCTTTGCATTTGATGTGATAAATCCAATATATTACTGCAGATTTTAAAAGGAAAGCTCTTCTCTTCTGCTTGCTGCATGCCTGGAATTTTGAGTAGATAAAACTAAGAACAGAATAAAACTTAAGTCCTGTTTCTTATATAGTTTCTTTTTTTCAGGTGCTGTTTTAATTGACCAATACTGTAACCCACTGTCAGACATCTGCTTAAAAAGCGTCCAGGCACAGGTGGATGACATCACAGATAAAGTGCGTGAAGTCCTGCGATCGAAAAATCCAAGGCATCCCAGCTTGGCTTCCAAGGCAGGTACTGTACAGAAACATCTGCTTTACTGCAGAGCGTCTCTGCAAGTCAATACAGGCAGACAGGGTGAAACGGCTGTTGAATTACTGCAGCTTAAAGAGCTGTTGTTCTTTATCCTCTGGCAGCTGTATTCTGACATTTGCTTAAACCATCATTCAGGAAACAGCCATTTGTTCAGTTACGGGGACTCAGCCCAGTTCATCTGATGCTGCTAAGCTAAAAGGATTGAGAGAAGAATTTTTGTTTCCCATTTATCCCTGAAGTCTTCAGTACTCTTGATGTGTGTGGCAGGGCTGTAGAATAGGGGATCAGCCTCTTTTCCTTCGCAAGTCTCGAAGTTGACAGCAATAGAAGAGGTACGTGCTTTAACATCTCCAAAGGTCAGGCAGCCTCTTGTTCTTTGTGTTTTATACCCCTTATCTAATATTTGCTGTCTTTCAAAGAGATAATGAGTAATCTGTATCTCTGGATTGACCAAGCTGGAACTCCCAAGCAGTGAAAGTGCACTTCCCATGCCTGAGCAGTGTTGATGTGTCCAGCTGCAGTGCTTTGCTGGTATAGGGTGCTTAGGATCCAGTCCTCCAGCTGCAGAACGAAGTGAGGCAGCACTGGTGCACAACCAAGGAGCTTTGGCGGTCCCCTAGCCCAGGCCACATTGTGAGTGCAGTGCTAGGGCTCTGCAGTGCTGTAATCAGCTCCAGCAACTTTCTTGACTCTGAATTGGGATGAGTCTCTTCTGTTCTCAGTCCCTATGAAGAATTTTGCTATTAGGTTCATTGCATAAAGGTTAAGTACCCTTGTTTTCTCAGGCTTTATTTCTTTGCATGTCCTTTTAGGAGAGGTCCAGATTCCAGAAGTGGAGCTTCAGCGGCAGGTACTTGATGCTATGAATTGTGTCCTGTATGAGCAGTTAAAGTACAAAGGAAATGAGCTGGATTACTATAACTCCCTCAATTCATACATTCACCAGGTATGTGTATGTAAGGCAAAAGCTAGGAGGCTGCAAGGCTTGAGACACTCTTATTTGTGGGGTTTTTTGTCCTAATGTAGTCAGACAAGTAATTCTCTCTGAACAATTTACTGTAAACTCAATATAATGTCATCTTTTAGGGTATATTCTGTCAAGCTGGTGTATTTTCATTTGTGATGTAAAACTTAAGAAGTTTGTGTTTTTCTCAATATCCAACATGGTTTTGTCACATTTTTATCCCCCAGGTTTTGATCCGCAGGACAGGAATTCCTATCAGTTTGTCTGTGCTTTATTTAACGATCGCCAGGCAGCTGGGAGTCAGACTTGAACCAGTCAACTTCCCCAGCCATTTTCTGCTGCGATGGTGTCAAGGAAAGAAAGGGTGAGTGGCCTGAATTTCGAAGTTGTGAGTACAGTAATAAAAGCCAGACAGCATTTACAGCTCTAGACCTATACCAGGATATTTAATTGTTTTCCATCCGATACAGCAAACCTGAAAATATCTGAAGGAAAGAACTAGCATGATTGAGACAAAAATCCCTTTAGTTTCTCTGTCTTTTCCCATATATGTTTATCTGAAGAAGCAGCTAGGAGAGAGCGGGTACCAGGGAATCCTGGAAGGGAGCTGAGGGATAAATGACACTTGTTTTACAAATAAGCTTGAAAGTGCTGAGGGAAGGACAGAAATAGGTAATCCTGCCTTACCATGAGAGCTATCATCACAAGTTTCCTTGTTGTTTCATTAGAAGCACAGATATTTTTGACTACACCTACATTGACGCCTTTGGGAAGGGGAAGCAGCTGACGGTGAAGGAGTGCGAGTACCTTATTGGCCACCATGTGACAGAGGAGTTCTATGGAGTGGTGACTTCAAAAGAGGTTTTGCAGCGTATGGTGGGAAATCTCCTAAACCTTGGCAAGCGGTGAGTTGAGGATTGATCATCTGGCCCGAAAGGCCTTTGTGGAACAGAACCTGGAGTATTCTGCCTGCATGTCAGTACTGCTGCTTCACGCTATTTGAGAGGATGCTTTAAAAAGGTGGAAGTCGCCTCAGGGATCTTGAAAATTGTCTGTCATGTGGCATTGTCACCTGCAGCAGTTTTGTGTGAAAACAAGAATATTTAGTATAACTAATCCCCCTCAAGAAAATGGACAGATCATGTTCGTTTCTTTGTGAAAAGCTGATAGGGACTGTCCACCATTCCCTTTAGAGCAGAGACTGTTATCATCATCTGGTAAGCATAACCCACATGCTCAAAAGAGCAGTTGTAAAGGTACTGTTGGTTTTATTTTCACTTGCCCCTGATATTCACTTTCCCAAACCATAGACAGAAGTCGCAGAGTGGAAGGATTGCTTTAGGTGTAATTAAGCTAGGAGAACAAAAGCATAGAGAATTAATTCTCTATGTAGGATTATTTGACTAAGTAAAATACCAGTGCAGTGGGAGGGTAGAGTCCAGTTTTCCATCATGTACCATTTTTCCCTTTGAGCAGGCTGTTGGATGTGATGCGCGACAGCCAGACCCGGACTCATTCTTATTGAATAAGCGTGCTTGTACCTGTAGCATCATATACCCTGCACGTCGGAGTACTGGGTAATAGGGATTGGAAGAACTAGCCTTACAATTGAGTTTCTTTTTTGCTGGCAGAGAAAGCACTGATCAGTCTTACCAACTCTTGAGAAACTCGTTGGATCTGTACCTGGCCATGTATCCGGACAATGTGCAGCATCTAATGCTCCAGGCTAGGTTATACTTCCACCTGGGAATCTGGCCAGAAAAGGTACCTCGCCACTCGGTCCTGTGTTTTCTGATGGCTAAGCGCTGTTAACACGAGTCTATTGATTTTAGGACTATTTCAGCTTGCATTACAGTCTGCCACAAGTTGTTTCTGCAATAAACACAATTGAACAAGTTATCATGTTTCAGAGAATCAATTTCTGCTATGGGAATCAGGGAAAGGAGGATGATTCTTGCTTGCTTCCCCTACAGGAGATTTGTGAACAGCCTCAAGTCTGAGGCATAATTTATGATTTAATGCCCAGGTCTGACAGTTTGTCTTGCAGTCAATAGTGTGGACTTGTAGCTGTAAGTTATAAGAGCATTCTGTATAGTTTATGCCTAGATTATGGTGATGGTGGTAAAACTCCTGCTGGGCTCATGTTAAAGGAGAAATTACTCTACTAGAAAACTTGTAGGAAATTCTCTTTTATAAACATGATCAAAGTTGTTCTCTGAAACCTTCACTATGTGATCAGCAGCGCTTGTGAAAAAGCAACTTTAAAAGAGCCACAAGGACAGGAATATTGATGTAACTTTGTTGTGGTTTAATCCAAGCCAGCAACTAAGCACCACATAGCCACTCACTCATTCCTGCCTGGTGGGATAGTTACAGTGCCAGTGCTGGTGGGCTGGTGTTCTGGGTGTACAAGGTTTGCTGCTTTGAAAGCACTTCAAAGTTAGTGTTCTGTAATCGTCCTGAGACAAACAGGTTCTCTGTCTCCTGTTCACTACTTAAGGATACAGCATCGTAGAGGTTATTTGCATTTCCTTCTGTGCTGCCCTATTTTTTGTTTACAAAAGTCTGTAGTGATAGGACTAGGGGCAATGGAGAGGAGCAGATTTAGACTAGACATAAGGAAGAATTTCTTCACTGAGAGTGGTGAGGCACTGGAACAGGTTGCCCAGGGAAGTTATGGATGCCCCATCCCTGGAGGTGTTCAAGGTCAGGTCAGATGGGCCTTGGGCAGCAGTGGGATGTGACCCGCTGGCAGAGGGGTTGGAACTAGATGATGTTTAAGGTCCTACCAACCCAACCTATTCTATGACTCTTATGATTCCTCTGCCAGGCTCCTACAGATATTTTGGGGAACTCTTTTAGTGTTTACTCTCAAGTTTGGCAGGAGTCATCTGGAATCACCTCACAGCAGCAGTTTGGGAGAGTAGCAACAGCATTCTCTTAACACTTCAGAAACTTTGAAACAGTCATCATTCCGTGTGGTTGCAAAATGCAATGCGATTAGCTTGTATGACTTAGTTTTAAGGAGCCACTGTGCTCAGCAGTGCCCTTCCTGGGAAGCAGAGAGCTTTACAAATGCAAAAGGAGAGGACTGTTTGCAATTTCTGCAGGCTAAGCAAGTGCAAGGAACTCCTTGGGAGCCTGTAGCTAGAGCAGAGGTTCTTAGTTCTATGTGGAAAACTCATGTAGTGGACTGGCACTTAGACCCAGCTAACTCAAGAGATACCGTATGTGTTTGTAAGTCATGGACTGCTGTACAGACTTGTTCTGAATCTTTTATTTTTGATTGCTGAAGGTTCTGGACATCTTGCAGCATATTCAGGCCTTGGACCCATCCCAGCACGGGGCCGTGGGGTACTTGGTCCAGCATACTCTAGAGCACATTGAGCGCCGGAAGGAGGAGGTGGGACCTGAGGTGAAGCACCGCTCAGATGAGAAGCACAAAGAGGTTTGCTTTTCCATCGGGCTCATTATGAAACACAAGAGGTGAGCTCTTCAAAACCTTCCCTGCGTTAGCAGGCTGTACTATAACAACAAGCGTGGAAATGTTTGTTCTTACAGTAGTGAGATGTAATTTTATCTGCCAAGGAGATGCCTGGAATGGAAAATGACAAGGATATGCATCTATGCCATGTACCTCGCAGAAAAATGGGAGTAGCTCTGTCCATCCTTTGAGAGCACGAGTGTATTCACTGCTCTTTGCTTGCAGAGAGAAGTCTGTGAGGTGATTCGTCTGAGTCATCATATATTGCACAGCTAAAATTTCCACATCCCAGAGCTCTCAAAGGAAGATCAGTAATCAGTTAATGAGGGACCATGGAACAGAACTGACTTCAAAAGACTGTAAGATGCCTAAGACAGCTTAAGAATCTTCCCCAGTGCTATAATTACCCCCTTTTCCAGCACTGCACGGAGGCTTTGTGTTCCTATCTGTACTCTCTGCCAGAGTGACATGCCAGCCCTGTGCCACTTCTCCAGCACAACAAGGCATCTGGAGCACATTTTAAGGGCACCAGCAATGACAGTTATAATACTTGGTGATTAATTGCATAAATAATCTGAAAATAACAATGACTGGGAGTTCAGGATTGGGGTTGCCACTTCTGTGTGATGGGCATTAGTTGCACAACACAGTACAATGGTTGACTCTCTCTATTTCTTGTTTCCTATTCTCCTGATTGCTGACTTCCAGTCTCTTTCCCATTTTCATTTCTTGCTCACGTTTGGTTTTCCTTTGTCCTTGGCTGTTTGTTCCTGTCTGTTTATCCAGTCACTCCTAGTCGTTTCCCTCCACCTCAAAATACACACACATATGTACCCAATCTTGTTGAACTGATTTTCCCCCCATACCCCTTGTCCTCTCTCCTTGTGCCAACTCACAGGAGGCTGCTGCCCTGTTTGTTCTGTATTAGTTTTGAGGAGAAGGAGCTGTCTCTGGAGTTTTCAGTCTTTGGTGAAGTATTTTTTTAATTAGATACGGCTATAACTGCGTGATTTATGGCTGGGATCCTGCCTGCATGATGGGGCATGAATGGATCCGGAATATGAACGTCCACAGCCTTCCAAATGGCCCCCACCAGCCTTTCTACAATGTGCTAGTGGAGGATGGCTCTTGCAGATATGCTGCTCAAGGTGAGCAGGAGTCTTCTGTGTTTACTATCTGTTTAGAAGTAGTTAGGAGAAGGGGATGCTTAAGTGATTAACTCTTAACTATGACACAGAAACTGTTCATTAAGGTTGAGGTAGGAAGGAAAACTATCTTGAAGTCATAGCCTGCACTGTTTGCTCTCCATGAAATCTGTACTGTTAGGAATGAATGTTAAGGACACTGTGTAATCTCCTTTTGCCTTAGAAACGTGTTTTGGACATGATTGGTTTTATGGGGTACACCATGATAGTTTAAAAGAGGTAATTCAGCTTTTGCTGAAATCTGAAGTTGTGTCAGCAGCTTTCATTCTTTGAAATTACAGCTGTGCTTTGGGCAAGACCTCAAAATAGGAACTAGTGAGAGGAGAGCATGCAAACTTTGCTTGTCAGGGCATAGTTCTGAGTAGCTTCCATCAAGAAGCACCAGGATCCCAGAGGACACAGATGGCGTGGCTTTTGGTGACACTTCTGATAAGAATGGGACAAAAGTGAATGTCTCTTCCAGACCTCTTTGCATCTGGGAAATCTCGATGCCCATACTTTATCCAATAAGATATCCATAAGAAAAGAAATTTTTGTCTAGGATACAAGAAATGATGAACTGAGGTTCAAAAGGAAAAAAAACCCTTTATGTAGAAATCTGCATTATTGTACATTGTAAACAGTGTTTCTTTGCCTCATGTTTGTTCTCCCTGTGATATGGAGGCGTCCCATCCAGCTGGCCGGGCAGCTGTGCATCCTGACTTTCTTAAAACAGGACATGGAAGCTGCAAGAGGAGAAATGCTGAACAAAACATAGTTCATCTCTTTCGCTGGGGGTCGCTCCCCAGCATGTTCTGGTCCTGTACATGTAAGCAAGAGGTGGTTTTACAGGAGGACACCCCTACCTTTTTAGGTTTAAAGTGCAGGCGTTTCTCCATGTCCCAAGAGTTTCTTTATATTCAGTCATCCAAAAAGATGAAGTGGGGACTGGGAATATTGCAACTCAGCCTTATGGCTCATATTAGGCAGCACTTGGCCTCTCAGAGAGTCTTTGAAACCAAAAACTCTTGTGTGCCAGGTGTTTGTATTAAAATATGCATCCAATAATGGTCCACAGTGCTTCTGAGGCTGAGTCATCTTGCATACATTTTGTCTAATTGTTTATAAACAACTGTAATGCTGATTGGTTCCAGAGCATGAAGAACTTTAGCCAAGCTGTAGGTTGTCACCGTCATCTCTGTGCATCCAAGCATTTTCATAGTTCTAGAGAAGACTGAAAAGTTTGTCCTTGCTGGCTGAAATCTTGCTACCTGACAGTGAAGTATACCCTCTAAAATACATCCTCAAATCATTTTGGAAGGGACTATTCCATAACTTACTAACCTGACTTTGGGAGGGGATGGTAGTTTTATACTGAGAGAATCTTAAACCAATCTGCACACAGAGTTTTATCTAACCAGCTCAGAAATAACACCAAGCTTATGATAGTAACATGCCTCAGACTGAGTCCTTCCTTTAAATGTGTAGGTTGAGCTGTAGCTAATTCCAAAACACCTGTCTCATACAGCAAGTTTCGTATCTACCTGTCCACTCTTGCCTGCCTTCTGTTTGCTTTGTAGCAGCCCAGGTCAGCTATCTGTGCTCAGAACTGCTAGTCAGCATGTTTCTCAGGCTCCCCGCCTAGTGCTGAACTCGCTCGTCTCGGTCTCTTCGCCCTTGCCAGCTCCTATTTTGTCACTGTGTTTTTCCCTTGTACACAGCTCACTGCTCAGACGTGCTTCTGCAGAGCGTATGGGAGTGTAAATTGTTTCCTGCAGTGTTGCAGTGTACAAAAAAGGTACTTTGGAAGCCTTTAGGACTGCACCAGCCCACTGAGGCATAGAAAGCTCTTGGGCTTTCAGCTGCACACACTTCAAGGAGCCTGTATGGATTAATATCATAGAATCGTAGAGTGGTTTGTATTGGAAGGGACCATGAAGGTCATGCAGTCCAAGCCCCCAGCAGTGAGCGGGGACATCTTCAACTGGATCAGGTTGTTCAGAGCCCCATCCAGCCTGGCCTTGAACACCTCCAGGGATGGGGCGTCTGCCACCAACCTGGGCAATCTGTGCCAGTGCCTCACCACTCTCAGTGAAAAATATGTCTTCTTAAGATCCAGTCTAAACTTCTCTTTTAGCTTGAAGCTATCACCCCTTGTCCTATTGCTACAGGCCCTGCTAAAATGTTTTTCCTCATCTTTCTTATCAGCCCCCTTTAGGCTGAAAGGCTTCAGTAAGATCTCATTGGAGTCTTCCCCAAGATGAACAATCCCAACTCTCCTTTCTTCATAGAGGAGTTGTTGCAGGCCTTTGATCATTTTTGTGGCCTCTGGACTCCTTCTTGTGCTGAGAACTCCAGAGCTCCTGGATGCAGGGCTCCAGGTGAGGTCTCATCAGAGCAGAGTAGACAGGGAGAATCCCCTCCGTTGCCCTGCTGGCTGTGCTGCTTTTGTTGCAGCCCTGGATATGGTTGGCCTTCTGGCTGCAAGCACATATAGCTGGCTCACGTTGAGCTTCTCGTCCACCAGAATCCCCAGGTCCTTCTCCACAGGGCTGCTCTCAATCTGTTCATCTCCCTGCTTGTTTCAATATTGAGGGCTGCCTTAACCCAGATGCAGGACCTTGCATATGATGTGTGTGCTTTCTGCAGTGAACCGAGTAGTTTCAGAGGCAGATTAGTTATTCCTGACTGATGTTCTCTGCGTCCCATCTTGTTCCCACCCTGCTTTGCAGACAAGTCAGACTTCGGGACCTGGGCAGCTTTTGTTTCTACGTGTATGTCTGGTACTTTGCTGGAAAAAATGACATCATTTGGGGACTGCCGCAGGGCACCTGCGCGTGTGATTTACTGCCGGGCTGCCTCCCGGTCACACTGCCTGTACAAATACTGCAGGACCAAAGGGACCCTCAGCGTAGGTCACCTTTGCATTTTGATGCCAGTGCTTCTGTCATGTTTAACTGTAGGGCTTAATCAGCTTATCTTTTAGGACAAAGGAGGGATTGAAGTGCTCTGGGAAAGAATCAGCGTGCTGTTCTTGGTTACTTCCTCGTATCTTCAGGGAGTTTGGGTTTAGAAAAGTCAGTTTTGCTGAGGGAGTTGCTTGAAAACTAGTCTGGTGACCCAACGTGGTTGAACCGCAGGCTGGTGACTTAGAGCAAGAAAGCGTTCTGCTTCTCTACCAGGACAGCCTTGTGCAGTCGGCCTCACCTTGGAGCATTGGAGAAGGACCTCTCCTAGCAACCGATCTCCCACGGGATATGGGGGATCAGAGCTCAGTGCAGCAGCTTCTCCCTGCACTTAGAACCCAAAGCTGTGACCTGCAGAGTGGGAGCGGGTTGGCATCGTCGCAGGCATAAAGCAGCTTTCATGGCACTAGTGAATGGGATCGGCATCACATAGGAGATGAGGCTCTGTAAGCAATCATACTGGCATACACTGTGTGTATTTTTCTGTATTAGAGTTTTCTTTTCTTCAAAGTGTCATGAGGTAGTGTTTCTAGGGAAAGAAGCAAGACTTGAGAGAGGCGTGGGATTTATTGCCTTGTAGCAGGCCATTTCATGTGCTGATAATGGATTCTTTTCCTTTCCTAATAGAGAACCTGGAATACAACTCCGAGCCTCGGGAGATCCCTCACCCTGACATTGGCCGCTATTTTTCAGAGTTCACTGGCATTCACTACGTAGCAAACACCGAGCTAGAAATTCGGTACCCAGAGGATATGGAGCTCACACGTGCCACAGTTCAGAAGATCTACAGTTCAGGCAAGGAGTGAGTGCAGAAGGTGTTGTGAGGACAGAACCAGCTGGAGTGTAGCTTTACCCTCTTTGCAGAACTTGCATGGAAGGCAAGTTTGGTGGCAATCCTTTGGCTTAATGCAATGAAAACTGCGTTGAAAATTGCGCTGAACTTTGTAACTGGTGCTATAGCATCTTCCCATTGCCTGCCTGCCCACTCCAACCCAAAGGCACGGGACACAGTCACAGCTGAGGCCAAACGTAAGGATCTTGCAGGGACAGTCACACTGGGAAGTGTGTTGTTCTTTGGAAGGATTTGCACATACTGCTCATTCTGTGATGATCTTGCCTAGAAGGTCTATGAACCAAGATCTTCAGTGTGGAATGTGGAAGAACCCCCTCTACCAGAGAAGGAAATTGTATGTCCTTGCAATATTGTGGGGTTTTTGTTTGGTTGTAGTTTGTTTAGGGCTTTTTTTAATCCATCTCATGCAGGTGATATAGTTTTTAAAGTCTACGTTTCACTGTTGTCTTCTCAAGTTTGAATTTCTGGTTAGATTTTGCTTTACCTCTGTTGTCTGATTGTTCATAAAGCTACCATTCTGGTTCTGAATATCCTTATGGGCTGGGATAGAGCCCCAGCAACACAACCAGCTGGGCTTCTGGGGGTGACAAGCATAGTGGTAACTCTGAGGTCCAGTTGGCCTCATGCAGAAGATGAGCTTCTAGCCCTTTTCTATGCCTGCTGAACACACCCATTCCTTGTTCTTTGATCTGTTCATTCTGCATGTCTAAGGAAGGATCTGCAGCACAGCTGGGAGTGCTCCCAGGATGATTTTGAACCTCGTGGCGCTGATTCGTGGAAGCTTTGAGCTCAGTGACAGAATGACTTTGATATATGAGGAGTTTCCACTCGCTGCTGTCTTCAGGCTGGAGGTATTTATGCAATACAGTGGGATCGTGACTGGAAACGGGCCAACCCTGGAGTCAGCCAAACTATGGATGGAGGAGAGATGTTAATTCCTGCAGCTTGAGGCCTTCCTCGTTTTTGCCAAAAGAGAATGGATTTTGGGAGAGCACATACTCCACTGCCCAGGAGGGAAGAGCTTTAGCAGCTCAAGGCATATGAAATTTAACACGTCTTAAAGGCTCAGATGGAGCTAATGCAGAAAAGGTTTTCCTCTGGACTCAGGTGTTATGAGGTGCAGCGTGGTGCTGTTTGTGCATACACAGAGCCCGCACATTGTTGTGGTTTCTGTAGCGACGTCTGTAGAGTAGCTGCAGTGAGCATCCTGTCTCTGTCCAGTTGCCGTGCAGTTGTTGTGTCGGAGATGAGAAATAGGTTCTGTCCCTTGTAGCATTAGGTGGAGGCTCTTTGTCTACTGTGGCACTTCAGGAATTGCCACATCAAGTCACACAGCCCTCCTCTTAAAGGAATGCTTGACCTGCATGCCCTCCTGTTAAAACATTGAGCACTGATTCAATATGAGAAAAAACTACTCTAAGCAAGCGCTTTTGCTGGTGATGTGGTGCTGGTCTGCAGTAATCTTGGTGCTTTGGGAAGAGCAGCCCTGTGGTTAGTGCCAAGGAATCCTGAAGGTGCTGTACTCCAAGTAGAACTATGAAACTTGATCCTGAAATAAGTTCTTCCCTCCCTCCAAGTTTATGTGGAAGCAGACAAGATCCAGCTGAAGGCAGGGTAGGGAGTCATCAGGCAAAATCTGAAACCCATCTCTTGGTTTTGAGGGTTGGAGCAGTCCCCAACACTCCAGCCCTTTCAGGGGGGTGAGAGCAGACCCCAGAAGATGCCTAGCAGGCCTACAAAGTTGGGAATGGGACTGTGGAGTCACAAGGCTGATGCTGGTAGCTGAGAACATGCATGCAGGAGCAGGGCATGAGATTCCCATTCGCAGCCTTCGAGGCAGGCTCTGCGACAGCATAGATACCAGTGAGTTTCCTGGGGCTTTGTGTTCCCCTCTGCCAAACAGGTGATCTGCTGACGCCTCTCAAGAGAATTGCCACGTACCGAGCTCGTAGGAGTCCTCAGCAAGAAATGCTGCTTGAACACCAAGGAGAATTGTGCCATAAAAAAGCCCCAGGAGTCAAGCTGCCCAGAGTTTCTTAGAGAGCTGGTGCTCGACAATCCAACCCAACTGAAAACATGCTGTGTACTTTAAATGAGGGTCCCAGAGTAGCCAGCAGAAGCCGTTCTGTCCATCTTTTTGGGGCCACTCTGCGTTTATACTCTGAAGAGGGTCATAGGGGAAGTGTGGGAGCTGTTCTTCAGGCAGTTCACACACTTCCCTCACCCACAGACTCAACCATTTCCGTTTTTGCGTGGGGTGCAGAAGGTATTTCTGTGCAATGGGGCAGATGTACTGCAAGTGGCTTCTGTACACAAGGCAAAGTGGCCAGCCCTGTAACTGAAACCTCTTGTCCCTTCAGCAAACATCTTGTAGAGAAGTTGTCCCACTGGACAGGTCTGCCTGCCTGCTTCACTGTGCAGACTGCATCAGCGCATGGTCGTGTATTTGTTGGTGTCATCCAGGAACGCAGCCACAGACGTGTGTGCCAAACTCGGAAGAGACTAGAGGCATTTCAGTCGACACCGCACATCATCAGCAGCATGGGCTCCGGATCTGATTTTGGTACTTCAGACAAACCAAAGGGCATGGTGGGTGATGGCTCCCCCTCTTTATCCTGTTGGGTTGGGCAGCAGTGTTCCTGCTGCTGCCTGTGGGTTGAGTCTTGGTCTGAGACAGGAGGAATTCTTATGTCGGTATTTTCAGGAGACCTCAGCCCAAGCAGCCACTGAAAACATAAAAAAATACAAGGATGCTTCTGGAAGTGCACATCTGTTCCCACTGGCTGAGCAGCCAAGGTCCAGCAGAGCTGGGAAGCGCCTGTTAGGATTGACGGAGGGCACACAGGGTGTTTGCTCTGCATCAGGCGGCTCATCTGTCCCTGTCCCGGCAGCACAAGGATCTTCGCGGTCACCATGTACCTAAGAAGACAGCACTGGATCCCAAACGTTCCTTGTGTCTGTGAGCAATGTCTGGGTCTGCGTGAATGTACATATGTTAAAGATATACAGATGCTTACAATATACACTGCGATTTGTCCTGTCGTGCTTGTGCAGAGTCCATTTGGGAAAAGGGATGTTTTGCTTTCTGGAGAAGGTGAGATTGCTGCCCTCTCTTACCTGACTTTGCTCACCCCATCCAGGTGAGTGGAAGGACTGTCCTCTGGTGCCAAAGTCCTGAGTTCCCTGTATGCAGAGGGATTGAATTCCTCTCTTTTCTCTGTCTTTCTCTGTCCTCAGCCATCCGTCCTGGGGACAGAACAGCCGAGTTAAATGGCTTTCTGTAGGGTGAAGGGAAAAATACAGAGATGGGAAAGGCTTTAAAAAAATAAACCGGCCTCACTTGCTCCCCATTGCCACAGCTGTGGTGATTTCCAAGCTGCCTGCACTCCCCAAACTGCTGTGCGTTTGCTCTCCCCCTCACGAGTGGGGGACAGGGGTCTCTGCCAGGGCTGGAGCCTGGGCTGGGAGCGAGGAAACGGCAATGCCCACTGGCCCAAGCAGAACTCGCTGACCCTGCACTGCCTGGGGCCCCAGCTGGCGCCTCTGGCCACGAGGAGAGCTGGGGTTCTCTCCTTTAGAGGGATCCTGTCTTCAAAACCCATCCAGTTCCAACCCTGCTGCCATGGGCAGGGACACCTCCTACTGCATCAGGTTGCTCCAAGCCCCATCCAGCCTGGCCTGGGACACCTCCAGGGGTGGGGCAGCCACCAGTTACCTGGGCCAGGGCCTCCCCATGCTCATCGTGAAGAACTTCTTAATCTAATCCTGCCTTCTTTTTAAAGCTCTACTCCTTGACCTAGCTCTACAGGACCTTGTAAAAAGTCCTGTCTCCCCCAGCTTTCCTGGAGCCCCTTTCAGCACTGGAAGCTGCTCTAAGGTCTCCTCCAGGCTGAACAACCCCAGCTCTCTCAGCCTGTCCTCGCACAGGAGCTGCTCCAGCCTTCAGGTCACCTCCATGGTCTGGTCCGGACTCTCTCCAGCACATCCACGTCCTCCAGGGAGCAGGGGTTCTTGCCGCTGTGGGGCATTCCCAGAGCCTGAGCCCCAGCCACGCTGGGCAGGGAACAGGGAGGTCCCGGTGTCAGCGACACGAGCGGCGCGGCCAGGGGCTCCACGTGGCCCCGGTGCCAAGGGGCTGCCGGGGCTGTTAACTCTGGAACCTACTGACGGCACAGCAGCGGGGAGCTCAGGGACCCGGAGCAGCCGCACCGCCTCCCTCCCCGCCCCTTTATAAAGCGTTGGCGGCGGCTGCCGGCGCAGGGCCCGGCCCGGCATGGGCTCCGCGCACTCGGTGCCCGCAGAGATGCGGGAGCTGGCGGAGAGGACCGGCTGTGAGTACCGCGGGGCCCCTGCATCCCCCTGCCCGGAGCCGCCGCTGCCCTGCTGCGCCCCTCCCCACTGCATCCCTCCCTCTGCATCGCTGCATCCCTCCATCCCCCCGCGTCCCCCCGCGTCCCCCCGCGTCCCCAACCGCGGAGCCTCCTGCCCCACCCCGCGAGGGGGACACGGGGCACCCGGGGGGGGCTGCAGGACGTGTCACTGCGGAGGGGGGAAGGTGTCACTGGGGAGGGCAGGATAAGTCACCTGGAGGGGGGGCAGGACATGTCACTGGGTGGGGGGGAAATGCAGGTGTGTGACCCAGGGGTGCCGGAGTGTCACTGGGGCGGGGGGGGATGCAGCCATGTCACCAACAGGATTCATAGAATCATAGAATCACCAGGTTGGAAGAGACCCACCGGATCATTCAGTCCAACCATTCCCATCAATCACTAACCATGTCCCTCAGCACCTCATCCACCCGTCCCTTAAACCCCTCCAGGGAAGGTGACTCAACCCCCTCCCTGGGCAGCCTCTGCCAGTGCCCAATGACCCTTCCTGTGAAATTTTTTTTCCTAGTGTCCAGCCTGAACCTCCCCTGGCGGAGCTTGATTGCACCCCGGGGTGAGCCCAGCCCTCCCTGCAGCCCCCGGGTGCCTTGGGCTGGGGCTGCTGCCTGTGCGGCACCTCCCAGCACCATCCCAGCACCTGCCTCACGCCCCGGTGCCCCCGTCAGTCACCCCTGGAGAAGGGTTTAAAAAGGGAAACACCCTCAAAAGTCTCACTGACAGCCAAGGAAGCGTGTGCGATGACCCCATGAAATGACCGGGGGGGTATATTGCGCTGAGGGAGGATTTGCAGGGGTCCCACAGCGCTGTGGCTGTGGCAAGGATTTTTATGGATTTTCTGCTGCTGTAACACCTAGTGGAGGGCATCACAGCCACCCTGCGTCCCTTGGGACAATTGTAGAATGGTTTGGGTTGGAAGAGACCTTAAAGATCACCTGAGGAGCAGAGGAGCAAGGCTCTCAGGATGTGCCCATGGGGTGTTCCTCCTTCTCCCCCAGAGTTATAAGCCCCGAGAGCCACAGGGGCACCCGCAGCTCAAGGCTGGGTCCCATCCCCGCAGCCTCGTACCCATGAGAAGCTGCAGCAGCGATGTTTGCCTGGGCTGAAGCGGTTCTTCCCAGGATGATGTGATCTTTTCCTGCACCCAGGCCGATCCCGCAAGGCAAAACACGGCACCAGCGCAGCTCTTCCCCAGGGATGCCCTTTGCTCAAGCAGCACTAATCGCTGCAGGCTGAGAAACAGCAAACCCGGCACCGTTGGGTTTAAAGACTTTTTTTTTTTTCCTTCCCCCTATAGCATATGTTCTCGTTCTTGGACACAGTCCTGCAGCATCATCGTGCTGAGGCTGTTCCTCTACGATAGCAGAAGCCCCTGTTGCCCTTGAGCTGGTCCTTCCAGCAGGAAAGCCTCTGCCCTCTGTGCACGTGCAGCTTTGCTTCTGGAGAGCAGCCGAGCGCTGCTGCCTTACGCAGGACCTGGGCCATCCTCGGAGACCTCCTGCACCCTGCAGATCAGGGCCGGGCAAGGGACACCTGGGGTTGGAGAAAGAGGGAGGAAGACCCTTCTTTTTGTGCTGTGCAGCCGTGAGCTGGATGGGCAGCAGGGCTGGACCAACTGCGAGCATAGAATCATAGAATGGATTGGGTTGGGTTGGAAGGGACCTCAAAGCCCATTCAGCCCCACCCCTGCCATGGGCAGGGACACCTCCTACGGGAACAGGGGCTCCAAGCCCCATCCAACCTGGCCTTGAACACCTCCAGGGATGGGGCAGCCACCACTGCTCTGGGCAACCTGGGCCAGGGCCTCCCCACCCTCACAGCAAAGCATTTCTCCCTAAGATCTCATCTCAATCTCCCCTTTTTCAGCTGAAAACCATTCCTCCTCATCCTATCCCTGCCCTCCCTGATTAAGAGCCCCTCCCCAGCTTTCCTGCAGCCCCTTTCAGTGCTGGAAGCTGCTCTAAGGTCTCCCCACAGCCTTCTCTTCTCCAGGCTGAACAACCCCAACTCTCCCAGCCTGTCCTCGTACAGGAGGTTCTCCAGCCCTTGGATCATCCTTACGGTCTCCTCTGGACTCACTCCCACGGCTCCAGATCCATGGATCCAGCCTGTGACCCCAGGTTTTTGTCATGTCAGTGTCTGGGATGCTTTTCTGAGTGACCAAAGATTTTGGTGTGCGACCAAGTCCCAGATGCTGAAGTCTACGTGGTCCAGCTGCTCCCATGGTGATTCTGTGATGATGATGTTGACAAGGGAGAAAGCGAAAGGTCACTTTTCTGTGGCCAAAATTAGAAAGCAAAGTCTAGGGAAAGTTTCTCTGTGTGCGGACAGCAGCGGAGCCCCAGCCAGAGAGGGATTAAGAGAAAAAAAAACCATCATATGGGTGAGTTGGTGGTGCCTGAGAGCCGGGCTTCGCCACCCGAGGCCAGCGGGTTTCGGAGGGAACTCCCCAAAGTTAGGCCAGCAGCTTGAGTGGCCTCGTCCTGCAAAGGGTCCGGCAGCTGCCAGCGCAGACAGGGATGCAGGCAGGCACAGAGCTCCACAACCAGCACAGATGGGTTTTCCAGTCCCTTAATACAGGTCTGTGAGTGCTCAGCTTCATTGATCGGTACCGTTTCCATTTCAAGGCGGTGAAACAACAGAAATAGAGCAAAAGACATTATTTAAACATCATAAAAGAGAGAGAGAGGGAGCCTGCAGCAAGCACAAGAGTGCAGTGTTGACCTGTTGCCTCTCAGCTGCAGCGGTTAAGCGTATTCCATCCCTCAATCACATTTTAACATGCTTTTATCTTATCTGTGCTGCCCAGAAAGGCTGATGTCCAGCCACCAGCCCTGCCAGGGCTGCAGGGAGCACACGGGTCCAGCCGGCGCCCGGGGAGACGCCACCAGCTCCAGCAAACAGAGCTGCAAGGCGCTTCCCTGGCTCCTGGGAATGGCTTCTGCCAATATTTGCACAAGAGGCAGGCTCTGCTTGTCTCCAGGGGGCTGCAGAGCTTGGTGAGCCTGTGGAGAATAGCTGGGTAAAATGAAATCACCTGTGTCATGGGATTAAAGAGGTGAAAAGATGCTTCTGAGCTTCACACTATAACTTCAGCATCTGCGGGTCTCAAAGCAAGGCTGATGGGCACCCAGCGTCCAGCTCCAACTGCCCTGTGGATGACAGAGCTGCCCCAGTGGTTTGGAGCATCCCAGTGCCACCCAAGTAGCAGCAATTATTTCAAAGCCTAGCATTGCTTTGTAGATGCTGATAGGTCTCCTCCATGTTCAGCCTTTCAGTGCCCCTGGCTGCTGGCAGCTTTGGGGTTTTCTTTTTAGTGTTATTGTCTGTCCCTTGGCATGACTGTGGCCACAAGCACATTAATTGTAGAATGGTTTGAGTTGGAAGGGACTTAAAAGCTCTTCCAGTACCACACACCTGCCATATGCAGGGAAACCTCCTACTGGATCAGGATGCTCCCCATCCAACCTGGCCTGGAACACCTCCAGGGATGGGGCAGCCACCACTGCTCTGGGCAACCTCACAGGAAAACATTTCTTCCCTAGATCTCATCTCATCTCAATCTCCACTCTTTCAGCTGGAAACCATTCCCTATCCGTGCACTCCCTGATCAAGGGAAGGAGTTTTGCAGCAGGTTTTGGTGCTTACCTGTGTCCTCGGGGCAGTGGGCAGGAGCTCTGCAGACAGGTTCCCCCAGCAGGCTGCCTTGTGCCCAGGAACCTCACCCTGTGTCACCACCGTCTTTTCTTTTCCCCCAACAGTCACCTCTGAACAGATCGAACACCTGCACCGGCGCTTCAAGCAGCTGAGCCGGGACCAGCTGACGATCCGGTACGACGCTTCCATTTCCACCGCTGGGGCGATACCTGCCCCAGTCAGGGCTGGCCAGAGCCCCCAGACCCGCCTTCCTCAGCCTGGAGAAGGGTCCCTCGGCGAGATGCTGGGCTCCCAGGGGTGCAAGGATGAGCGCGTCCTTCCCCGTCATCTCTCAGTGGTGCTGAGCTGGCTCTCTGCAGTGCAGTGCGAATAATAAGAGGAAATATGAACAAACAGTGAAGCTGCGGTCGCTCCTGCCAAGCATCCCATTCCTTCCAGTTCTAAAATCAGTTTTAGGGAGGGAAGTGTGAAGTCCCTACATAGCAGCTAGGGTGGGTTTGCAGTTGTTCCCTGCAGTATCTGTGCAGGGAATTGTGCACCAAAGCCACAGCTCTGCTTCCTCAGGAAACCTCTGGCACATCTGCCCAGCTTCCCCAGCCACACGAGGAGCCAGCACGGACCAGGGAACCCAGCTGCCCTCTGCTTCTCTCCCCCAAGAGATTATTTCTTGGCTCATTTGCTTTATAAAAGATGCACAGCAAATGACCAGCACTGGCTCCCCCTGGCATCTGCCCAGCACCAGCAAGGGCAAGGGGGGTGGTAGCAGCTCCTTCCTTTGCCTCGTCAAGCCCCATCCAGGACCTTCTTCTTGGGAAATCTCTCTGAAAACCGTGCAGCTCTTTTCAAAGGGGCCCAAGCCTGAGCTGCTGTGTCCCAGAGCTTCCAAAGACCCATTTTAGTGGGGACAAAACTCTCCTGTAGCTGCACCAAGCACTGTCTGCTGGGGCAGCGCTGCTTGCCTTCAGTCTGAATTGAGGCAAAAGGGGGTTTTCATGCAAACCCTCCTTGTATTTTCGTGACTGCTTTGAAAGAATGAGGTTGGGACTTCACTCACACTCCCCCAGTGACCATCGTGGCATCTCCCTCCTCTGCAGCTCCCTCACGCTTTGGACGGTCTCTGTTGTCTTTGCAGCAAGGAGAATTTTGACAGCATCCCCGACCTGGAGTTCAACCCAATTAGGGGGAAAATCGTCCACGCCTTTTTCGACAAGCGGTAAGAACATCCCCAGCATCGTGGGGAGGGGCAGAGTAGAACCATAGAATTATAGAATCATTTAACTGGAAAAGATCTTCGAGATCATCGAGTCCATCAGGTAATTGTTTTATCCTCTGAAAGCTGGGCAAAGATCCCCCTCCCTAAAGGCTGGGATGGAGCCAGGGTGAAAAGGACTGGCATTTAAGCTAAGTCTTAGGGAAAAAACAGCCCTAAAGCTTTGCCAAGGGACACACTGGGCTCTGCAGCAGGCGGGAGTGGGTGCGTGGGGTGGGTCCCAGCTGCTCATAACTGGTGGCTCCGCTCTTGGCAGGAACCTGCGGCAGGAGTCGGATGGGCTGGCGGATGAGATAAACTTCGAAGACTTCCTGACCATCATGTCCTACTTCAGACCCATCGAGATGAACATGGATGAGGAGCAGCTCGACCGCTTCCGGAAAGAGAAACTCAAATGTGAGGCTTGCCCAAAGCCCCAGGGTGGAAGGGGGACGGTGGGATGGGGCTGCCCTGACCCTGCCACACTCCTGTCATCCCTTCCAGTCCTCTTCCACATGTATGACTCGGACTGTGATGGGAAGATCACGCTGCAGGAGTACAGAAATGTAACGTATGGTCCCTCCCGCCCCATGACCACCAAATTCCCATCCCCGGCTTTGACCCACTGTCTCATAGGTGGTGGAGGAGCTGCTGTCAGGGAACCCCCACCTGGAGAAGGATTCGGCGCGTTCCATCGCTGATGGGGCCATGATGGAGGCAGCCAGCATCTGTGTGGGACAAATGGTGGGAGCCTGTTCATTGCTTTACTGGGCCACGGAGGTACTGTGAGGGTATGAAAAAATGGGGCTGGAAGGGGTCCATCCTTCCTGGGGCTGCCCCAGGCTGCTTTGGATGAAGATATTTTTTTCATCCTCATTATAAGACCCCAGGGCGGCATTAATTATAAGATCCGAAGGGTGACAAGCAAGCAGCACCCCATAAAGCATCATTCTCAGTGCTTGGGGTTTTAGTACGTTTAAAACCAGCAGCTCCTTGCAGCCATGGTGGCTCTGGGAACCAATTTTTGGTTGGCCATGGGGCATGGTGTGGGGCCAGCACCGTGTGGGAGACATCCCACGTCACCCAGTACCCCAAGGCACATGTCCCATGGGGCAGACGTAATGTTTTCTCTCTTGCTGCACACAGGGGCCGGACCAGGTGTACGAAGGCATCACCTTCGAAGACTTCCTTAAGGTTGGTGGCATCTCTGCTCATCTCCCCAGGAAGAGGCACCAGGGGGTCACAGGGAACCTGGGTGCTGGGCCCTGCTCACCTCCTTTCCCTTGCAGATGTGGCAGGGGATCGACATCGAGACCAAGATGCACGTCCGCTTCCTCAACATGGAGACCATTGCACACTGCTACTGACCTCCACTCCCTCCAGGGAGGAAGAGGAGGAGGAGGAAGATGAGGACTCTGCAGCAGCTCCATGTTCTTGGCACCAAGCACTTTGCACCTGCTTGCGTGCTCATCCCATGGTGGGGCTGCCTTCTGCTCTCTAGAAACATAAGAGGCTTTTATCTGTAATAAAAAGTATTTATCTTTTTACTCCTTGCTGAGAAATACGCTGTCCATCCATCACCCAGGGCCTGGCTAGGTCTCTTCCTCTGCAGAAACCCTCCACAAATCCTGGTCTCCCCCTAAATCTGAATTTATAGCCTCTGCTACATGCTGCTCCAGGGAAGGAGCCGCACTGCTTGTGCTGAGCCTCCGATTTCCATGCCACGCGTGCTGAGGGATGCCTTGGGCACCTGAAGGGCACTCCACATCCCCCTCTGCACCCCATGAGATGCTCAAGCCAGCGACGGTGTCAAGAGCATAAGGACTAAACCCCATTTAAACCTAAAGCAGCCCCCGCGGCTGCATCTGCCAGCTACAGCCAGGCAGGAGGAGCAGCGTGGGACTGCGCTGGGGCCCACGCTCTGCCACCACCTTCCCCCCACTGGGGCTGGGGCGCAGGCAGCAGGGATGCAGGGACACGGGCTCCTGGCAGCCAGGTGGCTCCCACCTCCGCATGTTCCCGCTAGAACAAGGCACCAGAGATAAGGGTTTATTTACTGGTATTAATAACTGGATGGCTCGAGGCAGATTTCTGTCTCTAAGGGAGCCTGAGGTGGGAAGGGAGGGGGGGGTGGGGAAAAGGGCAATGGTTATTTTTAGAAAAGCTGGAAAGATTTGTTTGTTTTATCAGAAATAGCTTCCCCCGGTGACATGTACGCTCAACGGGAAAATAGTCCCTGCCACAGCACGAGTGCAGAAGGCAGGGCACGACGGATGCACGGCCGTGTACAGCCCCGGTGCCAGCCCCTCCGGCCCCAGCGTTGCAGCCAGCGCCCACCACCTCCCTGTCTCAGGGCACCGATAATTTCTCCTTCTGCTCTGCGTGAGTTGGGGGCTCTGTGCTGCCCAAACATCCCTGCACTGAGGGGGCAGAAAAGGACTCGTCCTCGCAGGCTTGTGAAGCTTTGCCCCTCTCAGAAACGCTGCTCTCTGCTTGCAGCTGCTGGAGAGAAGCCCCTGTGCTGGGAGAGCTCGGCTGAGCCAGCAGCAGGAGAGCGGCCGCGCTAACCCAGCGAAGGACAGCCCTTCCCTGCAATGCAGTCCTGTCCTGGAGAGACCTGCGCTGCTCGGCAGCACCGAGGACACGCTGGGGCTGACCCGGCTTTGGAGGGAGCCACAGGGATGGGGCCAATCCTGTCTGCCAGTGCAAGGCACAGGGATGCCACCACGTTGCGGCTGTAAAGCCGTGGGACAGCGCTGGCACCACCCATGGCGTTGGTTGCACCACTGTGGTGCTGGCACATGGTGCTTGACCTGGGCTGGGTGGCAAGAGCCAGGGTTCCTCACCATGCATATGAAAGCACAACATTCAGCTTCTCCAGACATTCCCAGGTTCCAGGAGCACACACCGGCTCCTTTCCCCATCTTCTCACAGGAATTAGCATAGAGATCATACAATCACGGCATGGCATGGGTTGGGTTGGGTTAGGAGGGACCTCAAACTCCATCCAGTTCCAAACTCCTGCCATGGGCAAGGACACTCCCCACTGGATCAGGTTGCTCCAAAAGCCATCCAACCAGACCCTGAACACCTCCAGGGATGGAGCAGCCACCGCTTCTCTGGGCAACCTGGGCCAAGGCCTGCTAGATTTTTCTACTACAGCTCCATAGATGCCTGTGTCCTACCCATGTCCTCTGCAGCAGGACAGTGCTGCTATGCACCACCCATCACTTCTCACTTAAGTCAGAGCTCTGAAGCCTGGCAGCAGCTGAAGGATGCGATACAGGGACAGCTTCCCCCTTTGATCATACATTCCCTTTGAAGAGTAATAGGGAAGAACATTATATCCATGGATTCTCCTCCCAAAGACAATGAACATTTTTCATTTTTGCTAGTCATCACTGTCAACACCACGATGCAGAAGTGGTTCCTGAGGCTCTTTACCTCAAACTGCTTCCTCCTTCGATGCCTTTTGATTCTCTAGCTATCCCTGACTACCCAACCCGTCTGATGGCCACCAGCTCTTACACAGTGAGCCTTCACCTTCAGTCTATCCTCTGTATAGTCAGTCCAACATTGGTCTAACATGTCCTGATGGCAGCTCTTCAACTCGAATCCCTGTCATCAGCCCTGGGCACCACCCAGCACAGAAGAGATGTCCCATTCTCCAGTGCCAACCCTGGCCTGTGGTACACATCAGGGACCTGCTGAGGCAAGAGTCACAGAATCACAGAATGGTTTGGGTTGGAAAGGACCTTTAAAGGTCACCTAGTCCAGCCCCCCTGCAGTAAGCAGGGACATCTTCAACTCAGTCAGGTTGCTCAGAGCCCCATCCAACCCAGCCTTGAATGTTTCCAGGGATGCAGCAACCACCACCTCTCACGGCAACCTGGGCCAGTGTTTCATCAGCCTCACTGTAAAACGTTCTTCCTTACAGCCAGGCTGAATGTACCCTCCTTCAGGTTAAATCCATTATCCCTCGTTCTATCAACAGTCCAGCTTTGCCCCTACCCATCACAAACTGGCAGAACTACCAAGTCCCCAGATGGGAAATCCAAAAGTGGCATCTATCTCTGGTAAAGATGGGATGGTGACTCCAGTCTTGCTCTTGAAGTTATACAGAAGAGGTTCCCTTTCGATGTCACCTAACACTGCCGAAGACGTGAACAGTCATGACTGCTTTTGCCATGCTCCAGCACCCACATCAGTGCAGTGTTAATGACTACCCAGCAAAGTAGGACAACATCCGTTTTCATAGACAAACAATAAAATCCCAATACAGATATTCTCCAGCAGCCTAAGTGCCCTCATTTGCATTGTGAATGCTGGTTAAATACATACACAATCTTCTGTTGTGGTACAACCTTCCTAAATAAATTCAAGTGATAGGAAAAACAGCCCAAAAGGACCACTCTCCAACCCAGTCGGAATTGAAGGGCTGCATCTGGACTATGAACCAACAGAACAGTGGTGGTGGGGACAGAGAATTTCCTTCTCTACTGGAGTTGATGCAAGCTGCCTTGTATCTGGATGGGTTGCTTTGGTCCCCAATGAAGTGAGGACTTGTAGATCTTCTCTACACAATCCAGAGGCAGCCTTGCTGCAGACTGTGGAAGGAGAGGACAAGTGCGGAGGTGACTCCAGGAAAAGGGCTCAACACATACACAAGACAGTTATCTGCTACTTGCAGCAGGGAGATGAAGAAAGAACAAAGCTGCCCCGAGATAATGAGGCAAGATAAGGAGAGTAAAGTCGGAACAATCCAAGGGTGTATGAAGCAAGACAGGGCAGCAGGTCACAGCACAGAGGGAAGAGAACAATGACAGCAGAAGCTTTCTCTGTTCAGCCACATCAGACGACACAGGGCCGGAGCAACCCAGAAAATCACCTGTGCTACAGAAACTGCTATTTACTTGGCAGGTTTTGGCTGACCTCTTGTCCAAATTGCACGTCCGTGAGACTTCTTATTCTTCCAGGAATGAAGGGAGCTGCCTTCTCAGAAGGGCAGAATAAAATAAAATGTGTTGGTCAAACAGAATGACTTTGCCCCTTGCACTTCTTGTATTGGTCCACAAGGAGGAAAAAGTTAACTGTTCAAAACCAAACACAGATGTGAAAGCTGGCCTAGGGGTCATGGAAAACCATTCCAAGCCAAAGACCATGACGAGCTGTGCAATAAGTCAGTCCTGGCAGCACAAAGTTCTCCCAGGTTTGGCAGCTGGTGAAGGGTGGGAGTGACAGCCCAGCCAGCCCTCTCTGCAGGTTCGGGCACATTCCTTGCATCTCCAGCACTGCACTTTTAAACTCATTTCATTAAGCCATCAAAAGGGTGTGACCTTAAAACCTAACCTCAGTTTAAACTTGATTTAAGGGGCTTTGCCTTGGCCCAATAACTTTACAAGGGAAAAACACAACCAATAAAAAATACTTTTAAAACAGTAAAACACATCCATGCAAAACGTGAGCTCTTGTTCACCAAACTGGTTCTACCTAAGTCAGTGCAATATGGGTTTAACACAATGTCTTAACTCCTCATTCTCACATCAGGTTCCACTCAGATGTTTCTCCACAGCATCACTGGAACTACCCATGCAGAGGGACTGCAGCCAGTTCATCCCCTCTGCTTCAATAAACCAACCTGATCAATTCCCAGCCTGGGAGTAAGGCCAGTGTCAGAAACCCAAGTCCCAGGCATGCAGGAAAAGCCTCCAGGTGCTGTGGAAACACACGATCCAGCAAAGAACATACCCAACAACTGCCTTGAGACATAACAGCCTTCTGTTTCAGCTCACAGGAGTTATTTCACTCTAACAAAACCACCACAAACACACACAAAGATATAATTAGAAACATTTAATCCAGACTTTTAGAGACTTATAAAAATAATTTATTTTAAAATAATTCTGATGTGTGGCCTGCTTAGTTTCTAAGCACCCAGCCTGGCCAAGGCCAGCCATCCCCTCCCTCTCTCCACCAATCTTCCCTCTCCCAACCACCACAACCTTTCATGCATGGTCCCGGTCCTAGACACATTCCGATACACTCCGAGGAAAAGAAGAATTAGCAGCTCATTACAAGGAAAGACATTTCAATCATGTTGCTCAGACAGATGCTTTTTTCGAAGTCCTTGGTGTTTTCCTTTCCCTCTCAGGATAGGCACGAACTCCTCAACACTCTTCCACCCTCCCACCGCTCCGGCAGTTTGCCACCCAGGGCTTTCACTTCCTGACCATGTCCTTTGCCAAGATGGAATCAACAGCATTTTTCCCACAAGCAGCAGGAAGGAACATTTTTGTTTACACTGAAATATACTGCTCCCTTTCAGTCTCTCTGTTCCACCACAGCAGAACTCTGAACATAGTCTAGTGTGATGTTTATGGGCAGCCATAGTCTGTTCTGGTTCACATCCACAAGTCCTCAGCCCGTTTGATGAGCCTGCAACCAACACCAGCATTTTGGTGCTGGTCTCACGTGGAGATCCATGGTCTCCTCTGGCCACGAACTTGGCAGAGGGCTGGGCCACAGAAGCCAAGTAAAGTGAGTTACCTACATGTTACCATAGGGAACCGCAAGGCCAAGGCTGTAGTTATAACCAGTCACTTCACCATGGGAAGAGCAGCAAATAGGAAGGATGCTTTCATAAGCCAAGTAAAGTGCGTTACCTAAATGTTATCATAGGGAACTGCGAGGCCAAGGTTGTAGTTGTAACCAGTCACTTCATCGTAGGAAGAGCGGCAAATCGGAAGGACGCTTTCCACAGCCAACTGGTCCACCGAGAACTCATAGGCATAAATGATTCCTCGATGCCTGTACAAAACACAACCAGGACACACCATAATTATATATTTCACACCATAATTATATATTTCAATGGGGGAAATGAAGTTAAAGATATCCATAAAGGATCAACATTTGATGGTTTAGAAGCTGAATATAAAACTGCATCCATTCTACACAACCACTGTCTGTGCAGTTTTAGTTTTAACAGAGAAAACTCTCTCCTGCCTCCTTCCAGGGACCCCACCAAGCCCTGGAAACAAACAGTGAATCATTCGCTTCAGCACTGCAGAGACATGACTGTTATCTGCTGAAACATTCCTCATCTGCTCAGGAAGGGGGAAGAAAAGTACATTGTAGTTTGATAGCTCAATGAGACACACTAACAGCCATCTGAGATGCAAATACCAAAATCTGGAGTTTAAAAACTAGCAGTTTTCCTTTAGGAGGAGATATCATTACTAATATCTAGAGCAAGAAAAGGGCTCCATTCCCTGTCTGGCTTCAATGGCCTTTAAATTCCTCTGCAGAAAAGGAATGTATTTTTTTGTGCTCAGAAGTAAATAAAGAGCCGATTCATCAATGATCTTGAAAGCCCTACCTTTAAATGTAGGGCTATTTTTAGATGCTATAACTTCTCTATTACCGCTCTGAATGATGACTCAGGTACTTAGTGTGCTATTTTAAAATATATAAGAAAGCAGATCTTTGCAGTGCCCAAAATCCTACCCCTTAGAGCTGGCTTACTCACTTGCGGTGCGTGGTAAGTTCATCATCCATGCTGCTGGTCCCTCGGGGAGTTTTCTCATCAGGGATGTTCGCAGTGATGAGGCTGTGAGAATTAAACCATATGTGGCGGACTGGATGTCTGAAAAATAACCCACAGCACTGAGTGAGATGCCAACCATACTAGATTCCCAAAATCCAAGTGCAGTAAAGGATTAAACTCATTTAAATCACGCCCTCTCTAAGGCCAGAGGCTGGGAACCTGCACCTTTGGCTCTCCTCCTCCCCTCCAGAGCAGATAAACACAGCTTCTATCCCCATCTAGTGGGCTCTTACCAGAACACACGTGGAGGGCAGACTGTTTCAGACACTTGGCAGCATGTAAACTGCAAGGGATGCAGGCTGAGTGCTTGCTTCGCTGCTTTAAGGACACTCCTGGGAAGAGCAGGGTGCATCCCAAAGAGAAGGATGGGGCCCTCACACCCCCATCCCCAAACACTGAGCTACAGCTGACTGAGAAACGCACTACACAGCACAAACTCTGAGGTCTGGTCTTCTTTTCTTTTCCTCTCATTGAAGAACAAAGTAAACCTGAACAATTTTAACAGAATTTACTGTTCAGGTAGGAGTTATATAACTTCCCAGATGAAGGCAGCTCATCTCCATGACCCTAACGTGTCTCCTGCCACCAGCCTCAGTTTCTGCCCCTGATTTCCATTCACGACACTGGGCTGTAGGCACAGGGAACAGCACGCACACCTTATCTACAGATGCCTTTCTGACTGAAGTGATCCCTTCTGATTCCTATATAGATTAAGCAGTATTTTAAATGTTGAAGCTAACGATTTTGCTTCTAGCATATCCCTAAAGCTCAGCAGATCTGCACTGCCTGCCCTCCTCCTTGCCACGCTCGTTAGTGCTGCTCCAGAAGATAATCAATGCAATATTGTCCTTAATGCATCACAATGGGCTTTATAATCTGCAGGGTCAAAAAAGAAGGAGATATCTGCTATTAATCACTGACAACTCCAACTTGAACTCCTCTGACTGTAAATACCTCATCTAGCTCCTCTTTGGGGAAGATGCATTAAAGAAAATAATCAGGATTTACTCATTCTATTAAGGGCATCCTTAATAAAAGGATATAAGGGGAGAGCTTAGAGCAGCTTCCAGTACCTGAAGGCGATGACAGGAAAGGTAGGGAGGGACTTCTTACAAGAGCATGTAGCAATAGGACAACGGGGGATGGCTTTAAATTGGAAGGGAGAAGATTTAGACTAGACCTTAGGAAGAAATTATTCATGATGAGCATGGGGAGGCCCTGGCCCAGGCTGCCCAGAGCAGTGGTGGCTGCCCCACCCCTGGAGGTGTTCAGAGCCAGGTTGGATGGAGACTTGAGCAACTGTGATCCAGTGGGAGGTGTCCCTGCTCATGGCAGGGGGTTGGACCTGGATGGGCTTTAAGGTCCCTTCCACCCTAAACCATTCTATGATTCTATCACTCAGACTTAGAAGGGGCTAAATCCTAGAGGTCCTCATTCAGACAAAGACTCCCTTGGAATTTTGCCTTGGTCAGGAAATCATAATATGTCTGCAGCAACTAACAGTCATCTTCAGTTACAGGATACTGAGCTCTGTTTGTACCTTCCTCACAAAGTTTGTGCTTTCAGTACAAACTAGTATTTCAGTATTTAAATTAAATACCAGCCTGGCTTTAACTGTCACTGCTAAGGGAATGCAAGAACAAGGTGAACAGACACAGGCATCATGTATAGATATAGCAAACAGAGACAGAGAGAACCAGTCACTCAGAAGACAACAGCCAGTATCCAGCATTTTAAATCCAGGGTTTGATAAAGTAAATATTGGCTTTTGATGGAGCAGCGAGAAGAAATTTTGTGGAAATCCAGGGAAAACAATTTCCATGCTCTCTTATGCCAACTGAAGCACTGTCTTCAACTAATGAGTAAAAATCCTACCATAGCTGAAGGGCACACACAGAAACACGCACAAGACTGCAGGTGTGGAGGCAATCTGTTCCCTAATCACATGAAAACAGAACTCTCAGAAGCTTCTGACATAGGCATGTTATCGTTTTGGTCCTGGATCATCCGATTCCCACATTGCTCCTGTCAGCCAGATCCAATAAACACCTTTGTAACGCAAAGACAAACTTACCTGGCATGCATCTCCCAGAGTTTGGTGCCCATCCGCTGGTCCCACACACAGACCAAGCCCTCTTCTCCTCCACTGACGATCTTCCAGTCATCCATCTGGACCGCAGACACTCCTAACTGGTGGGCATAGAGGGAGCACAAGGATTCGCTTTTACGGAGATCGAATACCCTGACCCTGAAGGAAAGCGAATAAAACACAGAGATAAAACCAGCTGTAGATCTGAAGGTTCTGAGAGCACAAGGACTTTTAGGATTGTGCAAGTATGTCTGGGACAGCAGCGGTCCCACTACAGGGACAGAAATCCAACACGGCTGACACTTTTCACCGCTGAATTTTCACTCTGATTTCTCTTAGCAGAATTTTTTGAGGCAACGTTCTTCCACCGTGCAGGAGCTCTCTGTCTCTTTACAAATCCAAGGCGATACACAATGTAAATGAAATGTGGAGAACGCTCCTCCATCTGTGCCACCCAAATGGTAACAAATATTAGAAGTACGGCGTTCTGGGCATGCTGGTAACTCATTCTACCCCTTGGCACATAATTCACGTCCACTACGGTCGAGGTGTAACACTACGAGGATCAAGGAGAAAACTATTATTGTAGACATTTCAGAAAAGACTAAATGTGTGGCAATTCACAAGACAAGTCAAGGGGATTATAAATTTAACCACCAATATTGAAATAAACCTATCCACAAGCACCCAGTAATTGTTACCTCTGCTGATTTCAAAAACACAGCTGCTGACTGTGGGCTGCTTTTAGGTACCCCTGGTTCTCAGAATCACTCAGACAAGAGTTTTTGAAGAGAAAGATATCAAAGACTCAGCTAGAAGCACAACTGTAGAAAAAGAGCTTAGGATTTCAAGTCCACAAAGCCAGTTAAAGCTAGTGGTGTTGAGTTTTAAACCAGGCACTTATCAAAAGGAGTACAGTTTTTGATAACTTTACATCAAGGTTAAGAGGTAAAGGAAAGTACATAAGTGACTAAAAATAAATGCAGCAAGTGAAAACAGAAGTAAAGGGGAAATACTGATCTCAGATTTGAAAGGAAGCCAGAGAAAGATCCTCCCAGCTGATGGCTATCACGAATGAAACCATCAGGTACACATTAATTCCAGGAAAGGCCAAAACACACTTGTTCCAACACATTTACTGTATGTTATTCCATCCCCCTGCTATGATCCTAATGGTGTAGCAAGTCTTTCCTTTCCCTTTCTCAAATGGAGATTGCATCATATGATTTTACAAATAACACGTTTCAGCAACTGAAATAAAAAGGCAACAGAACAGTCCAAAACTCCAACAGAGCAACATCCATCTGACATGCAAACATGCTGGAACAGAGTGAGGAGCACGCTTTGTGCGGCTCTGCAGTCACCCTTAGGAAAACCCCATCACAATGGTTGCTGATGGCAAAAAGGACTTCTTGCTTTCTCTGTCTCCAGCAGAGAGAAGCTTTGGCTACATATTAGAGCTGTGCTTTGGGTAAGGATGGGGTATTTTGGACGTGCTCACACTCAGCACTCTCCCTGTCTTACTGCATGTGTTCTACACGGCCATCAAAGCTTTTGTGTTTGGTAAGCACAGTTGGAAATGAAGATCTGATCATGTCCTGGTTATTTCATTAGCAAGGGCCCAGGTTTTAGGCAGGTGTCTGTTCTGGCACACCCTTAGAAGAATTAGAGGCACACTTGAACTGTTCAGATGTGCTTTAAAAAAAAAGGAAAACCATTTTGCAAATCCAATGTGATGCTCTAAAGCGGACCTGGCACGGCCTTCCTTCTCTTGCCTCAACAGCTGGGCTCACATGAGCGTATCAGATTCATCCAAGTTCAAGGGAGCTGTAAGGAAGGGATTCTCGTGACCAGGCTCTGACTCTCCTGTTAAATTATCCTATAAGTAAGGCCACTTGCCTTTAGGAAAATGTGGAACGCATGTTCTGATCCACAGTTTTCAGCAGCGTTATACTTTGGGCTTGCTTGTTTGCTTTCTCAATCCTGTTCAACATCTTCAGTTCCACCAAGGAAAATGCTGCTGTCGTGCAGTGCATCAGCAAGCACTCCCTGTTACCAGATTTCTCACCAGCGTGAAACATAGTTAAGGCATCAAACAGGTCAGCAATGCTTCAGGAGCATTTTTTGACATAAAAAGATTTTATAGGCCCTACAAAAACATCTCACTTCAACAGGGCAGTCTGTATTACTTTGCAAAATTGTGGCTTTGAACAAAAGTACATCATAAAGTCACAAAATGGTGGAAGTGCTATATCTAATTCCAACAAACCAGTTTGAATTCACTTGGCAAGGGTCTTGTTGTTCCATATTGACTATAGAGGTTCAAGCCACCTCCACCTGTGAATGCTCAGTCCCTAGTGACACCCTTCACACAGCACCACGTTAAGGAACTGACCTCTGAGATACACACAGTCTTGTCTCCTGGAAGCCAAACTGATTTGCTGAATTCTCGATTCTCAACTTCTTGCTATTTTAGTGATGGCCAACCCCTCAACTCGGCCTGACCTGAAAAACTGGAAAGCTTTCAACAGGGCAAATGGCACAGGCATTTACTCCAGTATGAAGGGAGTAAATTTCAATCTCACTTAAGGGATATCAACTTTATCTACTCTCTCATTACTGTGCAAGAGATCAAAATTGGAGGTAGTTTTACTGGGGTGCTTTGGAAAATCAAATATCTGCTTTTAGATGAAAAACGTCCAAAGGATTCAATTACATGCCAAACTTCAGATATTTCCTTTATCTTCTTTGCTAAGAAATGGTGAGGTTTGCTCGCGCTGCCTATTCACCAAGAAGGAAAAAAAGCTGTCTGACAAAATAATCATTTTTGCAAGCTGCTGCACTGGCGGGACAGAGGTCTGGGATTTGGCAAAAGGAAGTATCCGCCTTACAAGCTGATACCCACCACCACACCAGAGCACCACCTGCAGCCTGGTGCCCGGTGCAGAAAGGAGGAGGGAAGGAACAGGGAGCCATTAGAGCCTGGCTCCTCGCCATCCCACATCTCCTTTGGTGCACTGGATCAGACCCCCCAAATAACTAGCCAAAAAAAAGAAAATCTAAAAATTGGACTCAAAGGGTCTTTTTAAGCACTTTAATCCTTTCGCACTGTTCCCAGCGCGTCCATTCCTGGCACCAGATATTGTGCTGGGAAAATCCTACTCCCCAAGCCAAGGAGTTAAAGAGAAAGCTGCTAATCAGCTAAATAGAAGCTGGAATCTGTTCATATGGAAGTCTCTTTTTTTTTTGTCACCTGAGGGACATCACAGTGTTCCGAAATACACTCTTGACATCATTTGGCAGACGGACCCATCTCATCCTACATGATTCATCCCTTAGGTTATTTTTTTAATATCAGAAAGTGAGCTTTTAAATGCCAAACTAATTTTGCGGGTGGTGGTGGGGAAGTGGAAGATATTCCAAGTGGTCTCGCTGGGCTGTACACCAACTGCGTCCACCAAATGGCTTAAAAAGAAAAGTCTTCCCATGGAGCTTTCTGAAACAAAGCAGACTGGCAGCCATGTCCAACTATTACCTAATATTTTGTTCCTGAAGTTCACTGACGCTGCATTTGAAACATGAGAGGAGAAACAAATTCTAGCAGGTCCAGATGTAGGACAGCAGGACAGGAAGGAAGCTAATCTGAGATGGGTTACAGCTCTTGGTAGTACCCACCTTCTGTCTTTATTGCCTGCAACAAGCATGTTTGGAGGACTGTTCTGGAGGTTGACACACGTAAAGTCACCTATTGAGTTGCCCATCTTCTTCAGACACTGACTTGTTTCCAGATTGTAAAGAAGAATCTGGCAGAAAGAGAACAGACATAGGCTAATTGTAGCATGAGCACAACATTTTGCTGCAGCATTAAGTAGAGCAGAGTTATTGCCTTCAGAGATGATTTGCAGGACTCATTTCTCAATATGCTGATACATAAACAAGACATGGATCTATCCCTATTAAGGTCTCAAGGGCTTGTTCAGCCTGGAGAGGGCTCTGCAGAGACCTCACAGCAGCCTCCCAGTGCTGAAAGGGGCTCCAGGAAAGCTGGGGAGGGGCTCTTGATCAAAGAGTCCAGGGATAGGATGAGGGGGAATG
This sequence comes from Phaenicophaeus curvirostris, assembly GCF_032191515.1. NCBI lineage: Eukaryota > Metazoa > Chordata > Aves > Cuculiformes > Cuculidae > Phaenicophaeus > Phaenicophaeus curvirostris. The sequence continues at coordinate 6,076,777 of NC_091408.1, forward strand.
GTTTGAAGCTGCAAGAGGGGAGATTGAGATGAGATCTTAGGAAGAAGGTTTTTCGCCGTTAGGCTGCCCCATCCCTGGAGGTGTTCACAGCCAAGTTGAATGGGGCTTGGAGCAACCTGATCTAGCAGGAGGTTGTTCCAGCCCATGGCTGGGGGTTGGAACTGGATGAGCTTTAAGGTCCCTCTCAACCCAAACCATTTCATGATTCTATGATTCTATGCTTGCAGTTGGTCCAGCCCTGCTGCCCATCCAGCTCACGGCTGCGAGGCAAAAAAAAGAAAGGTCTCCTCCACCTTTTCCCAAACCATTTCACCTTTAGGGGCTTTAAGATCCCTTCCAATCCAACCCATTAGATCATTCTGTGATTCTATGAAGAAAGCCAACAGCATAGTCTCAAGAATAAGGAACTCCAGTTTCATAACAGAATCCATCAAGAAGCAGGCGTGCAAGGCATGCCAGTCAGTATCCAATAGCTACAGCTCTCAGACAGGCAATCAAGCCATTCCTATTTCCTCCAGGTCAAATTTTTAAGGTTTATATGAATAAGCAAATAGTTTCTTCAGCAATCTGAATATTTGAAAGAGTAGTAAAAGTAAACAGAACCATCATTTAGAAGGTTTAGACAGATGGGCTGTGCGAGGAAAACTCAATCAAGTACAGCATAAACCGAAGAGCAGAACTGAGCACTGACTCAGCGCTGACAGGCCCTGATGATCACTGCTGCGCAGATCAGGAGGCAGAAAGGGAATAAGAAATATTACATCTGACGTGGCAGTTCAGATGGGAAATGAATAAAAACAACTCTGATTTTAAGCAACATCTAAGATGACTCGACCGAAGCCTGGAAGAGAGGTACAAGTTGTTTCCAGGCTGTTTTCCCCCTCTCCTTTGCACAGCAATCAATTTAATCATGCTCACTGTCTTTCCTGTGGGGACAGATATTTATCTGTTTGGGCTTTTCAATTTAGGAGAACAAGTATTTTTAGAAACAGAAAAACATGCTGGTCAAAGTCCAGTGGAGCACAGCATGGCACCTGGTTTTATGTAACTTCATAAACATTATTGAATTTCATGCTGATGCTCCTTTAATTTAAAAGAAACCTATGACCATGACGAGTAATGGTAGTTAAAACATCAGAAAAACTTCTGCTTTTCTGATTATAGCCACATGCAGCTAATAAAGATTACACTACTGGTACTCTATTATTTCAGCATGTGCCAGAGCAGCAATAGTGACGCTCCCCAGCCTTTCGCTTCCCATCTATGTGATCTTAGGAAGCATCTGAAAGACCAATTAGAAGAGCAGGATGGGATCATTTTGTGATGGGTGACTCTAAGCAACAAAAGCAAACAGCTTTAAAAATCTCTAGGAATACTGCAAAGAAAGGTGGAGAACTTGCAGCCTTCCTCCACTGCCATTTCTCCCAATGAAAGAGCAGGTGTGGTTTTATTCAGACCAGCTCCCTAACAGAATCAACCCATTCATACCTGACTTCCTCAGTTGCTTATAATATTTATAATCTCCCATCTAGTACCCTTTCCCAGCTTTGTGAAGCTATCTGCCTCAAATACCAGTATTTAGCATGTTTTTTTTCAACCTTAAGACCTCAAAACCCAATTTTACCCAAGGAAGGAAGACTATACTTTTACAGGGAGACTTAGGATGTAGAAGTTGTTAAAAAATAATTCAAACAACGTTGCTCCAAACTGCATGGAAATGTAGGTTTTCAAGGCAAAGAACAATTTACAGCCTGTTCTCACTTGCAGCACAGCTTCCAGCAGCTCAGTAACCAAACCCGGAGATAATGACATTCTGGCAAAGGTCCTTCACATGGTTTTCAGTGTAAAGGAAATTAATATCTGTGCCTGGCAACCAAATTTCTCCTCAGAAAGTTCTGAACAAAAGACAAAGTCAATAAATTGCTGAATTCAACTCACGAACAATAAACGATTGGGTCAACAGCAATGTATTCCAGCTCCCAGTTGAGCCCCTGAACCAGCCCTTCCCAGCTGTGTGGGGACACTGGAGAGGGCCAAACGCTGCTCTCAGCAGTCCCCTGGGACTAATACTTAAAGTGAACAGCCATAAACTATTAATTTATCTAAATGACCATAGCTCCCCTCTATCCTATAAACATTTGATACGTACTTGAAAATTCAGTTATGGCCATGAAAGACTAGAATGAAAAATTGCTTCCCTGTAGCATTTAAAGGTTACCCTGTTTTACATCATATTGCATATCCTCCTGTTTGGCATCTCCATTTCAGACCTGTGCCAATCCTCCTATGCAGGTAGCACCAGCTGAAATACCAGTTATTTCTCCTCAAATAACTTGCGGATGGCCACCGATTTAAGGTGTTTGCATCTAGGAAAGAGAATCTGTAAAATATAAAAGGTTCAGCTCCACAAAACAGGAAGAAAAGCTTTTGTTATACCAATTTCTCCTACATCCTCCAGTTCCTTCTCTTCTCATGGCAGTCTCCACTACTAAAGATTGTTGGGTTGGTTTTATTTTTTCCGGATTTTATAATACCCACGTGTATTTCTAGCCAATTAGCCCTATCACTGGAAGAAAGGCTCTCTTTGTGATTTTCTGCATTCAGGTTTTACCAGTCTTTAAATTCAGCTTCTGTCTGGAGCAATTTTATGGTCTGCAAGTAAATTTAAAACCCGTATCATGACAAACCAATAGATAAAGAACCAAAAGGGATGCAGAATGGTTTTTTTTAAGGCTGAATAATAATTTCTTGAGGACGGGCGTTTTAAAAGCATACTAATGACAATTTTGAAGTTACTAGCACACTTCTGATGAGCCCTCCCATAAGGTAAGAAGGATTTTTCTTACAAAGGCCAAGGAGAAAGAATGAAAATACCTGGTCAATAGGGACGTGAAATAAGGGCCTGTATGTTAAAGGGCAGATAAAGCATAAGGTCTTTAGGAGGTTCATAATCCTATAATGCACACTGCAAAGGGATTACCCTTTTAAAGATATTTATAATCCTATAATGGACACCTAAGCCCAGTGACCTAATAGGTACCAAACCGAAGGTAAGTGAACCAAGAGCATTTGGGTGTGAAATCAAGCACCCTGAGATAATACGCTAACGAGCATCCCTTCTCCTGGTGGGACCTGGGGGACATGAGGGAGAAAAAGCAAAACCAACAAAATAAAAAGTGTTACCTATTAACATTGTTCGAATGAAAAACTCTAAGTTATTGGATAAGAGCCAAGCAATCTCCCAGAATGTTTAATAATTCAACAAGCCAGAAATAGCCAGAGTACCTTTACCATTATGTTTAGTTAAAGACCACAGAGATTAGAAAACACATTATCCATCTCAGAGGCGATTCTTTCCATGTTACAAGTCCCTTAACGACCTTTACCATCTCTCCCTCTCTCTCTCTCTCTTTTAATAAGGCTGAGCAAATGGGACTTCATTTTATCCGATTGCCACAGACTAGGGGTATTAATTATTCATGCCTGTACTCTCTCTTTTGTTAAGGCACAGTGCATTAGACTAATTTCCCTCTTTACTGCGCGAGTTGGGTGAGTCTCAACCTGTGGCCACTGTCCTCAGATAGATGCGCTGAGGAGCTGGCAAACTCCTGCGAGCAGGCAGGGAAGAAAGGAAAAGTGACTGTACTTCAGGAAACTGCAGAGCAGCAGGCACAGGGAACTCTTTAAATACTGTCCAAGAACTCCAGAAAGGAGAACTAAATTAATTCACAAAGAATTAAAGCCTCTGTAGCCAGAACAGCTAAGCTGTGAGCTTTGTTACATCTTGTAGCTAAGTGAGGTCAAGCGTGGTCGATGTACTCTGGTTGAGATACTTCCAAGAAAAACCAAAGAACTGATGGAAATGCTGTTGATGGAACTCTTCCATGCACGTCCAATACCCCAGCAGGTGTTTTGGGATCCTGCGTTGTTGGAGATGTCTTTTTTGGATGGAACATTAAAACAACAAATCCCCAAGCACTTGTTATCAAAGCGCCTGTGGTACTTTCAGCGAGAGCAGGGGAGTCCAACCCACTGTCGTGGATGGAAGCCAGCAGACAACTGCTTTGTGAAACAGCGTGCTTCCCACTGAAACCGTGTTTCTGCTTCTTGTCAAAACTCACCGTGTCGCATGGGTAGGAAAAACAAGCTGCCTCTGTATATTTGGTTCTTATTTAGATAGAGGATTGAATGGAGTACCATAAATACAAGCATAAAGTATACTGTAAAGCCACACTCCAAACCTACATCCTCTTCTTTACTGAATAACACACAGGAAACACTCAAGAACCACTTTCTCAGAAAGAATCACCTATGAGAGGTTTCCAACTATCGTTTCAGACACAGAGGATCAAAATAAAAAAAAAAAAAGAGCTGCTCAGTGATGCAGAGGAACAAGCAGCAAGGCTGGGAACAGAATTTGTATGTATTTTCAGATTATGTTTCTCCCCCTTTCCCTCTGCCAAGTAGAAAAACCATTGCCTGAGTACACGCAAATATTGCCAAAAGAAGAAGGGGTAGGGAAATTTTAAGTACACCATTTATAAAAAGGGATCTGCTTCTTTCTCAGGTCAAACCTGTTCAATCAAAGGCTATCTCTGAAAGTGCTAAGGCAATTTCATATGCTTTTGTGGCAGGAGTCATCAAATTAAGTACAACATATGGTACACCCTGCTGCAAGTTTGAATTTTATTTCTAAAGGGATGTGGAAAAGAAAATATTTTCAAAGTTTACAAGCCTCAAGGGCACCGTTTGCCAGAGCAAATGTATTGAATTGTCTACTGTAAATATGGCACATAACGCTGCAACAACAACAACCAAGTTTTACTGTTAACAAATGCGAGGTCAGCATATTGATACTCACACACAGAGATAAGAGTGCTGGCTCCATAAATTTAAAGATGAGCTAAGATTTAAAAGAAGCAGCTGAGGGAGACAGACAGATAATCAGAGAGCAAGAAAAAAAAAAAAAGTAAATCATACACAAAACAGCCAGTAAAAAAAAAATAAAAAAAGCAGTTAATATACATGAATAATGGATGTTTGATTTAAAAGCAGTTTACTCCAATATGATGTAATTTTTGACAATCAGCCAGAGAGACTATTTTGCAAGTTCTTGCCAGATATAAGTCATTGTGTAAAGCTGGTAACACAACCGTTTCTTCGAGCATGTGGAAAATCGACTTTCATGCCATCTTAAAGGTGACTTTACGCTGGCAAACGAGCGCTCTTGATTTTGCACGCGCTAAGCTGCACTGAGCAGCCTCAAACAAAGCCTAAAGACCCACACAGAAAAAATAGACTGCAAAAATAAGGGAGTCTGAACAGCCTGCAGCAAAGTCAGCCAGACCCGCTCCTCCAAATAGCCACACCTGCCGTAAAAGTTGCACACGAAGCTAAAAACAAGCACAGTTTGGTTCTTTTTTCTTTAAAGTTTTCAATTGACTGGAGTCAAAAAGTAAGACTCCAAGCTGGTAGCAAGATGTAGAGCCAAGCATTGTGCAGGCAAGCAGCAAGCAAGCATCGGCAACGCGATTCTGCCAATGCACCTGCAACCCTCGCTGTTCCAGCGCTGGACACTGCCAGCGGCCAGGCCTCTGCCAGCCTCCATGGGCTTGGGATGTGGACAGATGTCTGCTAGGACCTGGAATGAGGTCACCAGGCTCACTGGACTTGTGGCTGAAGGCTAATGTAGAAGTTGAGGAACCCAGAGAGGAAAAGATACTGTGTTTACACACTGAACCACTCACTCACTAAAAATGAAGCCCTAGTCCAGAAACACATTTTCGCTACAGACAGGGAAAAGGAAGGCAAGGTTATTCTTAAAAAAACAAATTAATTCTCTTGGTTTCACAGATTACCACCTTCAATACTCATGGCACATCCTAGCAGCTGTATCTGCAAAATCTGAGACACTTAGCTAAGCAGCTGTGCCAGTTTTGCAGTACTCACGTTAACATACAAATAGGAGAAAAAAAGCAGAATATCATTAACATTGGTCATTACAAAAGGGATTTTTTTTTAAACTGGTAAATTTGTTTTTGGTCATTTATAAACACGGAAAAAGCAAGATGGATGATTGTTACATTTCAGCAAGAGAGGGGTTAATGTAAACATCATGCAAAAGGTAGGCAAGGAAAACTTCTGGTCCCTGCCAGGCTGCATTTCTTGCAGTGCCTCACACGAAATGTTACACAGATCAGATCCTCAGAAGTCCTGTCTCTCCTACACGGTACCAAAGACTTTGTAAAGAAAACTGAATTTAAAACACCTTTCACCTTCACAGATCTGCTAACGCTCCCCAAAAGACAATGTTTGGGCAAGTCCTGGATGCTCAAGTTCAGTAACAGCTGCCCTTCTACTGGTATGAAAATGAGTTTGTAAATATCAATTTATTGAAAAATGGACCATTTAGAAGGGCCACAGTGGTTACGACAACAGAAAAAAAACCCATGAAAAAGAGGAAAATAAAAAAATTTGAAGGCTTTGAAACTCCACAGAAACTGGAAACATTACAACACCAGCAAAGACAATGTAAGCTTACCAGTTACCAAAGAGGAGGATTTGAAATAAAATAAGATGCAAGAAAGATGTAACGGCTTGTATAGAGCAGCTATGACCTAAATACATCATCCAAGAGAGACTGTAAAGGATGAAATGCAATTTCAAGCATTATTTAAATTATCTTTTCAGTTAATATTGGTTTGGAACATCTATTTCAAGCAGTTAATTCTACTGGATACGCTCACATTGGCAAGTAATTCAGCGACCCTGTGGAAACATAAGTACAGGACAAACCTAGGCAGTATTTCAATTGTCAGTGAGGAGGGACAGGTGATGTGGAACACGATTCATCAAGGACAAGCCAATCGTCAGCTCAAAACAGATGAAAAAGTAACAGCACAACCAACTCCCAAGACAATTGATCTCAACATATGCAGCCCTCTGTTTCTAGAGCTTGTGGCTCTAAAATCATTACCATCCTTCCTTTACTCCTCTATTCCCCATCTACCTGTTATGAAATAAGTTTGTGCACAGAACAAGCAAAACCAGACAATGCACCTTATAATGCACATAACATTAAAAATGTTCTTCAGCTGCATAAGTTTAAAATAAAATTATCTTGCATGCTATATGAATCTGCTTTGGTGGAAAAAAAACCCCAGCTCTTTCCACATTGATTATCTCCATAAACTGCTGAATATGTTAAAGTTTCAATTCAATTTTAAATACAGGAAAAAGTTGAGTTTGGTGTCGTGTCCTGTGCTCCCAAGAGAATAAAGCACCTATAAATTTAATAGATATAAGGCACAAGCAGGAGAGCTCACCTGAACCACAGCAGGAGACCAGACGGTCCATTCAGGGAGAATGGATCCAACTGTGAGAAAAGCTTCGGTCAGATCTTACAGAGAAATAATTGCATCAGAAACAGATGATGTTAATCCTGACAGTTACAGCGCTACCTGTTTATGAGGTTTCTATCCTGACATGGAGGGACCAAAGCCAGCTCGAGTTTAAATCTATGGATTTAATTTGACATGCAGTGCTCAAAGCCAGATTCAAAGGTGGATGCCAAGACTTTGTGATGCTGCTGCAGCGTCGAGATCACCAGTCTCCAAGCTGCACGACGCAGGGTAATACGTTATTTGCCAGACACATCCTTTAACGCACGTCCACTGGATGTCACGAGTGCCGCTTTAGGTTGAAAGGGAAGCCAGGGCCAGGGTTTTCCCCATAGTTCAGTATCTGGGGTATGTTATTATGAGCCTAGATGGGAACACAAATCTCACTATTCCAGTGATTTAGAATATAAGGGAAATAGTACATCCCACATTGAATTAATACAACTGAAATAACCCTTACTGGGGACATCTCTCTTAGCTTAATATAAAAAAAAGAGTTCCAGGAGCACTAAACAGACAAACTTTCAAGAAACTGCATCATATTTGGGTTGTGAGACCCTTAATGAAGCGAAAGTTGAACTTCTCACAGCTGAAGCATTTATATTCTCCCCTCTCCAGCACTGATGTCTGTCATCTAACAGTAGGCAAGTCTATGCCACAGACTTGATGCTTTTCTCCTCTCTGATATAAAAGTTTCTACAAAATTTATGCCTCAGATCTCTACTCTGCTGTCAAATTTGGTTAAAATTAGACTGTGATTAAAAAAGAGAGAGGGAAAAAGATGGTTTCCTTAACGATATTTTCATCAGAAAGCAGGTCACTAGGCAGTAGCATTAGGATTGTGAGCTTACACTAAAGGAAAAAAATATCCCCCAAGAGAAACAAAGAAAACCCCAAACTGAGAAGAAACACAGCTTTCCCTCTACAACACAGCCAGCAGCCAACAGGGCTGGAATTCTTCATCATTCTTCATCATTCCGAGACCAAAAGCTCTCCTAAAGACAGATTGTCAACTTGTGACCAGTGTAATCAGCCAATGCAAAGTCCCTTCACGTCTGCGCGAAGCGAATAATTATCATAATAGACATTAGTAATTAATTTCCGGCGTGATGTCAGCTGGTGTTGCAATGCCAAGCAAGTGTCCTTGTCAAACACACCCCAGCCGTCTGGACGACTTCGGTCCCATCGCCCTGATTAGGATGCGCGCTGATGCACTGCTTAATACGATCTGCCATCGAATGCCAAAGAGTTCAGAACTGAATTAGGGAATATGTCTGGCTTTACGGAGTGACGCTTGGGGACCTAAGTAGATTTCTCTACTCCTTTACGAGGCACAAAGGCGATCATCGATGTAATGCGCTTGAATGAGGCAATTCTACCTTCTAACCTCCCACCTCTGTAGGGAAAAGTAGTAGATTAGGACAGCAAAGGAATTAATAAAGGCAGCGTGGCCTCACAGCATCTCTCAGCCCTGGAGGTATTTATGGTGGCCTCAGTGTTCCCCTGGTGAACATTAATTTTAAGGGGAAATTAGATGCAGCTGGACATGTTTACACAGAGGCAGTCCTAAATAAAGCTTTCCTATTCTAGTTGCTTGCCAAAGAGAGCACTGCATTTTTACACAACAGACCACAGCTTCTTTCACCTGTGTGCACACCTCCAGCTTCTTTCTCCACCTGCCTGAAGCACTCTCCTTCCCTCATTACCGACAGCCTTCCACATGCGTGAGGTATAACCACAAAAAATGAAATGAAATTAGGGGGTGGAAAAGTAAGGCAAGATGCAGGAAAGGGACAGAAATGCTTCTCAAGGCATCCGGAAATAGGTCTTTCTGCAGCTTGGTCCCTGCCCTGGAACAAGGCTGTGTCCAGGACTAGGATGCTGCTGCTAGCTACCTGGGATCTCAGGTAGGAATCTGAGCCCCCCCCAGATACAATTATTTACGCTGCCTATTTGGGTATGCAAGCCCAAAAGAGCTGTTCCTGCAAAGAGAGAAGTTTGAGAAAAGCTGCATTAAAAGCATGCCTCAGCCAAAAGTCACAGAATCACAGAATAACCAGGTTGGAAGAGGCCCACCGGATCATCGAGTCCAACCATTCCTATCAAACACTAAACCATATCCCTCAGCACCTCGTCCACCCGTGCCTTAAACACCTCCAGGGAAGGTGACTCAACCACCTCCCTGGGCAGCCCGTTCCAGTGCCCAATGACCCTTTCTGTAAAGAATTTTTTCCTAGCATCTAGCCTAAACCTCCCCTGGCGGAGCTTGAGGCCATTCCCTCTCGTCCTGTCCCCTGTCACTTGGAAGAAGAGGCCAGCACCCTCCTCTCCACAACCTCCTTTCAGGTAGTTGTAGAGAGCAATGAGGTCTCCCCTCAGCCTCCTCTTCTCCAGGCTGAACACCCCCAGCTCTCTCAGCCGCTCCTCAGCGGGTCTTCAGCAGGGTTACAGAAACAGCCTGGTTTTCATCTACCCTGCAACTGTTAAGATGCGCTGATAAAAGCAGCAGACTGTGTCACAGGGTGTTTCAAACCTCTGATTATAATTTAACACAACAGTCACATCCTCACCAAACTGGAAGTCACTCGGTTCAAATACTTAAGCGCACTAAAAAATTGAAGCATTCTCCTAAGACTGCACATTTGCACACACAGGCTGCTCAGGATGCCCTCTCCAGAAAGGCTGAGGGATGGTTTGGTTTTTTGGGGCAGGGGGTTTTGCGGCCCTGGGGCTTCGAGGTTTTGGGTGTTCTTTTGAGACGAGTTCCCCCTAGAGGACACAGCAAACAGCTGAAGGAGCAGAGCATCGGAAGTATTTACAGCAAAGCCAGCAAGATGGACAATAATCCCTTACTCCAGCCCACTAGAAGAAAACTAAAAGAAGCATGTGGTAATAGAATAAGGGGAAACAGTTTGAAGCTGGAAGAGGGGAGATTGAGATGAGATATAAGGAAGTTTTTCTGTGAAGGTGAGGAGGCCCTGGCCCAGGTTGCCCAGAGCAGTGGTGGCTGCCCCATCCCTGGAGGTGTTCAAGGCCAGGTTGGATGGGGCTTGGAGCAACCTGATCTAGTGGGAGGTGTCCCTGCCCATGGCAGGTGGTGGAGCTGGATGGGCTTTAAGGTCCCTTCCAACTCAAACCATTCTAGGATTCTACGATCGTTGCATTAAAGAGCTGCCTTTCCTCTACTGTTAAAAGCTGAATAGCAGGGGCAGAAAATGGTCAGTAGCTTGAAGTCTTTTCCTTTCTTAATTATGAAGGTATAAAAAAATTAATGAAAAAGAAATACCTGGTTGGGCTCATTCAATACCCAGCCAAGGGTTTTGACTCCAAAGGCTGCCTCACGAGCAGACACATCCAGACACGTGACAGGCTGGCCGTAGACAGAATGGAGAATCTTGCCAGGATGTTCTGCTTTCAGGAGATAAACAATGTCTTCTGCAGCTGCTACTGCCAGGGGGCTCTGCAGCACACCTGGAACCAGGTGAAGGAAGTTGACCTAAAAAGAGCAGACTTTTTATTTTTATTACAGTCAAAAAATCTTTTACATCACTATCACACACTGCATCAAATAAACTACTGATGTGTGGCTATCTGCTACCCTGAATCATCACAATTATGGATTCATTGCAGGCAAAGGTCAAGTATCACTTATATTTCTGTTTTTAGTTTAGGTCCTATGATGAAATCCAGCTCACAGGCTTTAGAATAAGCCCACTGAAAAAACTCATCAGGATATATCACAACAGAACACACCAAAACATCATATCAAAGGAAAGACTCATTCAGATGAAGCCATAAGGTTAAAGCACACAAAACAAATACCACGGCTTGAACATGAATACAATGCTCCAGAAGAGTCAATACATTCATACAACTAACAAGTTGTTATAATCACGAAGGTCCTCACCACAGGGAGGACATGGATCTGTGGGAGCGAGTCCACGGAGATAATCCAAGGGCTGGAGCACCTCCCATACGAGATCAGACTAAGAAATTTGTGTTTGTTCAGCCTGGAGAAGAGAATGCTGCGGGGAGACCATAGAGCAACCTTCCAGTAGTGAAAGGAGCTCCAGGAAAGCTGGAGACGGGCACTTGATCAGAGAGAACAGGGACAGGACAAGGGAGAACAGTTTTAAGAGGGGAGACTGAGATGTGACCTTGGGAAGAAATGTTTTCCTGTGAGGGTGGGGAGGCCCTGGCACAAGTTGCCCTGAGAAGGCATGGCTGTCCCATCCCTGGAGGTGTTCAAAGCCAGGTTGGTTGGGGCTTTGGAGCAACCTGATCCAGTGGGAGGCATCCCTGCCCCTGGCAGATGGGTGGAAATGAATGAGCTTTAAGGTCCCTTCCAACCCAAATCATTCCATGATTCTATATACTCTAAATTAACAGAAATGACTCTAGGACAGCCCAAGTAAGAGCCTCTCTCTCTTCTGTCACCAGATTGGAATGATGTTGCTCTTCCCATTTCAGTACATGGTTATAAGATGCTGCTGAAAACCCCCACCACAGTAAGAGTTTAAAGTTCCTTAACAGCACAGTGGACTTCTAACCCAGTCTTAGAAAATGTGGTGTCCTGAGTGTCTGTTTTCACACGCAGCCAACTGACCTTTCACAGCAAGCAAGATGCGACCCAACTACAATGGAGAGTGTCCTGGTGTTTTAACATTTTTCTGAAAAACCTCTTAAAATGTTTGGGGGTTCCATTTATTTAAGTATTGTAAGACTGACAGCTTTGAACGAGGTAATTAATCAGGAGGGGTTTAAATCAACACTCATGCCCAGTAGCCACACAGTCAGTTTCCTGCAATAGGAGGGAAGCTTCAAGGCTCAGTTTATTCCTATATATTTCCTTCCCCTTTCAAAGAAATGCGATACTCTCAGACATAATAAAACTTCAGAGAATGGGCCAGCTTTTGAGTTTTAATTAAAATAGTCTCAGAACTTCAGTGACAGAAGGTGCAACCTAAAGATGCTGCACAACTAGTTACAGCTTCACAAGTGACACTATTAGCTCGTCTGCAATATCCTGCCTCAGAATTAATCAGATAGTGTTGATCTGGAATGAGACCTTGAGTTTTAGCTCCAATTGTAAGCGAGAAAACTGATTTACGAAATGAGCCAACTTAGTTTAATGTTGACAAAAAAATAATTAAAACCAGCCAACCTCCTGCACCATATGGACTTCTCTCCATTTCTGCTTGCAGCTTAAGCCAGCTTTTCACCCTTGCTCTTCAGTGATGAAAGGTTCATCCATTAACCTGCTTCAAAAATCATAGCCTCTAGCTGATAATGCTGTTATCTAGCTCAGGCAATCCTCCTGTAAGATTTTTAGAAGATCCCTCTTGACTGTACCAAAAATAATTAGTGCATCAGGAGCTCCTGGAATGAAGCTGAGCAGCCTGGAGACTCACCAATTTCTGGATTTCAAACGTTCCTGTTGTTTGCCAGACTCCTCTGTCATCAGGGCTTTCCACCTTGACCTCGAAGCCAGATGCTGTTGCTACCGTTGCACCCTCTGAACCAAGAGCTAAAGCCTGTATCCTCTGATTGTGCTGGTAATGATGGATTGGCTCCCGCCCAAACATCAGGTTCCAAACACTAATAGTCCCTGTATACAAAAAAAAATAAAGCAAGCACTATCCATTACCTTAGAATTTAATACAACTTTAAGAGATGATTTCAAGATATAAGCTTAAAAGCATTCTAAAGGGATAGTCAATATACAGAACAGTGTAGTGCAGGAAACCAGAACTTCAGGGTTGCATGTAACAGGTTCAGAGGAGACTTTCCAAAATCACATACTCTGGCATTAGAGGCTCTGCTGCTCTCTGTAATCCCCAATTTTTGAATTTCAATAACATTGGTACCTATGAGGGAGACCCCTTGAGCTCTCTCACATTTCCATGTTTGGAGAAATCAGACTTAAACAGATACCTAGGTTCTTATTCTACCACATACTCGCCCTCCATCACCACACGCACAGTGAGGAAGAACCCCCATTCAAATTTAAGTCATAGAGAAGCTCTGAAGTGAAGAAGCTGAAGCTCTCCACACACAGCACTCCAGTCAGATTTTAACACCATTCATAACAATTCACAACCAGCAGCAAAGCTCCTAACCCTGATACTCTGAGAAAACAGAAAACATCCAAGAGTTGAAAAAGCTGAAGAATACAAATCCCAAAGAACACAGGACTCTAAGTCAAAAGACATTTGCAATTGCATTTTTCCCAGCATAGATCTCTGATATTCTTTTTAAAAGCATGGTACATTAAAGCAATAATCTGAATAAGAGCAACCTGAAGCAATCAGGAGTGATTACAGAACAGAAGGGCCAGACGGAATCAGAGACTTCTGGGCCACCTTTGCACTGAATTAATGGCGAGGCAATCTTCAGATGTGACAGACAGGGCTGGAGAAGCCTTCCTTCTCCTTGAGCGTGACCACTAATGATGAAATGATTAATGATAGCTATTCCTTCAAACGGAGACATAAAAGCTCTGACAGACAGCTGTGGACGGGCACCAATGCCAGTTTGCAAACACTCCTCCCGTGTCCCAGAGGAGGTGAAGCAAGAGTGTGGTAATGAAACGCACATAGTGAAATGGTATCTAAATGAGTTTAAATTGATTTATGTTTGCTTTAGTAAAGATTATTTGGTATCTGGAAAGTGCTACCAACGTGAAATAATGCAGATAATCCTTAAGATCCCTGTCTAATGGCACTCCCACTGAATATTTATATTCCTCGCCATGGGAATGAGTACCATAATGGGGACCATTTTAGTTTTATTAGGGATGCATATTTAAATTAATCTGCTATTTGCCTAAACAATTAGCTGCCTCTGTTTGTTTACACAAAGCCAAAACTGCAATTAGGCTTCCATCAAAAAGATAAGTCCTGACTAAAACTGTCCCGATGGAGTCATAAGGGCTCAGAGCAGAACTTCCCAAAATTACTTCTTAGCATAATGGTAATTATGTTAATTGCTTGAAAGGTAAATAACTGATGAACTGGTTTTGAGAAACAGAACATTGCTCACATCACACGCACTTAAGCCTAAAGCAAGTTAACAAATACAAATGGACAGCACGGGCTCCAATTCCCTGTGCAGCCCGGGCTGCCCCACGCAAAGGCTGAGCAGCCGCACTTCGGTGCCTTCACAGCGAGTCCTCGGCTCCAGACTAAAACAAAGGGAATGGGTGACAGCTCACCTCCCAGAGAGCTGATTTAAGCATGTAAACACACATCACTGATAAATTATTGCAGCGATACCAGATCAGGGAAGTCAGAATTGGACATTTCCATCAGGTGCTGAACACTGCTGCCAAGCTCCTCTGGGCAGGAGAAGTTTCAGCCTTTCTTGCAGAACATTTATCCCAACTAAAAACAACATTTCCAAAGAAGAAAAGGGAACCTGGTTTGCTTTCGGTGAAGCCTCTCGTTTACACACCCCTGACGAGCATTGCAGTGGTTTTAACAGAGTCTATTAGAGTTCTGCAAAATACCAGAACACATGCAACGCAAAGAACCCTCTTCTGGCCGTGCAGGCAAACTGGGAAACCCCATATTCAGAGTTGTCTGCTCTCTAAATTTGAGCAATGCAGCCACTACTATTATTGCTTCTCAAACATCACAAAAAGACAAAACAGTGAAAATGGCTCATGCAACAGTACTATCAATCTGAGACAGGGACTTTATTTTTTTTTACCAGATGTTCTGAGCAAAATCTGTCCAAAACATCTAAGAAATTTTATCAGGCAAACACAGTATATGCATCACCTGATGCCCAATATGGTGTGAAAACACCCCTAGTTAACAAGTTAACATCCGTTTAGTGAAGATACACAACATAAGGAATAAAAAGGAGCTGAAAAGGAAAACAAAAAGCAAGAGAAATACTGTTTTCTTTCATTAGGATGAACAAGTATTTGCTCACAAGAGGACCGCTCATCCCCCTGCTTCTCCGCCCCTCAAAAAGAGTGAACTATTCTGTATGTACGTCCTCCAGCATCTTATTCTTGCTGCCATATAGAAGCCTTCCTCACTGCATGCAAGGAATGGCAGGAAGATACTCCAGGGGAGGGTCAGGTTGGACATTAGGGAAAGGTTCCTCACCCAGAGGGTGGTGGAGCACCAGAACAGCTCTTCAGGGAAGCTGTCACAGTGCCAAACCTGACAATATTCCAGCAGCATTTGGACAATGCCTTCAGGCACACGTGAATGTTGGGGTTGTCCTGTGCAGGGACAGGACTTGGACTCGATGATCCTAGTGGGTCCCTGACAACACAGGTCAGTCTATGATTCTGTGGAAATGCACTATTGTCCAAGCAGGCATGTGCATTCATGCAGGACAGCTGGAAACCATTACCATGTTGTACACAGAAAAAGCAAACGCTCCACTGTATTTATCAATAGTTAAAGCTACTACTAGGTCTAAAAATGCTACTGACAACATTCTGTATTTGATTGTAAAATGTATTTATTAGCGTGCAAACCTTTGTAACAGTCAATCATGTTTGTGTAAGTGTAAAACAAGCCACCATTACAGTTAAAGTTATTAGTATGGCAACATAAAAAGAATCAGGCATAAGATTTACCAGTGCAGATGAGATCACTACTTTACATAGTCTATCTTCCTGCCTCCAGCAGCGACCAGCACTTCATTTCCAAAGCAATATCTTGGCTAAGGTGAAGTTGAGGTTGTAAGCACAAAGTATCTTATTTTTTTTGTGAATACTGTAATCTTAAAAAGCGTTAGAAGTCATTAAATCAAAATTATACGCAATACTTTCACAGCATGCTGAGATCCGCACCACAATTGTGATCATTTCAATTGAACTCTAACAATAACTCCTCAGAGCAACTTTACAGCTTGCTTTTAGTTGACCTTGGCCCAAGGTAACGAGTTAAGAGCAAGAAGCTGATGAAGATGGTATAACTGCTGACACTTGACATTACCATAACTGTCCTGGACATCTTGTTTACCACTTCAGCCCAGATTGTACAAGGAATTTAGGTTTGCGACTTCTAACCCGACACACTGCTGAAATGTGGCCTGATGAAAGGTCCATTTACTGCAATCCACTCTAGACTGGAAGGTATTTGGATAACACCTAACTATGACTCTATTGTGCTGTACACAGCAGACTGCTGACCCTGACTGTACTCTGATTTTAGTAACCGTATCATCATATCACAGAATCATGGAATGGATCGGTCAAAGGAACCTTAAAGCCCACCCAGTTCCAGCCCCTGCCACAGGCAGAGACACCTCCCACCGGATCACGTTGCCCCAAGGCCCATCCAACCTGGCCTTAAACACCTCCAGAGCGGGGCATAAGACCTCAGTCATAAGAATCCTGCCTTTCCATTATCATTACCACACTGGTTTCCAACAAACATTGTAGGTTTCACCACACCACTCTCACAGAGATTCCCCAATGACACCATCCCTGTGCACAGGCCCTCAGAAAAAGAACAGATGAGAAACTCTGCCTCTTGAGTCCCCAGGTTTGGAATGAAATACAGACTTCCCTGACTGTGATGTGCAATCACACGCCACTTACCCAAGAGTTTTGCATCCACAGCTGCCTGTATGTACCTGATGGGAATAAATACGCTACCACACGCTACAAGCGGTTTCCTTTATTCAAGGCAACCTGCCTCCCTGCTCTTACTGTCTTACCAAGTATCCTGGCGCTTAGAGGAAGGCTCCAACCACGTTACTCCACTTCTGTCTTTGCAAGGAGGGGACAGAAGGGACAACACCCACAAGCAGCTTTAAGGGCACCAGAATGGACAAGACAGCAGATTTCCAGTCCCAGAAAGTAGCGCTGCCAAAAAGCCCTTCCTGGAGCCTGCCAACAAGCAGGAGCACTTCTGACCCCTGCAGAAACCACCTTCCTTTGCTCCAAGTTGCTTCTCCACAGCCTGTGAGGTTCCACTAACTCCTCTCAATAGGTCTCAAGGGTCTTCCATGGACGGGGAAAGCACAGCATCTCCCACCATGCCTACACATGTATGAAGCACAGCACTGAAAGAAGAAGTATGTTCTCCTGCAGCAGCACATTGTTTTCAAGTCAAACTATGAGACTCTGGAAGGCAGGGGGGGTGATGGCTAAAGTAGACCGCTGTTTCCCAAAAGCTGTGGCTCACAGCCAAAGTCAGGCAAGCATGGAGCAGATGGAGTCCTGGCAAGGCCTCCACTGTCCCTGCATTAGCAGCATCTGCTCATTACCCAGAACCCTCGCCTGCTTTATCTAATGCTCCAGGAAAAGCATTTTGATTTGATTCATTTCAGTTCGGTAACATGCAACACAATTAGTGGTAAAATCAAACTGGACGACTGCCAGTGCTGACAATAGGAAACAAGGCAGAAGAAATATGAGGCCAGTGGGTCGGAATTCAAAAATCACAACTGTGGATCAAGTTGCCAAGTCCCGTTGCCCCAGGTGTACATACAGTGCCCCCACTGAGCGTTGGCATGGGCAGAGGGAACTTCATTTTCTCCCCATACATTTTTCTCTCATTTTCCTCTCCTTGCGGTTTGCTTCTCAGAGGCTGACATCATCAGAAACATTCACCAGAAGTCACAATTCAATTTTTCTTCAGTGCCTTCCTGGAGTTACAACTCACTTTGGATGCAGGCATCCCAGTAAGACAAATCTTTCTCCTTCCTACACTTCATATGCCTTGGGAAGCGTTGGCTACTACCAAACCAGCAAAGCAGTGCTGCAAGGCAGGCACGGCACGAGCAGAATCTGCCTGTTAGTTCTTCCCTGTGATCGGATGCCAAGGACATCGCTGCGTGAGCTCTGTTGAACTGGGAGAAACTGATGTTATCTGAACGAGTCTGCTAGCCAGGGATTCGACAGAGAAGTCTAGACTCTTTGCCTGACAGCACCACCTCCAACACTAGCAGATGGTTTCTCTGTGTTAGTCAAACTTACAAACAAAGAGAAAAAGGGAACTGGAAAAGTACAACAAAGAACAATCAAATACATTATCTTCAAAGCTGTCCCCCCCAAGTTTAAATAATTCTCTCTACCACACTAAATAAAACATACGCTTTCAGATTCCAGTCAGTAAACATTTCTGAAAATCCATCTCTGCAATTCCCTGTTCACACAGAAACTAATCTATTCCGGCCAGGCTTCTCGAAACAGAATAACTGCCATATCACAGAGCCCATGAAAATTTTGACCCAAAAGAATAAAAGGTGGCAAGCTTTATGCAAACCAGTGCAGTCACAGCACTCACAGGGCTGACGACAAGCAACATGACATGAAAAAATGCAGACAAATTAATAGATGAGTCAGTGGAAGGCTAGAAAACAAAGAACCTCTGCTAGTCATCGTTTGGTACACTGGACAAAAAGCCAACACTTAGAATTCTCACTGTGTTATAATTTCCTGTGACTTGAGTAAATAATATTACTGTAACACCAGACTTGTTGATGTCGGAAGTTGTTGCTATCAAGAATTTCTAGCCACTGAAAACCATTCCAGCATGATCAATTCCAGTTTCCAGGCTAGAAAAACAGCTAAGGACATTGATGTCTTAAGAATAGTTGTTTTCCCATTTAAAGCATTTAATTTACTTCTAAAATAAAATATATGGATTCAAGGTTTTGTTTGGATTACCCATCCCTGGTTTTGCTTTCACAGGCAGAAATGCCAGGATCAAAGATAGTATGCGTACAAAGCTCACTAACGTTAAAAATACTCTATACTCATAGCCAAGAGGAGGTTTTTAAGTGAGAAATCAAACATTTTAAAGAAAGATGATAGGAGTTGAGCTCTCCCTGAGCAACTCAGCCTAGGACCCCAACTGGCTAGTACTGTTCCAACCTGTCTTCTTTAATTGCCACTTCCACATCCAGTAGATGTACAGTTGGCCTCTAGCTCTTGTTGCCCGTTAAATAAACATTTAAGCCTATTCAAAACAATGCATATAACCAAGATTTTATTACAGTTTCATTAAGTATTAGCTCACAGTTTTTATTTCTCTCTATCAAAGCACATAATATCCCACCATTGCAAACAGATACTTCAGTTAAGACAATGTGCATCCACACCCCATGCCAAGAGCCAGAGAGGATGTGGATTAATCAGACATGCAAGTTTACCAGTATTCCCACAACAAAGCCTCACAGCACCCCAAGGGAGTTTTGGACAGAGGAGAAGGCTGGTGGAAGAATATTTAATATTTTTATAGCAAAACAAGTTATTTGCTTAAGATAGTTTGGCTGGACTACAGCCTGGCACTCAAGCTTTGTGCAGCAGTTCCAGTAGGAATTAAACATTAGTTTTAATGGGTGCTATGTTCCAATGCCTCCTAATGCATTTAGGGTTATTGGCCAACTTTCTCACATAAAAGCAAGTGTGTGCGTGTGTGTGTATACACAGGATTACAGGCACACAAAAAGCTGAGCACAGCTGCTTCATTTTTGTAAAGCCTTGTTTTTTTTCAAATAGGGAGGAGAGTTGTGGTTACTTACCATCCTCATAAGCTGCTACAGCCAGAGAGCTGTTTATCCTCACAAAGGAGACATGTGGCTGAGGTCCAGCATCCCCAGGACTGTGTGCTGGTTCCAGGATGGGGGCTGTGTAATCCCAGGTGCGAGCATCCCACAACCTCACTTCTCCTGATGTGTATCTGGAAGAGAAGGCTATTATTCAACCCTAAAGCATCTGAGAAAAGGTAGATGCAGGGGAAGGGAAGAAGAAACAAGAAGCATCTTAAAACTGAACACCTTTTACACCACCTAGACAGATTCTCCTGTTTACCCTCTATGTACAAGCCTGTCAACGCTGTTCATCATATTCTCATTTACGGAACGCAGCATAAAGTCTACTAAGACAGGCAGGCAAACTGGAACTACAAGAACAACACGACTGAGCTGCCACAGGCTACCCCACGTATCGATATTAGCTTTACAGAGAGGATGCAAGGAGAGCTGGGCTCTAGAGAAAAAGGGTAATCAGTAACAAATCTAAATTACAGCATGGCAAAACTTCAAACTCTTTCCTTTCGGTCTTTAAAAATCTGTGACTGTGGTTGGGCCAAGGAACTGCTGTTTAATCAAAGTATTTATGTACATATATACAAGCACTCACACGCATACATGCACCCAGCCTACTGCTCTTCATTGAAAGGAACTTCTTAATGCCTCATCAATGGATCAGATTTGCCCACATCGCTGAAGACTAATCAATTTGTTAATACAATTCAGTGTTGTCTTTAGAAGGCAATGCCGTCTTCATGGCAGAAGGCTCTCAGTGAAACATTGTAAAAACTGTTTAACATCAAAATAGAGTTTGCTAAAGAGAAAAAAACCCAGAACTAAACTTCTCAGAAAATCCTGAATATATCTAAGTGAGTGAAAGCTGTTACACAGCAATGCAGAAACTGTTCTGTGCCATCTACGCCATGGAACACAACATACTGCTAAAGAAAAAAACACTGCAGGCAAAGGAGAAGCTCCCTCTGCAACTGGTTAAAGAGCGCAGTTCAAGCCATTATGAACAGTTCAATAATTATTCAAGGTAATTCCGACAGAACTGTGGTACTTAGCACCATCAGTCTCAGATGTCTTTGTCATATCCAAGACCTGGATTCTGTTGGAAAATGAAGGATGCTTCCTGCTCTGTCAGCTTTGTTGTTATATCCTGACTTTTGGGAGGAAAATAGTTCAAAAGAAGGATTCTAAGAAGCCTTAAAGGTCTACAGGTCAAAAATCTCACTGTCCTGTATGCCTGAGGACAACAAGACAACAGGTATTTTCAAAGGAGATGAAGGAAGGCACTTAATACAGGCTTAGATGGTGTTGCAACTTCAACTCGGGTTGCCCCAGTCTTTGGGGAGTCTTAAACAACTGGGCAACAGGTACACAGGGGCAGGTTACTTCAATGTCTGAGAGAAAATGCTCCCCTGTATACAACTAACTGAAGTGCCTGTCTTAGCAGAAAGAGAAGCACATCAATTTTCAGCATTGAACTGGAAGAGGAGAACCGTGTCCTTGTCACCAGACTTCCTCTTAAACACCTGGCATGGTCAGAAAGAAGAAAATGAGAGAATGGGGTGGGAATGCACTTCTGTCTTCTCCTGCAAATGAGGGCCAGATCCTCTATGAATCCTGCTCTCATTCCCAATTTGTAGCAGCACTATTTAAAAAGGAAAGAGGGAAAAAGAAGATTCCCTAAAGCAGAGCATAACATTTCACTTTGGACTGAACAAGCAGTCTGGATTAGTCCACAATCAATGGTACAGATACTACAGAAGAAAGCATATGAGGATCCTGGCCACAGCGCTCCTTTCAGTCCTGTCATAAAATGAGAGCACCATGTGTGCTAGCAGAACCCTGCAAGCACCCATTAAACCCAACCTTCATTTGCATCTGTGCAGAAATCCCACCACGGCACTGCAAGATAGGACAAGAGTTTTATGTTTGTCAGGAACAGGAGGGAGTAGGCTTGCAAGTTATCTTTGTCCCCATCCCTCCCTGGATCCCTTCTACCCCAGTTTCTCACTCAGCACCACCACTCACAGATGCAGCACGACAGCATCTCAGTCGCATGCAGCAAAGCGAAAGGACTTGGAGAGACCTTGCTAGAAACATAAGAGGAGGTCCAGGTTTGGGCAGGGAACCAGCATGGGGAAATGGGAGATATAAACCATCTCCTCAGCTGACAACACACTCCGCTGGCCACCACCACGGCGTGCCCACTTCCAGAATACACTGGGACTGTACCAGAACTGAACTGGAAGAGCTTCAAACACTGATAAAGCCAATTCAGAACTAAAAAATTTAATGGTTCAATTCCTCGCTTTTAATGTTGTTGTAAAGAGCAACACACTTTCAATTTGTAACCACAACAAAAGGCTTTTAAACTATTAAAGCATTGCCTTGTTGTAAAAAAAATAAAAAGGCTGCTTTATTGCAGATAATTGGCAAATCTGTTGTATCAATATAGATGGGAAAAAAACATGCAGCACTGTACAGAATCTATTTCTAGATAATTTCACTATTTCTCTTCATTTTCAACCACAACAGCCCTTATACTTAGCCATGCAAATTTGCTTGGGTTACCAGCTCTGAATGAAAGAATCCAAGATTTAAGTTTCTGCCCCAGAACAGGCAGAGTCCTCCAAACCCATCCAGTTACTGAATTTTCCATTGAGATGGCTATGAAAAGCCCACATCACTACCAACACTCAGCAGAGACCCTCCACACAACGAACTGTGGGATCCCACCTGGAATTCAGCTCTGGAGCCCTCAGCACAGGATAGACATGGATCTATTGGAGCAAGTCTAGAGGAGTCCACAAAGATGATCCTAGGACTGGAGCACCTCCCATACAAAGACAGGCTGAGAGAGTTAGGGTTGTTCAGCCTGGAGAAGGAAAGTCTCCAGGGAGACCTTTGAGCAGCTTCCAGTACCGAAAGGGGCTCTTGATCAGGGAGGGCAGAGATAGGACAAGGGGGAATGGTTTTCAGCTGAAAGAGGAGAGATCGAGACGAGATCTTAGGAAGAAATGTTCATCTGTGAGGATGGGGAGGCCCTGGCCCAGGTCGCCCAGAGAAGTCGTGACTGCCCCATCCCTGGAGGTGTTCAAGGCCAGGTTGGATGGGGCTTGGAGCAACGTGGTCCAGTGAAAGGAGTCCCTGCCCATGGCAGGGGGTTGGAACTGGAGGGGCTTCAAGGTCTCTTCCAACCCAAACCACCCTATGATTGTATGAACTCAGCTTCTTTGACAGATCTGCATTTTCCTTGGCTCTTGTTCTGCTGCACATCTCAGTACATGGACATGAGAAGTAGCAGCAGGAGAAAGACAAGAACTATATTTTTCCAACTATATCTCTTGTCCCTGACAAGCCAGTTGCGTAATTCTGGACAGACACGTACACATCTGTAAAAACTAGTCTGCAAATTTAGCTTAAGCTTTAAAAATACACATGAAAGACTTGCTGAGATGGAGCTACAATATTTGGAATGTAAATGGAATGGAGAAACTGAAATCAATTAAATTCATATGCTATCTACAAATATCCTATAATAAAAAAATCTACTCACTAATCTAAAGCGTTTCATCTACTTTTTATTGGCAGTAAAGCCATAATGAGAGGAACCGTTTCCTTCTGCCCTTGCACATGAGTGCAAGCAGAAGGCTGCAAGAGAAGGAGCTGGGGGTTAAAAGCTGCTGCTGTCCCGCGATGGCTGGGAAGCAGGTGGTGAAGTGCAGAGCACATGTGGGAAGGAAGCAGAGATGGAGGATGGGCACCACGCTAATGAAGTGGTGCTGAAGAGGCAGACGATTTCATAAGGAGAAAAACATCAGGAAACTGGTCAAAACACAGGATCTCATCTGAAAGAGCTCAACTGTGTTGGATAGCAATAGCCAGAACAAATCTGGGGAAAAGGAGGAGGGGGAGGCTGATCTCTCTCCAGAGCCCCAGATGTCTTTATCGTTGCCTAATGACAATTATACTCAACCAATTAAGACACTGCTATCACAGTTGCATTGTTAGTAAGCCTTTGGCCCTGAGTGTTGATGGCTGTCTAATTAGTGTTTGTGCAAAGTACAACTGCAACTAATATATAAGCTGACAAACACACAAAAGAAAAACTGTTAACAGGAACATTTTCAAAACAGTCAAGGCTCTACTGAGGCAGTCCATGGCAGCAGCAAAGACAAACTGCTCTCCTTCATGGCTTGCTTACTGCTGGCACTGCAGAAATCCACTTCAAACAAGCAGGTCAACTAGGCTGTTGCTGGGTTTCTGTTGTAACGGGATGCTGGTGTCAGTCCATTCTGTACACTGCCTCGAGCACAGCACTCCAGGGCGAGCCTCGCTACACGAAGTTGGTCTGAACACCAAAGACTCTGGATAAGACACTTGAAAAAAACAGTTTACACTTTCGGTATTTTCTCTAAAGAATTTGTAGCAAGAAAATAAAAAGGAAGAAGAAAGAAAAACCCTTTGTTTCACAGTCAGGTTTGATTTCCAGAAGGCAAAGTCAGTTCAGTTTCCAGATACCTGTGGTGATCAACAAAACAAAAAAACCCCAACAACTTTGTTTCAGGCAGTCAGCGACCATCTGTTAATACTCAAAAGATCTTATTATTAAGTCCTTACAATGTCAATGCATTTTATTGAAGTCAGTAGGAATTTCGCTCAAGTAACCATCTCTAGCTGTCGCTCTGTTTAACGGATGCCTGTTGATAAGCAAATAAAAAATGAGTATTTTGCACTGCCTTGCTGCAACAAGCATCTCACACCTTTCATCCTTATTCCACCAAAAGCAACTAACCCATCCTTCATGTAGTTAATTAAGGTACCTCGTCAGCGAGCCCTCAGTAGGCATTAGGAAAAGGTCCAATTAAACACAGAAATCCAAGCCCAAACGCTTTTCTAAGTTTGTTCAAATTGCTCCTAAAGCTTCACCTTTCCTATAAAGCTCAAATTAGACAGGAGTAATTCTTAATGTTCAATTCAAAAAACCTCTTCATCAAAACCATGGAAAGGCAGAAGACACCTCAGTCATGGCACACACTACTGAAATTATTAAATGGATTCTTTTGCCTTCTTCATACTCAGTGTTAAGGTCCACAAGTCTATCTAATCTCAATCTCCTCTGGTGCAACCTGAGGCCATTTCCTCTTGTCCTATCATTTGTTACTTGGGAGAAGAGACCACCATTCAACTCATCACAATCTTCTTTCAGATAGTCATAAAGTCTCCTCTCAGCCTCCTTTTCTCCCAGCTAAACCACCCCAGTTCCCTCAGCTGCCTTTCAGAAGGCTGGTCCTCCAGCTCCTTCTCCATACGTAAGCTATGAAAAAAAGAGAGACTAACTTGTACCAAAATGGATCCAGAACCACTTCAAGATTTAACACGCAGGAAATACATTCTGAGCATCCCTATAATCCATTCCCAAACTCTTCGGCTGGAAATTTGACTTTCCAATTCATTGACCCATGTCTATCTGTGGACCTCAGTCACAGAAACTGAGCTGTGGAAAGCCTGTCTTCCTTTTTCGGTTCTCACTTAGGAAATCGTAGCTCTAGGAAGTGGGTTAAGCTGCTGGATACGGTGTACAGTTCTGCAGCTTATCATTGTTATCTATAACAAAATTAACATTTCACCAGCCTAAGTACTTCAGCACGCCTCACTTTCTTATTAAGCGCATGCAAATGTCACACCAAGGGAACAGAAACAAGCCAAAGGGTTATACGGTAGGCAAAACATTTTAATGAACATTTACAAAAGCAGAAGTCAGAGAAAGCCAAACTGTCTCTACTAATTTCATTTTTAAGGCCAAAAACCTCCCATCGTTTACTTCAAGGTTCCAGTGGTTTGCATCAGCCCAGGTCCATTAATGACACCAGCTGCTCTGGCCAAGGAAACACATTACTGTGGGTACTGCCTAAGGCTATGGCCGTGGCAGGAGAAACAGAAATTAGCTTTTTCAAGAGAATTCAAGAGGAATCATTTTGCAATTTGGGAAGGATCTGGTCTATCAGCCCTTTTATTTCACAAAAAGCAAACGACACAACAAATAAAACAGTGGCTCCAGTTTCAGACACAGGCAACAAAACATTTGAAGAGGACATAAATCGATATGTTTACATGTTGGAAAGAACACAAACTGCAGCACACTCCAAACAGCAGAGAGAAAACCCACCACCTGAACTCTAGGCTGGTAGAATGTGAAAACAGTAAAGATCATAGAATCACAATGTGGTTTAGGTCAGAAGATCTCATCTCAATCTCCCCGCTTGCAGCTTAAAACCGTTCCCCATCATCCTATCCCTGCCCTCCCCAATCAAGAGCCTCTCCCCAGCTTTCCTGGAGGCCCTTTCAGTCCTGGAAGCTGCTCTTCTCAGAACCTTCTGTTCTCCTGGCTGAACAACCCCAGCTGTCTCAGCCTGTCCTCATACAGGAGGTGCTACGATCATCTCCGTGTCCTCCTCTGGACTCACTCCAACAGCCCCATGTCCTTCCTGTGCTGAGGACTCCAGAACTGGACACAGGACTCCAGGTGAGGTCTCAACAGCAGAGCGGAGAGGCAGAATCACCTCCCTCAAACTCCTGCTCATACCTCTTTTGATACAGAAGGATGAGGGTTTTTTGGCCTTAGCTAAAAACTAGGCTTTAGAAGCTCAAAAGAAACCACTGTGACCTCGTTACCACACACAGAGCAACTCACTGCAGCAACGTATTCTTCTGCAACCATGGCAAAACCTACCAGTAAACCAATAGCTTAATGGCAGGCAGGCTGGAAAAGCACCTTTCGCAGACAGTCAGTATCAAGCTTCTACTATCGGTTTCACCTGAAAGTCTCTTTTTCACAAGATGACAGAGAAGCAACGTGTTTGCCATACAGCGCACCCTGACATACCCTCTATTGTTTGTCATCCGACCCCTCTGAACTCATGATGTCATCCTGTTTTCAACTCTCCTAAAGGTGACTCACTTGAGAAAAAGAGGGTCTGACACTTATTACTTCTTGACAATGATGAGAATGAGTGAAGAGAACACAAAAGGTCTGGGGAAGGTTGAAGGGAAAAGGCAAGTATTTTTGCCTTCTACCTTACTACTTTGTTTTACTTGGTAACCAGGAGGGGAGGGAGAAACCCATCAACGTTGTGCCACTACACAAATGAAATGGAAGCAATTAAATAAAGCAGGAGTCTATTCAGGCTGTTTAAGACTTCAGTTTGTTAACTTCTATTCATTTTTCAATACTAATTAATATTTTGGTTTCCTCGGGTCTGCACACTGAATTAAGATGCAAGAGCTAATAAATACCTTGAGAATAGCCCACAAGCCCTATAGCAAAGAAACCAAATTAGATGAGAGTTGATGTGAAGTTTTAAAGAGTGTAGCAAAGTGTTTTCAAGCCTTTCGGGCTAGTTTCACACATCATTATGGAGCTAAAAAGAGTGGCAAACCCATTTTTTTTAAAAAAGTCATTTGCAGGTCACCTTTGAGCAAGAGAAAAAGCAATGTGGGAGGTGATCTCGAGGAACAAAGAAACCTACCATATTGTAGCAGTTGCTTGTATGTCTGTATGTTGCTCATGACCTAAACCGAAAAGCCCACATTGTTCAGAAGTACTGTAGTGTTCAAACTGTAACTTCCCACGAGGCTCCTTCAGAACGAAAACAACTGTATGAAAATTACTTCAGTTTATTTAGTTTCTCAGTATGAGAGAATCAAAAAGTATCGCTACCTCTAAAACAGGATGTTTAGAAAGTTCTTCTATTGCTTGTCATTGCCATTCTCAGGCATCACTTGGAGAAATTCCACCTGTGCCAGGTTTCCTCCACACTGAAAGGGGAGGATGTGTTAACCTGCAGATTTACCAAGGCACTCAAAGCAGATGACTCTCACTCAACCTATACTCATGAAAATAAAACACCTAGGAAAGAAGACAGTACTTACTGAGGAAAGGCGGAAACCTCTGAAGCCAAAGCTTGAAGAGAAGAGCCAAGAGCCAACTCTCTAAGCGGTGCAGGACTCCAAGCAGCATCTACTAGACTGGTCTCCATGGCACAGCAGAAGCATGCCCTTAAATCTCCATTTATGCAAGCTCTGAACTACCACTCCTCCTTCCATTAAAGGAAGCTCAAGAAAGAAAAAAACATCAGATACCTTTATATGGTGTTCTGACTCTGGATCTCCTCTGTTTATTGTCATTTGGGAAGCTTTCAGAGCTACAAACAGCAGTAGTAAAGCCACAGTGCCCTTTCCACAGGTATAAAAAAGTAACACAATGCATAATAAAACATTGCCCTGACTCCCAGCAGACTTGGTGTAGCTTTATGTGATGAGCTGGGAGGCAAGCTGATCACCACCGACACAAGGCAAGTTTACAGCACAGTTTCAACAACAGCCACATGTTAAGTATTCCACACAGAGCCACTCAAGCAGCAAAACAGTCACAGAACATGTTACGGACATGTTACACCACAGGATCCGCTGTGTAATGACAGCACAGTTCAAATAAGGACCAGGCACGTGCTCTGAGATCAGTATCTCCAGGATGACCCAACCTCTGAACAAAAATGCCCACCTGTGAAGGTGTCAACACTGTCAAGAGAGAAAAAGTACCAATTTTACTGTCTGAACACGTGCATACTTAAAAAAAAAAGAGATCCGTTCAAGATTTTATTGACAGAAAGAGAAGAAATGCAGGAATTCTGTATTGAAACCAAATAAGTGATAGGTACAGTGAACCTAATCATCAGTAGTGATTTATAAAAGCCAAGTGAGCAGACGTATAATTGCTTTAAGTAAACCCTGACATAAAGAAGAAACTACATTTGAATTGAATATGGAGCCAGGGGAGGACAATAGCCCTTTAAAGAAGATCCTTCGAGACATGTAACTGTAGAAAGGCTGGCGAATACAACATTGATTGGGAGTGAGGTAACCACAAACACCGCTGTCTCAAATGAAAAGGGATTCAAGGTCTGACCCAGAAAACAAGCATCGTAACCGCTGGGATGAAATTTTAATGATAAACACAAGATGCTCTGCACGCAGGCCAGATTGAATTATCTGATGTCAGCCAGTAAATGCAAGGCGCTGGGAGAAAGAGGAGCTGCGAGCAGCCACCTTCCACTCTCAGCTCAGGTTGCACTTAATCAATCCTTGATATTCTGCCATCTTCTGGCTTGAGCTTTGGCAGCAGCGCGAAAAAACAGCGGAGCGCATGAAATAGGTACACTTCTCCACAGGAGAGCTAACGTTATATAGTTTATCTTTGTTTCCTTACACAGGGTTAACAGAGATCTGCTCCTGATCCAGTTCAGGCAAACTATGCCTCAATGTATTGCACTTGTTGCTGCTGGTTTGAGTCATTCTGCCCACCGCCTGTACAAATTCCTTTTCAAAAAGGTTAAAAAGCAGCTCTGCAGCAACTGAAATAAAAATTATTCCACTTCCCAGCAGAGTATAAAGAAGCATGCTAGATTAGGTCTATCACAGCACAGGTTCAAATCAAATAAGATAGCTCCCAGGTTTGCTCCAAGACCCTGAACACACAATAGCCCCAGCATTTCTGCTGGAGACACTCCCTCCCCACCTCTTTTTAAATTTTTATAACCATTCCCAGATTTACCAAGATCCTGAGTCAAACCTCCTGAAACCAGGGAGCAGCTGCTTTACACTGCCACGGTTTCCAGCCATAAAGACAGAGCATAATGCCTGGCTGGGCTGACCAAGTGGAGCCAGAGCACTGCAGCTGCTCCCCAAAGTCAGGCACCAAAAAATCCTGCTAAAAACCAAGCGGCCCTATTTTCTCCAGTGCAGCAATCAGATTATAGGAGAAAGATAGGTAAAGGATGCCACAAGCCACTGCTTAGAAAACCCTGGGACATGCCGCAAATAAAACTAGCTTTAAAATCATCACCAACTGATCTGAGGGCTGGAAGACTGCCTGTACAAGGACAGGCTGAGAGAGTTGGGGTTGTTCAGCTTGGAGAAGAAAAGGCTGTGGGGAGACCTTAGAGCAGCTTCCAGCACTGAAAGGGGCTCCAGGAAAGCTGGGGAGGGGCTCTTGATCAGGTAGGACAGGGAACAGTTTACAGCTGAAAGAGGGAAGATTGAGGTAAGACCTTTGGAAGAAATGTTCTACTGTGAGGGTGGGGAGGCCCTGGCCCAGGCTGCCCAGAAGAGTCAAGGCTGCCCTGTCCCTGGAGGTGTTCAAGGCCAAGTTGGATGGGGCTTGGAGCAACCTGATCCAGTGGGAGGTGTCCCTGCCCATGGCAGGGGTGAGGAACTGGACGGGTTTTAAAGTCCGTTCCAACCCAAACCATTCTATGATTCTCAAGTGTTGCCAAATCACATACCTGTTTAGCTTTATGCACATGGCAATTATTGTATTCTATGATTATTCACATGTAAAGCTAAGCACATAAGTGTCGGCGAAATTGGAGATATAATCATTAAATGTAACAGATAATTGATATTTATGCTGAGAAGAAAATTGACTTCTGTTAACCTCAGCTATTAAATTACTTCTTCAGTACTGAAAGAATGCAATAGCCAGCTATTGATCACCAGATTCATTACACTTTTATGACAAATTTGAAAGCACAGTGCCATTAAGTACAACGTCATAAGCTAGGAAAGAAAGGGCAGGGCTATGTTTGGATTTACACACTACAAACAACAAAATGAAGCCCCAACGAAGTCCTCAGTCTGTGTGCATTCCCAAAGGCAAATAACGACCAATGTCTTTCCCTGTAGAAGCTGCTAATCACAGAATCGTGGAATGTTTTGGGTTGGAAGGGACCTCAAAGCCCATCCAGTTCCAACCCCCCACCATAGGCAGGGACACCTCCCACAGGATCAGGATGCTGATCTACTCCTTGGAAGTTTCAGCTATAACTTTAAGTCTGTCTTGTTTGGTATTTACCATGAGCTATTACTGGTGACGTGACAACATGCCGCTGTCTAGCAGGCTTCAATCACCACTGGCAGAACAACAAATTCATCTTCTTTTGGATAAGACTCACAAACCAGTTTTCTGCTTGCAGCAACTAAAGAGATGCTTTCAGAGAGCTCAAGCTACCAGAGCTACCATTAAATCCAAGTCCTGACAAAGCTTTATATTAGGAAAGGAGAAGTATGAGTTTCTCTGGTTTTTAGATGGGTTCTTTCCCCATATTTCCTTTTAAGTAAGAATGGAGAGAACTTATTTGTGAAGTTATTTGCCACAGCAGACAAAAACGTCCTTGCAACTAAAAGATTTTTAGGGGAAAAAAATATGAAAAAGAGCATTTTTCAGTAGCTGTGTGCAGTATTTAATACATTCTGGGTGCTTCCACAGCAAACAGAGTTCATTAGGAAGTACTATTGCCTTTACAGAGACTAAACACACAGGAGATGGCTTTTTGAATAGCACAAAAAAAATATGCGCTGTTGACATGACTCACAGATAACCATCATTACAAGTCACTTTAAGGACAATCTACCTCATCTGCAAAGGAACCGCAGCCAGAAAAATTCCTTTTTGTTGCCTCAAACGGATGCTTCTTTTGCATGTGTTAAAAAGCAGTACATGAGATTTCAAACAGTGAGGATTAAGCAAGCATTACGCAACCTCATACTCACCCAGCAATAACAACTCCATCGCAAGAATGTACATCACACAGGATTTTTCCCAGCTCGTACCCCAGCTGGCTCACAGCACCGATGCGGTTCTGCACAGAAAGACAAGACACGGTGTTGGGACTGCAATACATTCAGTTGCTGCTTCATGGAAAACTCTGAGGTCTGATATTGCTACTGACGAGTCACAGTGCAGCTGAGAGAGAAGACATCGACTTTATGCTTGCCTCCTGCAATTTTTACAGGAGAAAGAAGCTATCACTCTTCATCATCATTCATAATCTTTAGGTAGAGAAACAACTGTCACGACAACAACAAAAGAGACAGCTTTCTTATAGCCAGGATATGTAACAAGCCTTTATCTTGAAGGCTGACTCTCATTATCAAGGGATGGCTGAAGTATAAACACCTCTCTATCACCAAAACCAACAGAGTAGCATAGCAAACAAAGACCCGCTCCCAAAAGCAATCAGTCATTGGGAAGAGAGAAAAAAAAAAAGAGCATTACAGCTCCAGCCATGTCTCATAAATCCTTCAGCAGGTTTTCCCTTTTAACTGGCAAAAAGAAGCTGCAATAGGAAAGACCAACTTTCCGCTACCACTCGCTTGAACCAGGCTCCCATTTTTCTACAGCATCTGGATCCCATTAAAGAAATTCTCTTTTACCTTCCAGTTGGTTTTCAAAGTGCGCTCTCTGGCACGGCAGTTCTTGAGGGCGAGCTTCCAGCAGGAACGATCAGAGATGCTTGTATCTAAGAGATATCCTTCCTGTTGGCACAACCGGTACCACAACACTTCATCTTCTGCAAGTACTTTCCACGTCCTGCTCACCTGGAAATCAAATTTATATATATAGCATTAAGTTACAAGTAAAAACTAGGCTTCATATAAAAGTTAATGAAATAAAAACTGAAATATACTGGTATAGAGCAATACAGGCCTGCAGCAACACTAAATTCTTACCTAAACAAATATGCTACTGATACAACGGGAAAAAAAAACACTAACAAAATCCTCTGG
Source organism: Phaenicophaeus curvirostris (assembly GCF_032191515.1). Taxonomy (NCBI): domain Eukaryota; kingdom Metazoa; phylum Chordata; class Aves; order Cuculiformes; family Cuculidae; genus Phaenicophaeus; species Phaenicophaeus curvirostris. Next base: position 6,109,326 of record NC_091408.1, read on the forward strand.
ATTCTTTTGAAAATAACTGGGTTTCTACTCCATTAAAACCTCACACAACGTGGAGACCAGCGTTTAGCCCCCATGCTGCCAACGTGAAATGTCAGTATCTTAGGAAATTTTAAAGGAAAAAGAAAAAAAAAAACAATTAAGACAGCATTGTAAGTTTAGAGCAAAAATGAATTTATTTTGATATTTGCAGCTAAGGAAACCTTTCAGATCACTCAAGCATCTCTCTAAAGCCCTGCTGACAATGCCTGATTAGGTATATGACATAGGTGATTTATAACCTATTGTACTACAGTATGCATAAATAGGAATGAATTATTAAGTTCTTCAATCAGCCTCAAGTTGCTGTCCATACCAGAGAGAACAGCTTCATCATAATCAACTGTGGGCTCTGAATTAAAGATTCAAGAGGTAAGAGCCAACTTAAGTAGCATTTGTTCTCTGTAATTCTTAGTTTAAAGAAACAGATGTAACCAATGAAAACTGCTACCGGTTAAAGCAGTCATCAATCATACACTATTTCCAAAAGACAAAAAATCTGCTCAGACTGACATCATCAAAGAAAACGACCTGGATACGACAATCATACCTGTCTTAAAAACGACAGAAACAGCACCCTGTCTTCTCTAGCTTCATCACAGAATCATGGAATGGTTTCGGTTGGAAAGGACCTCAAAGCCCGTCCAGTTCCACCCACTGGATCAGGGTGTTCAAGCTCCATCCAACCTGGTCCTGAACACCTCCAGGGATGGGGCAGCCACCACTTCCCTGGGCAACCTGGGCCAAGACCTCCCCACCCTCCAAGGAAAACATTTCTTCCTAAGATCTCATCTCAATCTCCCTTCTTTCACCTGAAAACTGTTCCCCCCTGTCCTGTCCCCGCACTCCCTGATCAAGAGCCCCTCCTCAGCTTTCCTGGAGCCCCTTTCAGTACTGGAAACTGCTCTAAGGTCTCCGCAGAGCCTTCTCTTCTCCAGGCTGATTATATACCACCCTGCAACAGCGCTCGATGTTCCTGTCCCTATAGGGACACACTCTGGAATTTCAAGAGCAAAAAAACAAAAGCAAACCAAATTTCAATCTGGTACAATTTAGAGGGGAATTTGCTCTCAATTTGATTTTAAAGTAATATAAATCCATATATTATTGCTCAATAAAGAAAACCCACCCAGCTTTTTGCTGACACGTTCCTGCTAACATTGAGAGGACAGACTAACACACAAGCAGAAGCAAACAAAGCCCAACTACGCCAACTTTTGCCTGGCTTTAAAAAAAGAAAACATACACAAACCCTTGGAGTCTGCCAAAGTAGACAATGTTGCACAGCCCTTTCCAGTTTCAAGATCATAAAAGTGTTTTACAAAGACAGTGAAAAAGAAAGGAGGGGGGAACTACATAAAATTTAGGCTGTCTTTTCAACTTGCAGGCACAAACATTCAAGGGGAATAAAGATCGTATCCTATTATGATTTTTTTTAAATCAAATTACATTGAAACCTGCTGCTTTACAGGCACAAATTTCCAAAGGGTCCCTAACGCAGCCTTTTCTTAATGCACCAAAACTGGCATGACAATCCCTTGTAAAAACCCCACTGAGTGAGCCTCAGCTGCAAGAAAGCTCTAATAAAAGTGTCTCAAGCATTTCACTTTACAGCACCACTGTGAGCTGCCGCATTAAAACCGGCCGTTGGCCTGAAGTCAGCTTTATTAGATCTGCTTGACTTCGAGTTTCAGGTGAGGCCCCAAAAGCCAGAGCATTCCGGCTTTATTTATAGGCACCCAGACTTTCTGCTCATTGGAGAGCAGCACAGATGCACAAAGCTCTTATTGAACTATAAACATTATTATTTCCAACTCTGCACTACACAGAAGCCCCAACAACGATCAATAATAACATCTTACAGAGCTGTTTATGGATTTAAAGTCCTCAGTTTCCTTGGGGAAATCTCCTTTATCCACCTGTATCAACCTGTAACATCATGACGCTGAGTTTCTTTGTAATCCCACTTTCTGACACGCCTTAGCTTCCTGGAAGGTCAAGGTTCATTTTCTCCATTTCTGAATGGTGCTTTTCCCTTGGAAACCGAGTGCTGTTTTGTAGCAAATACTTTTGTCAATCACCTGGATTTTAGATGTAAGAAATGAAACAGAAGCTAAAGAGAATCCGTTTTAATTCCTCAGAAAAGCTTGGCTTGAGAAAGAGGCCCATGACAAGGTGTTTACCCTTATGGTTTCCTATCTGTGGGAGATGAGCAGGCCACACAGCCGAAAAACGTTGCTGAGTGCTGATGACTCTTAAAAAGAACACCCTGATCACATAGTCCAGAGCAATACTTCAATGCCACGGCTGCAGCTTGAGACATGACTGACTTCCAGGGGCTCTTAGGGTGACTTTCAAGAACTAAGGCATCCTCACAGCGAGTCTCTCTGACACCAGAGACTCATTCAATGGTTCCTTGCCTTGCTGGTCTGTTTTACGGTTTTGGTTTTTTCTATTCCTGGTCTCCCATGCATGTATGTTTACCTGCAATTATCAGCACAGCTTGTTTAGCAATGTGCTGTGTGTTAGTGCCTCTTGCCTGCGCTACAGTGGGTGTGAAAAGCAGGAGATGTGAGGGTATCTGTTCTGTTATCACTGTGGGGAACAGATATAAATATGATCTTAGTAGAGCTGTGGAAGTGCCACCTTTGAAAGGGTTCAAGGCAAGGCTGGTTGAGGCTTTGAGCAACCTGAAAACGTCTCTACCCATAACAGAGTGGTGGACTGGATGTGCTTTAAGGTCCCTTCTATCCAAACCATTTCATGATTCTATTACTAATTTTGTCTAAAATGTTCCCAGTATCTTTTTGCTACAGTTCTCAACAGTTCTCAGCAAAGAAACTTTGGTTTCCCTTGAGCTCCACACAAGAACAGTTTTATATCTTATAGTTCAGCAAGTAATAATGTCCTGAAGTACTTCAAAGGCTTTTGCTGACACAGGTTTTGCCTTTAGGGGATTTTCTCCCCCCTGCAGAAAAAAAAATAACCTAAAACCCCACCTCTTCTATCAAATCCTACATTTCTCCTAATCCTGTCTAAATGAACTGGCTCAAATCCTAATGAAGGGTTATTCATTCATCTCCATCTGATAACTGTCTTTGTTTCATTAGGTTTATTTTCTTCCCTAGTCACACAAAGACACATTCAAGGTTCAGCCGCTGAAGCCAGGAGCCTCAATTAGAAATATCTGGACTTCCAATTCAGCACAATACGTAGCGCCAAACAGCATTTAATCCAAAGCCATTTAGATGCACATTTACCAGGTGGAAGCTGCTCATCTTTTCAATTCACAGCCATAATGTTATTTTAAGTCTCATCCTGAGCGCAGGATATCCTTACCCATCCGCTTCTCTGCTCTCTCTCTAAACTACAAGGATGGATGATGACTTTCCCTGTATACAATCCTGGTGCAAAAGTACGGTCACAAAATACACAAGGTTTTCTTTTTAGAATGCATAAACACTAAAAGCCTAACAGAGTGACAATTTCAGAAGCTGCAGAGGAAAGCATCTGAAATTCTTGATCTAAGCAAATCAATTAATTCTTAAATTCCTAGAAGCAGACTCCCTTGTCCTAGATACATTCACAATTGTGTGCTAGTAAACATTTCCAAACCACCTCTCGTATGAAAATGCCAGTAGTTCAAGGCAATTTCCCACTGTCCTTTTAAGAAATAAACCTGCCTTTGCATTGCCAAAACTCAGTACATACTGTCGAGGAGTATCTCACACCATGTGGTCTCTGATACTTACTAGAAAGCAGTAACGACTGTCAATGTATGAAGAAGGTCACAGATGAGACATCATCTTATCACAAAGCTGAGAATTTAAAGGCTCAGTCCCAAAGCCACAAGTGAGGTTAATTGTAGATACCTGTAGATATCAGCCCCAAATAACACAAGGACTTCTCATGCGTGTGAATTTGTCATACTTGCGGTGTCTCAAGTGACCGTTTTTCTTTTCCCTCGGCACCATGACTGGGAAGGAGGAGAGACTGTTCTCAGACCCATTCACCACACAAGTCACAAGAGCCACTCACTGCATGGGTATTTCTTTCAGTGGCCAGATCAGAATCAAAAGGTGCTCAAACGGCTGGCACAACGCAGAGGGAACATTTTGCTGTTGCTCCAGACTGTTCTACTGACACATTAATTCCTGGATACCTTTCTCCTGGAATTATCAAGACAGATTATCAAGAGGGACTTCTCTGCTGAATATCGCACAACTACAACAAACCCACCAGAGCTCAGGAACCGATGATACCTTTAACTTGCAAAGCTACACATAGCTTCCACAACTCAAGTGCCATTCAAATAGTTTTTTTTGTAGCAGGGATTCAAAAATCCACCCTCACAGTAAACAACTTCTTCCTAAGATCTCCTCTCGATCTCACCTCTTTCAGCTTAAAAACATTACCCTTCATCCTAACCCCTGCACTCCCTGAATCAGCACTCACCAATGAGGCTTGCTTTGAAGAGTCATTCAGACAGGAGGTTCATCATTCAAGGTGTGAAGAAAGGAGGCTGAAAGGCTAAACAGCGTGGGCTGAACCGCTCTGAGCACAGTCAGGTGTGTGCAAGCATTTCAGCCAGTAAAGCTACTTGAAGAGACAGGCAGTTTACAGCCACACAAACTGTGGACCACATCCAAGTACAGACTGGTAAAAGCATGACCTTACAGTATCACCACAGGAAGATATCAACCCCTTGCAGGAGACAGCGAGGAAATCACTGACATTTAAGAACTTAGCCTCACATGAAATTACTACAGGGAAATTAATTCTGTGGTTCAAGCCAGATACGGAAAACTGAGGGGGAACAGATCTGTTGCTACATCCATAGCTCTGTAAAGAGCTGGATTCTAAATATTGCAGCAAGACTCTCACTTTATTACTACACTCACTTCTTTGTAACTACGCTCACTTGAGTTGAAAAGATCTTTGCAAGCAGTTATTTTAAATTTCAAGGCTTCGCTTTTGGCCAAGCCACAAATGCTTTTTTCTAACTACTCACCCACAAGCTATAAATTCAGCTCATTTACTATTGTTTGTTCAACAGTCAGCTTTGAAAGCACTTCCAATAAGTAAGAGCACAATAAGCTGAGCTACCAGGGCTACCACACACCTCTCCTGCTGCAAGGTGCTGTTTCTTGGATAGTTCTGCCAATTTTAAGGGCTATAAGAGAAGCAAACTGTCAGCATTGCTTACCTGAGCACACCTGCCCAGCTCAGTCTTGCCCAAGTACTGAAATATCTTCAGTGCCAGTTCATAAGGCAGCTGGACATCAAAGAAAGGAACCTCATTTATTTCGTTCTGAAAAGAAAGAAGAGAAATAATTTGTTAGGCTTCTGTAAGGCACAGCCAGACAGCAGCAAAGTTACCATTGCACAAAACCACAGTGTTGTTTCCTCAGTGCAAAAACCCATAAAAAAAGGTGGAAGCAATTGTGCCTCTCCATCCCGTACCGGTAGAACACTGGACAGATCGCGTTGGTGCAAAGGTACCCGAGCCACTCTTTGTCCTCTCCAAGTCATTTTAGGTGAAGGATGTACATGGCAAAATGGAGTGGGAAGCAAGTTTCACTTACAAGGTTTGAAATACAGTTGATAGAAAATGAACAAATATTTCGATATAAAACTGAATGGAAGTGACATTACGGTTTGTCTTTCATTCCATCCAGTACTAAAAGTGGCTAAAAGGAAGCCAGAAGGGGATCCTCAACAGGAAGGGCAGAAATAGGATGAAAAGGAATGGTTTTAAGCTGAAAGAGGAGAGATTGAGATGAAATCTTAGGCAGAAATGTTTTCCTGTGAGGGTGGAGAGGCCCTGGCCCAGGTGTCCCTGCCCATGGCAGGAGGGGTGGAACCGGCTGGGCTTTAAGATCCCTTCCAACCCAAACCATTCTATGATTAGTAACATATAAATGGCTTTTTAATACAAAATTTGCTGCTTTAACTGATTATGTATCTCAAAATAAAATTTAGATCAAAATGAAGGATCTCTTGGGTTTAAGAGCTAAATGCAGCACCTACATTTTTCCTAATGTTTTTTCTGCTTAACTAAAGAATCACTCCTGCAGTTATTGCATCAAGATTTGCCCTCGCCCTCATTTTTGTCCGATATTCTAAATTTTTATGCTCTACAACAGAGAGTGCAAACCCAGCCCATCCTGACCATTCTGTGAAGTTTTGCTCTCCACTGTGGGTCCTGGTCCCTGCACCAGCACTCCACAGGTGCTGCCAAACACCTGATCCCTCCTCATCAATCCTCATGCACAGAGCCAGCTGCTCAGCTAAAACCTATGTCTGTTGTTTGCCACCAGAAAGTCAGGCAGCTCCCCAGTCAGGATCATCTCCTGCCTCTTACCTCTTCTCCAGCCCCAACGCCTTGGTTTTTTTTGAGGGTCTCTCCTACAACCACTCCTTGCTCATTTAAACCTGGATCTCTGCAGGATCAAGTGATAAAACCAGGCTACGCTGGGTTTATTTCATGTACGGTTACACAGGAAAATGTTCATACAATATGGCTGCGTGAAAGTTTTCGATGCAAAAGATATTCTATTCTAGGGAAGTGTTGAGATACCACAAACATGGGCAACATTCCTATTAGGTCTATTTAGCAAACAGCACCAGTTTATAAACACTGGAACCCTGCATTTGTTCTAAAGTTCCTTAAACTAGCCCTGCAGACAACATCCCTCCTCCTCTCCCTCCCTGTCCACACCTTTGCTCTACAAACAGCTCTTCTTCCCTTCCCTCTGCATGAGGAGCAGGGGCTCTACTCCCTGCTGCGGATTTGCAAGAAGATTATTGGCTTTCATGTGATTTAAGCTGCATGTATTGCCAAAACGGACACCAAAAATAACAGGAACTCTAAGCACATCCCCATGGCCACACGCAGGCAGACCTCAAGCTGGCCAGATGTGAACCAGCTCGGCTCCCGAAGCCACACAACCATTTGAGAGCAACGTGCTGCCCAAACAAATAAGAGAAGCCACTGGGCCAGGCTTATTAGCTCCAGGCTTATGAGCTCAGGCACGGCACCACGATGGATAGATCGCTTCCAAATTGGAGTTGACTCCCGTCCAACCAGCAGGACCTGGTCTGTCTGTACGCACCCAGAGATTTCATTGGAAGGACAGGCTGCCTACAGCCAGAGCAGTACAGACATAGCAGTCGGGACTGACAGCTCTCTCACAAAAACTGGAAAAGATACAACAGTTGTACAGATCTTATTTATAACAGTATTTATAGTATTTATAGTCAAATTAGTGAGCTTGTGACAAAGCACAAGCAACAGCCCACACTAGTTCCATTCTAATGCAACCTTAGCATTAGATGCAGAACAAGCTCTTCCCTCCCTACATCCCAAAAATCCACACAGCCTGTCTTTAGCAGAGCGCTCACCCCCGCAAATGGAGCAGTAACTTTCAGCCAGCACTAGCCTGTCTAAAACTCTACTGGAACGACTCCAAAACTCCAATCCTACTACCCCCTCTGAGACAGAGACAGGCTCCTGTGGGCTAATGGAGCACTGATTCGGTAAATGGATTAATTTGTGCCTTGCAGACAGAAATTTAATCTGCGCCTTTTAATTTTTTAAGCAAAGAGTAATTAGTCACAGCTAGGTGAGCGAGAAGCAAGAAAATGGGTTTCCCCCTTAGTCTTCCTATGATGTAAATAAAATCTCTATTGCATTTAGAGGACTTACCAAAATAACTTCTACCTGGTTCAGAACTGTATTTAAAACCGCTTCCAAATTAACTCCTTTACTCAACAAATCAATACCTGTATTCTCACTACGCTGCCGCATCAGGAGGTAGGACGTAATCAGTTACTGCACCTGCACCAAACAGCCTGACTAGCACTAAATCATAAAATGTCCTGACTTGGGAGGGACCCACAAGAATCATCGAGTCCAACTCCTGTCCCTGCACAGGACAACCCCAACATTCACACTGTGGGGCTGAGGGCATTGGTCAAAGGCTTCTACAATATTGTCAGGCTTGGTGCCACGACTGCTTCCCTGGGAGCTGTTCCAGAGCTCCATCACCCTCTGGGGGAAGAGACCACTCCTAATGTCCAACCTGATCCTCCCCTGGCATCTTCCTGCTGTTCCCTCAGGTCCAGAAAGAAGAGCTCAGTGCCTGCTCCTCCCCCTTCTGTGTGAGAAGGCTGCAGACGTCTCCCCTCAGTCTCCTCCAGGCCGAACAGACCAAGTGACTTCAGCTGCTCCTCACACTCTTCCCCTTTAAACCCTTCCCCAACTCCGTGCCCTCCTCTGGACGCTCTCCAGCACCTTTAGATCCTTTTTATCTTGTGGCCCCAGAACTGCGCCCAGTGCTCAAGGTGGGACAATCTCCTTCCTTGCCCAGCTGGCAACGCCATGCTGGATGGAGACAAATTTATTGCAGCCTGTCAACACTTAAAGGGGCCTTACAAGAAAGATGGAGAAAACCTTTTAAGCAGAGCTCATAGTAATAGGATAAGTGGGGGTGGTTTTCAACTAAAAAAGAAGTATAGACTGGATCTTAGGAAGAAATGTTTTCCTGTGAGGGTGGGAAGGCACTGGCCCAGGCTGCCCAGAGAAGTCATCACAGCTACCCCATCCTAGAGGTGTCAGTTTACAGGAAAAAGGAGACATCAAAATAGTTTGGGTTGAAAGAGACCTTAAAGCCTATCGGGTTCCAGCCCCTGCCACGGGCAGGGACACCTCCCACTGGATCAGGTTGCTCCAAGCCCCGTCCAACCTGGCCTTGAACACCTCCAAGGATGGGGCAACCACCACTGCTCTGGGCAACCTGGGCCAGGGCCTCCCCACCCTCACAGGAAAACATTTCCCCCTAAGATGTCATCTCAATCTAACCTCTTGCAGCTCAAAACCATTCCCTCTCATCCTATCCCTGCCCTCCCTGATTAGGAGCCCTTCCACAGCTTTCCTGCAGCCCCTTTCAGCACTGGAAGCTGCTCTAAGGCCTCCCTGCAGCCTGCTCTTCTCCGGGCTGAGCAACCCCAACTCTCCCAGCCTGTCCTCACAGGTTGGACGGGGCTCTAAGCGCCCTGACCCAGCGGGAGGTGTCCCTGCCCAGGGCAGGGGGTTGGAACTGGATGGGCTTTGAGATCCCTTCCAAGCCAAACCAGTCTGTCATTCTATAAACACCTCCTAGGAACAGACAGACAGATAGATAGACAGACTGACAGATAGACCCCCTAGCCACGGGCCCCGCTCCCCCATCCCTACCAGGTCTCGGATGAGCAGCCCCAGCAGGTCGTCCCCGCCGTCCCCCGGGGCCGGGCTGGGGGTACCGTGCCTGCCCACGGTCCCGCGGGCCCCCACCGCCTCCCCTCGCCGTCGCTTCGCTCCCCCCGCCGCCTCCTCCCGCCGGCGGTGCCGCAGCCGCTGGGGAGCGGCCGGGCCCTCGGCCATGGCGGCGCCCCGGAAACCGCACCGTGCGCCGCCAGAGCGGTCCGCCGAGAAAAGGGCCCGCGGAGTAAAGGGTCCGCGGCCAAAGGGTTCCGCGGAGTAAAGGTTCCGCGGCCAAAGGGTTCCGTGGGGCCGGGGCTGCCCCGTCTCTCGGGGCCCGGCCTGGGGAAGCCGCCAGGGATCCTGGGGCGAGGGCAGGGTCCAGTCTGGGCCTGGGGATCCAGCCTCGAGCCTCCCCACCGCCACCCCTCCAGGGCAGGGTCCTGCCTGGGGCTGGGTCACACCAGGTCCTGCTCTTGGGGCACAACAGCCCTGGGCCGCTACAGGCTAGAAGTGTGGCTGGAAACTGCCTGGAGGAGAGGGACCTGGGGGTGTTGGTTGACGGCAACTGAACATGAGCCAGCAGTGGCCCAAGTGGCCAAGAAGGCCAATGGCATCTTGGCTTGGATCAGACACGGTGTGACCAGCAGGTCCAGGGAGGTTCTTCTCCCTCTGGACTCGGCACTGGTGAGACCGCTCCTCGAATCCTGTGTTCAGTTCTGGGCCCCTCACCACAAGAAGGATGTTGAGGCTCTGGAACGAGTCCAGAGAAGAGCAACAAAGCTGGTGAAGGGGCTGAAGAACAAGAGGAGCAACTGAGGGAACTGGGGTTGTTTATCCTGGAGAAGAGGAGGCTGAGGGGAGACCTCATTGCTCTCTATAACTACCTGAAAGGAGGTTGTGGAGAGGAGGGAGCTGGGCTCTTCTCCCAAGTGACAGGGGACAGGACAAGAGGGAATGGCCTCAAGCTCCACCAGGGGAGGTTTAGGCTGGACATCAGGAAAAAATATTTCACAGAGAGGGTCATTGGGCACTGGCAGAGGCTGCCCAGGGAGGGGGTTGAGTCACCTTCCCTGGAGGGGTTTAAAGGATGGGTGGATGAGATGCTGAGGGGCATGGGTTAACATAAACAATGGCTAACCCAATCGATGGCTAATCCAGGTGATGGCTAAACCCAACCAATGACTAACCCAATGCTGAAACACAGCCATGAGGCCAGTATTCCTTCAGCCAGTCTGGCTGTCAGAGGAGAGGAAAAGCTGCAAGTATTCAAGTCTTCAACATAACTTCCATGGAAAATAAACCAGGTAAGTGATACTTGTTCACTTTTAAGTCAAAAAGCTGATGAACACGCTAAAATGTGTGGCCCTTGCTCTTGGCAGTGGCAAATGTACCTCCTCCCTCATGCTGGCCTCCAGCCGCTGCCATTCAGCATCCTCAGTGGCCACTTGCTACTTTTCTCCTTTGTGGTTTACAAAACCCGACTTAATGAACACAAACACACATTTTGGAGTCCAAGAAAAAATGAAACCACCTACTTCGGTAGAGAAATTATGTAGAACCTCCATAAAAGGTTTGTTTTCCCCACAAAACAATCGTTTGGACTGGGTGGTGGTGGGGATGCTGTGCGCTCCTCCTTCGGCCACCTGAAATGTGAGCTGAATCGGTAATGCTCTGGGTGATGAAATCCCCTCCAGCTCCGTGTAATCACCTCACTGTCCCCTCCATCCCCCACCATTCCCTCCATCCCACACTGTGTCCCCCATCCCCACACTGTCCCCTCCATCCTACACTGTCCCCTGCAGCCCAGACTGTCACCTGCAGCCCCACAGCCCCCCCATCCCCACACCGCCCCCCATCCCACCCTGTTACCTGCATTCCCCACCATGTCCCCTCCATCCCTCTTTGTTACCTGCAGCCCCACACTGTCCCATCAAACTCCTGCACATCCCTAGATAACAAATGTCCCATCACACACTGTCCCCTCCACCCCCCCATATCTCCTCCATCCCCATTCAGTGCCCTCCATCCCCACACACTCCCCTCATGAGCTGGAGTTGTTTATCCTGGAGAAGAGGAGGCTGAGGGGAGACCTCATTGCTCTCTCCAACTACCTGAAAGGAGGTTGTAGAGAGGAGGGAGCTGGGCTCTTCTCCCAAGTGACAGGGGACAGGACGAGAGGGAATGGCCTCAAGCTCCGCCAGGGGAGGTTTAGGCTGGACATTAGGAAAAAATTCTTCACAGAAAGGGTCATTGGGCACTGGAACAGGCTGCCCAGGGAGGGGGTTGAGTCACCTTCCTGGAGGTGTTTAAGGCACGGGTGGACGAGGTGCTGAGGGGCATGGTTTAGTGTTTGATAGGAATGGTTGGACTCGATGATCCGGTGGGTCTCTTCCAACCTGGTTATTCTATGATTCTATGATTTCCCCATGTCCCCCCTCCCACACTGCCCCCCAATGTCCCCTGCATTCCCTGCTGCGTCTCCTCCACCCCACACTCTCCCCCACCCTGCCCTGTCCCTCCAGCCCATTCTGTCCCCCTTCCCACAACGTTCTCCTACTGTCACATCCATTACCCCCGTGTCTCCCCCTCCTACTCTATCACCTGCATCCTCACACTGTCCCCGCTCTCCTGCTTCCCCTCTCCCCCTTCTCCCACACCCCCTCTATCCCCTCCGTTCCCTTAGTGCTCCTCTCATCCCACTCTGCCCCCCTCCTCACTCTGCTCCTTCACTCTGCCCCCCTCCCCACTGTCCCCCTTCCATTTGTCCTCCCACTCTACCCCCCGCCCCCCTCACTCTACCTCTCCCACTCTGCCCCATCCCACTCCCCATCCTTTCCATTCCCCCCCATTCTATCCCCCCACCCCTCATCCCACTCTGCACCCCTACTCTGCCTCATCCCCTAGCCCCCTACTGCCCCCCTCCCACTCTGTCCCCTCCTTGCTCTGCCCTATCACACTCTCTGCCCCCGCCCACCCCCCATGCTCCCACCCCTCCTTTTGCCCCCCCGCCCCCACTTTACCCCCCTCCCCCCCACTCTGCCCCATCCTGCTCTCTGCCCCCTCCCACCCACCGCCTCCCTCCCTTCCCCCCCATTCAGCCCCCATCCCACTCTCTCCCCCAATCTCACCTCCTGCCCCCTCCTACCCCTCGGCCCCCCAACTCTGCCCCCATTCTGACCCCTCCCGCACTCTCTGCCCCTCCGCCCCCCACTCTGTTCCCCCCCGCTGTGCCCCATCCCGCTCTGCCCCCTCCATTCCCCCCTCCCACTCTATCCCCCCTCATCCCACTCTGCCCCTACTCATCCCGCCCCCCTCACTACCGCCCCCCTCCCATTCTGTCCCCCCCACTCTGCCCCATCCCCTTCTGCCCCCTCCCACTCTATCCCCCCCCACTCTGCCGATCCCCCCAGCCCCCCTACTGCCCCCTCCCACTCTGTCCCCTTCTTGCTCTGCCCCCTCCCACTCTATCCCCTCTCCATTCCCCCTTCCCGCTCTATCCCCCCTCACCCCACTCTGCCCCTACTCATCCCGCCCCCCTCACTACCGCCCTCCTCCCACTCTGCCCCATCCCCCTTTCTGCCCCCTCCCACCCCTCGTTCCCCCTCCCACCCTATCCCCCCTCATCCCACTCTGCCCCCTACTCATCCCGCCCCCCCCCCCCGCCCCGTCCCCCCTCTCTCCCCCTCCCACCCCGCCCCGTCCCCCCGCGCCCAGCGCCGCCCCGCGGGGATGATGTAAGGGCCGGCTCGGCGGTGCCCGCACTCGCTCCGCTCCCGGCCGGCTCCGCCATGTGCCCGTGCTCGCAGCGCGGCCGCCCCGCGCCCTGCCCGCGCAGCCCCGGCCGCTCCCCGCGGCCCCCGGCCGCCGCCCGCCTGCTGGCCGCCCGCCTGCGCCGCCTGGGCGACGAGCTGGAGCTGCGAGCCGCTCGCCGCAAGCCCCGGGGCCGCGGCGCCGCCCGCCGCCTGGCCGCGCTCTGCCTGCTCTGCGCCGTGGCGCCCGCGGCCGCGCTGGCCTGGCTGAGCCGCGCCGGCGGCCCCTAGGACGGACGGCGGCGCGGAGCGGCGAGCGGGCGGCGAGCGCAACAGGTCTGCTCCGCGCGGGGAGCTCGGGGGCGGGGGGGGGAGCCCGGGCGGGGGCCCCGCGGCGGGAGGAGGGGGGCCCGGCGGGGGCCGGGGCGGCGGGGAGTCCCGGGGGGGCGGCGCTGTCCGCGGTACCGCTCGCCTCGCCGCCCGCGGGGAGCCCCGCGCTGCGGGTTCGGCCCTGCCGGAGCGCACCGACCCGGCCTCTCCTCCCTCTCCTTCATCTCCCTCTCCTCCCTCTCCTTCATCTCCCTCTCCTCCCTCTCCTTCATCTCCCTCTCCTTCCTCTTCATCTCCCTCTCCATCTCCCTCTCCCTCATCTCCCTCTCCTTCATCTCTCTCATCTCCCTCTCCTTCATCTCTCTCATCTCCCTCTCCTTCATCTCCCTCATCTCCATCTCCCTCTCCCTCATCTCCCTCATCTCCCTCTCCCTCATCTCCCTCATCTCCCTCTCCTTCTCCCTCATCTCCCTCTCCTTCTCCCTCATCTCCCTCTCCTTCTCCCTCATCTCCCTCTCCTTCTTCTCCCTCATCTCCCTCTCCTTCTTCTCCCTCATCTCCCTCTCCTTCTTCTCCCTCATCTCCCTCTCCTTCTTCTCCTTCATCTCCCTCTCCTTCTTCTCCCTCATCTCCCTCTCCTTCCTCTCCCTCTCCTTCCTCTCCCTCTCCTTCCTCTCCCTCTCCTTCCTCTCCCTCTCCTTCCTCTCCCTCTCCTTCCTCTCCTTCTCCTTCCCTCTCCTTCTCTTCTCCTTCCCTCTCCTTCTCTTCTCTTTCTCCCTCTCCCTCTCTTCTCTTTCTCCCTCTCCCTCTCTTCTCTTTCTCCCTCTCCCTCTCTTCTCTTTCTCCCTCTCCCTCTCTTCTCTTTCTCCCTCTCCTCTCCTTCTCCCTCAACCCCCCAAACACCCCAAACTTTCCCAGCTCCCCGCCCGGTGCCTCCCCACCATCTCAGGTCACCGTGCCCTCCTGGGGGCAGTTCCAGCTCCGAGCCCCATCTCTGTCAGCCGGTGGCCCCAGTGGCAGTGGCGCAGGGTGGCTCAGGGGGACCGGAGCAGGTCCAGCTGCTGGCGTGCGGGATGCTGGCAGCGTCCTGGTGCCTGCCAAGCCTCTGTCCCTCTTGCCAGTGGAGGAACTTCCCCCGTGTCCCGTCATCTCCCAGACCCAGGGGTGCTGCGCTCGTCGCTGTGGTCCTGGCAGGGTGGGCTGTCACCAAAGGACCGTCCAGCAGTTCAGCCCAGGACTTTGGCTGGCGGTGCCTGGCTCTGTGTTTGGATAATGCAGTGCCCAGGGCTCAGGCTTTCCCCACGGGGATCCCAAGCTACCAGCCAGGAAAAAGTGTCCAAGCATAGTTATCGCTGGTTCCCAGAGCCCCACCTGCGCTCCACTGAGCAAACCAGCAGCAGGGAAGTGGGACGTTCATGGTCCTGTAATCCTCATTGTCTTTCTCAGCTGGTGGGGACAGGGTTGTGTCCTCAGCCCTGGAAGCACCAGGGATCTGACAGGGAGCAAGGCTCAGGGAGGAAAGATGCTCAGAGCCCTGGTAAGGGTGGGGGGGTAGTTGTCCCAAGTACCTTCAAATGTAAGGCATCAGCTTAGGGCAGTGTTTGAGCATATGGGGGGAAGGGGGGTGTCACCTCAGAGGTTTTGAGTCCTCTGAAGTGCTCTTTGGGGCACGAGTTTCTACACACAGACATGAGGAGTGAGGGCTGCTGTTTTGGTTGTTTTAAATTCCATCTATGAGTGCCCCCAGTGCCTGTTTATGTTCAGGAGAGACCTTACGTGAACGTCTGCCTATCAGTGTGCACTAGTGTCCCAGCAGCTCAGTAGGGTTCGGACAAGAGCATAAAAGCAGTTGAGAAATGCCACCAGTGCTGTGGTTGCCCTCCGACTATTCCAGCTTAAGTGGGCTGTTTGTGGCTCTTGGGCCAGACCTTGGCTGTCAGGAATAAGCCTTAGATTGAAAAATGTCTTGCATGCTTTTTAGGTGCACGGAATATTATTCAATAACTTGGTGTGGGGGGAAAGCATGGTTATTGAGAGAGTTTAAAACTGCTGCCTCTGTTGGCTGGGCACCTTTGGAAAGCTCTCACTGAAAGCAAAAACCAGAACAGAACTGGTTTTTCATGAATTGAAGCCTCGGGTTCTACAGAATCACCCAGGATGGGGTCTGCAGAGCTGTGCCCAGCAGAGCCCTCAGAGGGGCAGTGTCAGTGGTGTGGGCGCTGGTCAGAGATGTGGGACTGGGGTCGGGAGCAAAGCTTGGAGACCTGCTTTGCCTTCCCAGCAGTTTGTGGCACATTTGGTTCTGGTGTTTGGAAGCAAACCCACCTGTCGGACTTACTTGCCTGCTCAGCAAGTTGAAATCCAAGCAGGGCTGCAGTGATCTCCCTTATCTATCCCTTATCAAGTGTCTCAAGTGTCCCATTTCTTTCTGACAAGCTGGCGGATTCCCTCCCTGCGCAGTGGGGACTTGGTCCCGAGTAGAGGAGGTGGCAGGTGAGAAGGACTAGCAGGGACAGCTTGTTTGCTGGCTCTGGGCATACACACAGCCCAGACTCCCTGGCAATCCCACAAGGCCAAAGCTGTTTGGATTTTCAGGTTTTGTGAGCAGTTGCTTACCTTTCTTGAGGCAGATAGTATTTTTTTCCCCCCCCAGTCTTTGCTACTGTTGCCTCTGTGGAGCCCTCAACTCCGTCTGGCTTTCTGCACTTCGGGTCTAGCAATAACAGGTTGCTTATAAATTGCTTTGATAAAGACACTACAGAAAAGCAAAGCATTATCCTCGACACAACTGAGGCGAGCTCCTTCAGCATGCACAGTCCTTCCTCGCAGCTTCAAAGGCTGCCACAGACAGGACGTGCTGAGCTGCCTCCAAATGCTCTGGGGCTTCGTGGACACAAATATAAATGTAATCCTGTGGAAAAAAAAAAAAGATCCTTACGTGTTCTGTGAAGCAGTTTCAGGGACAGAGAGGCCAGATGTGGGAGAATAACAAGCTGGTAACGCTCTCCTGGTTGCCTCTGTGCGCAGCCGACTGACCTGCCTGGCTCCCAGCAGACTTCTAAGACACAGCCACCAAGCTGAGGGTGAAAACACAGTGCAATCCCAGAATTATTAAATATACCATCTACACCTCAGTTTCAGGGTTATTTTTGCCATTAAGAATCTTTTCTGTTCTCCCTGGATAGTATTTTGCTCACACAAGTGGCATTACCTGATTATCTGCAGGATCTTGGAGCCCAAGTGAGTGCAGTGACCTAGGTTTGAGAAGCAGTAAGGCAGCAGTGGTTTATTAACTCAGCAGAGTATTTCTGAGCAAAATATGTGTTTTTCTGCTGTCCTCTGAGGCAGAGACACTCTGTGGTGATAGTAACATCCTTCTGCAACAAGATGGGAAGTCCAGGCACCTGTGATCTTGGGATTTCATGGAGAGTAACTCGTACACTTAATGTGCTGCAAAGTCAGCATTTGTCTTGTGATCTGGTGGTTGCAGAAGGAACAGGGAAATTAGAGGAAAAGGCTAGTTTTGGCTTGGCTTAGTACTGGAGTTCCTCTCCTGCTTTTTCAAGTGGTAACTGTGTTTTGTGTTGGCTGCCGAGAGTGTAGCTGCTGTCTCTGAGGGAGAAGGTTGGTAGTTGTTCCCTCAGGTCCTTGTGGCTACACAACAGTGCAGCTCAGGGAATAATCCTGTGCAGCAGGGAACATCTCCTGCTCTCACAGCCCCCAGGTGATGCTGGTGAAAGCAGGATTAGGGCCGCTGCATGCAGCCAGCTTCTTGTGCCTGTGGACCGTGCTCGAGATTTGGGGATGAATGCTTTGCAAATGGCAGTTTTATAATATAAAATCTGACATCACCTTGAAACACCCAGCCAGGGCATGAAGTGCAGTTGTCATGTGCCAGTTTGGCATACAATGCCCCTTGTATTTCGCTCTATTAGTTCAGAAGTGGCAGTGTATTAAAATCAAACCCTACTTGTCCCTGCCAGCCTCACCAGCCTGGTTCTGTGCCCACTGTGTTGCCAGTAATTCCCCCCACTGTTTGCTGTGAGGTTCATGCAGAGCCACTCTGTCCAAAGTCTCAGTGCAGTTAATTATCTGCATTAAAATTGGGTTGATAAGATTTCTGGAGATGTCACACTGAGCTGCGCAGGAGTGCAAAGAAAATGAAGGACCAGAGGCAGTAGAGCTAGCGCAGGACTAAGCCGATGAGCTTAGCAGCGAGCTGCGGTCTTGCACGAGGGCAAACATTCAGCATGTTGCACCCTGTACGCATCCCTGGCACAAAGAGGCTAGTGCTGTTGTTTATCCTCCTGGATAACTAAAGAAGAAGGAGCTTGCTCTTCCAAGTGGCAAACAGCCTACTCAAAACTGCCAGTGGTCCCTACCGCCCTCACTTTGCCGTTGCTCGAGGAAAACTTCAACATTAATGATAAACAAGCACCAAATAAAATAAACAGCGGTCCAGTCCTCTTTCTGCAGGTGGACTACGGCCAAGCAGGCCACTTCTTTGTGGAAAGATTGGAGCCCCAATGTATTTCTTTACCTTATCTGGGTTCCTTGATCTTCCTGCGCTAAGATCTCTGGGACACACCATTCTTCCAAGTTCTTTCCTCCTAGTTCTACTCCCCTGTTCTCTTAGCTCTCAACCCCCCTCCTAATTGTTTTTAGGTCTTCCAAGTTCCCCTTCGGTCTCCCACAGAGATGCTAATGAAGTGTGAGTGTACATGGATGCAGGCTGCTTGGGAATTTGACAGGGCTCTTGCCCAGCCCTTGTTTTCTCATTAACCTGCTGCTGTGTGAGGAAGGAAGTGACAGTGCCTCGTTTTGTCCCTGCCTCAAGCTTTCCCTTAGCGATCCAAGCCCCTGAATACTCTTTTTTTTTTTCTTTAAATATATCAATAACTGTTATTTTGTTTATTAGGAGTGGAACATGTGCCAGCCAAATTGACTGGGTAATCAATTTAAATCAAGAAGCTCCATGCTGACATGTTAGCCGTGAGCAAAACTCCTTTTGCCAGTTGCTTTAGGGGGCATGAGCTCTGATTCTCCTATGGCTTTATGCCGGTGGTACCCAAGCATGGCTTTGCGCCCTTTCTCTGAATAAAGATTAGTCAAAGAAATGCTGAGACAAGGCTGGAGACCCCCTGCCTGAGTCATTTCATGCCCATCCTACTCAGCATGCTGGGGAAAAGCAGCTTTCTTTTTCTGCTAAGAACCAGCTCAGCAAGCGGTGTGATCCAGCAAGGCAGGAGAGGTCAAAATAATTGAGTGGTCGAGGTGCCCGTATCTGTTAGGAGCAATGGGATGTGTCGAGGCTGGCTGAGATGTGTTTGCAAATACCAGCCGATGTGATTTATCGTCTCGCAACCTTATTGCTTACTAGGTGTGATGAATAAGAGTAACTTTCTGAGCAGAACCTGCACCTCCCTGAATGACCAGGCAGAGAGGGATGCATCACCAAAAGCAGTGCTTGTTCCCAAGAACGACTTCAAAGCAAGTCATTCTTTAGTTTATCATTGCAATCCGTGTTTTAAAATGGGAACTCAGCTATAATTCCTTCTTTTTGTAGAACTTAATGAAAAATATTGGTAGTAGTGGACAACCCCCCTAAAGTGCCAACATTACAACACGTGGAATAACCACATTTCAGCAGCTGGGATAGGCTGGTGCTCTTTCCAGTTTACTATCCACCCCAAATGGGATGGGGTTTGGCTTTCCTCAGCCTTTTTTAGACCCAAAATACCACATTTTGATCTATCTGCTGAGCGTCTATTGTGGGAAATTTGGAGTAACTCCACTGGAGTCAATTGGGTTGCCCTGGATTTACAGTGCTGTAAATGAGATCAGAGTTTGGCTCAAAGTATATTCCATTAATGAGTCAGATACTGGCAATGAAGCCAATATGCACCCAGAAATGGCTTTAACACAGCCTAGGATATTCCAAATTGTTTTATTGAGAGATGGGCTGAAGGCCAGGATTCTGGGGTTCTCTCTTTTCTTCTTTCCATGAAATTTACCTTCACGCGCAAGGCCAGCGTGAGGCTGCTGCAACGCTGAAGAGCCATTTAAGCTCTTAGAATAGGGCTTGGGAGATGCATCAACGTTATGCTGAGCTCTTTGCCTGCCCCAGAGCAGATTTATCACTTGGAGTTCAAGACCTTCTAGGATTTATCAACTTTTACAGGGTTTTAAAGATTTTCTATACATTAAGTGACACAGAGGGACAGTTTGTAAAATATAATGACACCAGGGCTCATCTGTTGCAGCCGTAGGTGGCATGGTAGAACCTGGGTTCATAACTGGGATTTGGAAGTGCTACTGCACGAGAAACAATAAATAAGGATTAAATGTGTTTGCTTTGGAGGAAATCCATTAATCAACTCCTGATGTCTTCCAATGTAACTTGACTAAATATCTCACCTCTTGGAGGGCAAGGGACTGTCCCCATGTTGCCAGCCCTGTTTCTCAGCAGCTGGCACACAGCTCCAATTGTGCCCTGTTTTCCCCCAGCACAGCGACAGGCTGAGATGGGAAAACCTCTCCGTGAAGGGATCCTGTGGGAGAAATGCAGGTGCCTAGAATATCCTCCTTGTGATGTTTCACGAGCCTAAGGCAGGCTGTGGGGCTGTCTGGCCATGCTCAGCATTGGCCTAGGCCTGAGTGTGGTGCTGCGCGAGATCCCAGGAGCCTGCGGGGCTGCAGGAAGGGCTCTCTGTCCCGTGCAGGCAGGAGGCTGAACAGGGAGGCATTTCAGGCTCTGGGCTCCTCATTGACAGTTGTTTATTGCCGCTCCATGCTCTGCTGGCTGTTTTTGTGCAGCCGGTGTTATCATGTCTGTGCTTACTCAAGTAGGAACGCTTTTTCTATTTAACTTCTGTCAAAAGAGCTCAGTAGCTCTGCAAAAATCTGTTAAAATGTGTCTGTACTTCAGAGTGTGGAGATGTGAGGCAGTCTGTGTGGGTGCAGGCACAGAAGCCGTAGGAGCTGCGTGGGTAGGTGGTAGCCTCGGTCACAGCAAGAGAAGTGACCCTGTGCTTCACTCTAAATGGTTCAGTCTGGCTTTGGTCCTTCAAGCTGTTTCCACTGTTGCTTCAGATGCTTCAAAGTAGAGCGAACAATTGTAGACTGGGAAGGGGAGGTTGTGATGGCCACATCCTGTGTGCAGCAGCCGCTGGGGCAGCTGAGAGTAACTGGTATAAAGCAGATACAGATTCATCTCATGAGGCTGAACCAGAGATCTTCTAGCTTGCTCAGAGTTTGTTTCAGTACCAGAATCTTCCCTCTTGCCTCTCACTGGAGGTTTCAGTTTGTCTCGGAAGCTGTGGAGGTTCCGCTTCGTCTCCGAGGCAGTGCCAAGGAATCAGGATAACCTTCACGCTGGCATAGACAGGGCAGTGCTGCAGAAGGGAGAGAAGTGATTGTGGGTTTACACCAGAGTAATACCCATCAGAATCTGCCCCAAAGCTGTTTGCCAGCCCTAATTACACTCTGACTTCATAGCTGATGCAGTTGCACAGTCAGCTACTCCCCCCTCCTTTCTCCCACCCGGATGAAATCACCTCATCCAGGAGGCCAGCAGAGATGTCTCCACGGAGGTTTCTATAAGATCACTCATTGTCACAGCCTCTGCAAGCCAGACAACACTGCCTGAAAGGTGGGACCTGCCCCCGCACCTGCTGGTGTCAACACACCTAGGGAAAATGCGGGAGATGGGAATTTCATCGGAGATGCCCCTTGGGCACCTCTCCTGCTAATTTGCACTTAGATGGGTGCCTTTCTCGAAGCACTTTATTAATTAAGGCTTGCAGTCCACCTATGAGGCAAATAAGTTATTACTGCCCTCATTTTACAGCAGCGACTGAAAGAAGTGGTTTGCTCAAGGCCACAAATCTAATCAGAGGCAGAAAGGGAAGGAGCGAGTCCTTCCAGTCTCCTGTGATACTCAGTGCACCCTGTTGCCTACCTGTAACAGAATTAATGGCTTCCCTAAAAGTTAATGTTTTTGTTAACACGATGTAAATGAAGATGGAGCACCCACAAGAACGAGCCTTGCAGAATGAGAGCTCATCAGAAATCCAGCAGTAGCACAGGGATAAAGGCGTAATCTCTTGTGTTGAACCACGAAACCAGCATCCCCATAAATTATATCCTGCTTCTCGTCGGTAAATTGAGCAGGAGGGTTCAAGCATAAATTTAAAAGAAGTTTTTATTGTAACCAATGCATCAATATAATTAAACCCAAACACAATTCTTATGCTTTCTTAGGCTGGAGAAAACCCTGTGCCCTTGGAGAAAATCGTCTCTCCTTTTCCTAGAGGGAATCCAGAGCCTGAGCAGCAGCTGTGAAGAGTGGAGATAAAGAAAGAAGTGGAAGATGTGGAAGATGTGGACGTGCTTTGGGCAACGTGAAGAAGGATTTGCACGGAAGGAGCTGTTCAAGGGCCCAGCAGCAAAACAGAGACACATACATGCTTATATATAGAAGAATGTAAACCCTCCTGTATGCATACGTTAAAATGTGCATGCCTTGTTGAGAACGTAAGCAACATTCCTTGTAGATGATGGTGGTCTGAGCATTCATGCTCCTGCAGTCTGAGTCAAAACGTTAGTGATGTCCTTGCTGTAACGCTAGCATTTTCTCCACTGCACCTCGTTTATGGCAACATAAACGTCCCTTTCAGTGCAGCAGGGTGAAAAATAATGTGCACATCCAGAGTTAAGGAATATCTTGAGACCAAACTTGCTGCAAAATGGGCACGTCCAGGCCTCAGTGGTGGGGGAAGAGGTGCTCTGCAGCTTGGACAAGAGACAGTTTGTGTGTGTATATATTAAGCGCTATAGCACCAAGCGAGATAAGCTTTTCTTCTGACTTTAGTTTCTCTGGTGCTACATTTAATATTTGTCTGGGGCTAAATTGCCTCTCTGTGGTGCTACAGTTTCCCCAAGAGGATGTTCTGAAACATGGGACAAGGAGAAATCTATTTTGGTTATTGATATTTATACACAAGATAGCAAAAATTACTACTTCTTGAGAAGGTGCTATTTTTTTCTTTCTTTTGATCTCTGCGTAAATTAAAACAAAATAAATAATCTAGCCCAGAACTTTATAATAAACTAACTTTCTTTGGGGCAGTTCTTTTCCTTTTGATGGTTTGGAACTTGGGAAGCAGCATTCACTGAGGTGGCAAAGATACACCAGCTCTTTCCACTGCAGTGTATGTGTCTGCTAGCACAGCATCTCGTCCAGCTCCAGAGCTGGGTGTTCTCTTAGATAGTGATTTAAGTTGTCTCAAATCTGGTGAACCAGGGAAGAGAACTATGTCTAGGCTAATCAAGGGACTAAGGAATAACAGGAGAACTTGTCCTTAGAAGTCAAAGGGCTTTTTTCAGTCTAGTACTGAGCACTTTTGCACTTGCAGCCAAAACTACCTGTCAGGTTCAGGATACCTTCCAGAGAATTGACCCCCCCCATCATGGCAGGGGGAATTTTCAAAGGTGTAAAAGAGTGATGAGAACGCAGTTTCCAAAGGAGGTTTGGCTCCTTGTCTTTTCAAAGTACTTCCCACCCCTCGCCCAGCCAAGGACCAAGCCAAGTGGCCACTATGTCCCAGTCAGACCTTGCGTTTTTCACTGCTGCAGGAGAAATGTTTCTAAGTGATCTAAAAGCTAAATTCTCACTTTTATCAAATATTCACCCATGCGTTTTGGGCCCCTGCACACATATTCATGGGTGTTATTGATCCAAATCAATTCACAAACAGCAGAAAGAGCAGTGCTGCAAGAGCAAATTGTTCCTAATGATTAACCTTGCCCCGCTGTATATTATGTGCAGTGTTGGGAGGAATCATGTAGCTAAGTGTAGTTGTCTATTGATAGAGTTTAGATGGTCTGAGAACCACTGGGACCGAAAAAAACATTTTCCTACCATTTTTGGCCTGATGCTTAGTAATACTCAGCATCCTGTACTCCTTCCCAGCTCAGTCTCCTACTGACATAAGAATTCTGGCAAAAGGAGGAGCCTCAGCTGACTTCAGCAGTGTTGCAAGTGCTGGGTTAGTGACTGCTGAATCTGCGCATAGACTTAAAAATACAACTTTCTGCGCATCACTCAAATAAGGAAGTGAAATTGTGCGTATAGTATCACACAAGACAAATTTGAACGGCAAATAATTGATTGGGAAGACCGGATGCTTCGCTTTGCTGTGTGGGACACTGTCTTCCTTCCACCCAGTGTGCATTCCCCCCATACGCAGAGGCAGCCTTGTGACAACACAGGAGCGCCTTAACATTTCTCGTTGCAAGAGAGAGGGCTCTCTCGCATATTCCTTGCCTTTTACAATTACTAGCTCCCGAGTTCTGAATGTTTAATTAATTTCTCACCCAGAATATGCATTATTCCATTTTCCCTTGCATCAGTCTGTATTGCTATGGGTTTTCCTGCCACCCCAGCTGTTTGGGACAGCAGCCTTGAGACTTCTTGTGGCATCTCTCCCAAACAGGCAATGCCCTGCAACATTACAGCCCAGCAAAGGAAAAGTTTCATTCTTTCTGAGGCGTCCCTGCCTTGGGAAAGCCCCTTAATTGAGTGATTAACCTGGGTAGCAAAGTGACTGGCTCAGTCCTAACCCACTTTCTGTAAAACCCCAAACCCCACAACAGCCAGGGGATCAGTCTCCTCCTCGGCGGTTCCCAACATTCAGCACAAACGTTAGCAGACACGTGCTGCTGTTGTTATTCCCATGAAACAACAACCAAATCTATGGTGCTTCCCAAGTGCAAACGAGAGCAGGGCCAGTACCCCAAATCCTGCTTCGATCCTGATTTGCTTCACTTCTTTCGTTCTGATCTGAATGTTTAGTGTGAACCAAGGGTTGAGTTTTGGAGACTTTATTAGTTGTTGGGTTGAGCAAGCTTTGCTAGAGAGACAGCTTCCCAGCACTTTATAGCCAGCATTCACTGTACATAAACCAAATTACTTACTAGAGGGTATGTATTTGTCAAAGCCTTACATTTTCTGGTATAATTGCTATTGAATGCCTCCATTTTTTTGACAAGGGGTGTTTTTATCCTTTTAAAAGTATCTGATTTTACCCTGGTTGAGATTTGTATTGGAAAAGAAAGCATGCCGTGTACTCCCCTAGTGCTGTTCTTACTGTATTGCAGCAGCTGTGTGAGGTGGTGGGGTTCTGTACCGTACTGATGGGTAGGAAACCAGCACAGTTCCTCTTTGCCACTCCTCTTTTGTGTTTTTTACAGCAGCCCAGAAGTCATTGATTTTGATTAGCTTCACAGTTGCGCCTCGGTGAAGACTGGGGAGTGCTCTCTAAATGAAAAAAAAAAAAGACCTCATCTTAGGTTTCAGCAGACGGTGCGTGTGCAAGCCAGAGGAGGAGGCTATGAGATCATAGTCTATATTGAACGCCGCATAATGCGGCTGTGAGGAAAGTCTTTATTAATTTTTAAAGCAGCACTCCACCAAGATAGCTCCCATCACATTAGAACTTCATATTTCAAGTTAAAAAAGCAGCCTAGTGTGGACTACTAATCAGCTCCTCTCCCCCTGCCTGTTAAAATAAGTTCTTTGGTCAAATTAATTCTGTGATAGCACTGTTGCCTGCTTGCAGACAGCTGGGTTACACCCAGGACAGAATTTAGCCCATTAATTCCAGATTCCTTTATCTTCTCTCCTAGAATTATTTTCAGCAGGTAAAATATTACAGAATGGGACCAGGCCTCTTGTCGTACATTTTCATGTGCCCAGGAGAGGCATCAGCCAATAAAAACATAGAGCAAGCCACCAAAATCAATGAGTTGTCAGTGATGAGGAATGTGAAACCCATCATACTGCTGGTTTAGAGCACGTAGGCATGCAGAAATTACCCTAATTTAGCTAAGCCCATTACTGAAACAATTTACTTAGATCAGAAACGTTTTGTAAATCAGTTTAATCTGATTTGTGAATTTGCCCTGTTTCTACACTACCTTAGAATTAGAAGAGTCTAAACTCCACTGCAAAAGCAGCAGCAGCACCTTCTGATGAAGCGGATTACAAACAAGTTCAGTTAAATCGGTGCACTTTCTATGTCCCCATGTGCCTTGGAATCAGGCACTTTTCCCTGCTGCCTCATGCGATGAAACAATTTGGTTAAATAAATACTGTTCTTGTTGTAGTTCTTGTAGGTTGAGCAGGCAGAGGAGAATCTCACTTGGGGGTGGCTGAAGGAGATCTTTCCCTGCTGACAAACTGCACTATCATATACAAAATGGTTCATGGTGAGGATAGCATGAGACAGATTAAAATTGTCGTTTTCCTACAAATGGTTTTAAGACATCTGTCCATGATCCTGACAGAAGTCTGACTTAGATATAACAAACTACCTGTGGCTCCAAATTAAATCCTGGATCTATGTATTTGTTCATGTCAGAACCTCCTGGCTATATTCTACCTCCACAACAGCTGAACAGTATCTTCACAACTTTCCTTAGAGCAAATCTGCCGATTTTGAATCTCTGCTTCAAAATCAACCTCATATTTGTATAACACTATGCAAGGCACTGCTGGCTGTATGCCAAGCTAAACTTGTTCATCTCTTAGTATAAAAGTTTAGGAGACCCTGGCCATCTTAATTCAAAATCCAAAAATAAATAAGCTGGGAGCTGACCTTCCTTAGGAAAACACCAGTGTACCAGTTAGCCTGAATGGAGGAGAGGAATCCTCACATGCTGCTCCTACCTTGGTCTCCTAATTCTGTCCTGGTCTGAAGGTGCCAGCCCTTTTTGTTCAAAAGGCTGTCTTTGCTCACAGTACAGGTACTTGTTGCACTTCTGTGCTTCTTCCCTCTGCCAATCCTACTGGCTTGGATCACGTGCCATCTGCATAGCAAGAATCTCCATCAGCACATGCCCCCAACGCACTCCTGAACTCGGGTCTTCCAAACAACAGCTCTGCCCTCTGCAGCTGTGGGAAAAAGCTGACTGACTGTTCCAGTCAAAGCTGCCAAACTTCCATTCCCCATCTGCAAGGGAAATCGAAAACTACAAAGTACAAAACAGGTGAATATTTTTTTCTGACAACATTTATTAGAAAACCAGAGTGACTTTTCACATAACTCTGATAAGAATTCACTCTGCATGAATACTCGAGTACCTGAATGTCACAGGATTTTTAATACTTACAGAAAGTGACTGTGTAGCTTGACCAAAATTCACTGAAAGCATCTGGTCTGGAACTGCCATTATTAGTTACATCCATTATTGATTACATCCATTATTAGTTACGGATGCCACCTACGTAGAAAGCAAAACCAACTACAATGGGATTTGATTTTCATGGTTATTCATATCATAACCTTTCCAATCAATTTGAAGACCACATTTTGTCACAATAAAAAAATCTTCCCATCATCTTTGGTCCTTAAGACATTTTCCAGTCTGCTCCCAGGTGTATGGCTAACTGAATAAACCAGAAGGAATGCAGTGAACACACAGTTCCTTGCACATTCCTGATTTAGTACTATTTGGATGTAAACTCTTGCAGAGTCACTGTGCAAGTTTCCACCCTGACCAAAGCAAGAGCAAAGCATATGCTCACTGCTGATATGAGTTCATGAAGGCTCCTGTTTATGGTTGGATGTAGCTTCTCTCTTTTGTAAAAGGAATTTCATATGCTGAGACTCTTTGTACATATTTATAATGACTTTATTAAAAAAAAAAAGAAAAATAACTGTTCAATGGCAAAAAAGGCTCCTGCGTTTATTTCCTCTCTGAATTCTGAAAGCATAATTTCTTTCCACAATGTAACTGTTTTCCCATGGAAGTCAACAGAAGTTTCTCACCAATTGTCATTAGAACCAAAGTTTCCCCTGTGTGTTTTCTGGTCCAAATATCACATTCTAAGAGAGTGTAGAATTGTCCTGCCTTACATACCCGAGGAGGCGGGGATTGACACACTGTGAGCAGCACAGGGCTGTCTCTGCCACAGCACCCAGGACAGGCCAAGAGGGACTGAAGGATGTAGTTTTAATTTAACAGTGGCCAGTAGCGAACTACTTATCTTAGAATCATAGAATGGTTTGGGTTGGAAGGGACCTTAAAGACCAACCAGTTCTAAACTCCCTTCCATGGGGGGAGGAATTCTTGCAAGAATTAAGATTATCTTTATTATGCTTCCAGAAGAATAAATATCCACAGTGTAGAATTTCCCCTTCTGTTTAGCACTAACTGGTTTTAATAGACCAGTGGATGGTCCGCTCAGATACAGGGCCTTCCATAACGAGGGTCTCACAAACAGATCAGTGCTGCGTTCTGTCACTGAGGTGTGTGAATAGCAGCAGAAACCCTCTGTCTCAAAGGTAACCCAGAAAACAACTTCCCTGGATGTCTGTAAAGACAAAGGAGAATTACCTGTGCACAGGTGTCAGATGCCACCGAAGCTCATCATCAGAGCACGAGATGTCTGTACCAGGACCAGAATGCTGCCTTGGAATAGTGAGGGACGGCAAAAATCAAGAAGGGATCACCGAGATGAAGCAAAGAAAAAATAATCATTAGAAGTTCTTGAAAATTAGGATGCTGGTGCAAAGGGTTTAACACGGGTACCTAAACCTCCCAAGGTAATGTCACAGTTCCACTGAGTGCTGGTATGAAGTCCAACTGTGTGATTTTTACAAGTCCTTGGTGCATAGCAAAATGTTTCAAGCATACAATGATGACAGCCCTCTCTTTTCTTACACTGCCAACTGGGAAAATCACTCATTAAAGAAAAAAAAAGTAAAGAAAAAGGATGTAAGAATGGCAAAAGGTATTTCCCATACTTTCCTTCTGCCTGCCTCCCTTCCTTAACACTAAATGAAAAATACACCTTTGAAACAGCACATCAAATGTTGCTTGTTGCGTGAAGCTCATACTGACCTTTCCATACACTTCTCCAAATACATTTTCCGGGAATAAAACCAGAATTAGAAGTGGCTTTTCAAACATTTTGAAGCAAATACCACTAACCCATTAATTAATTGGCACTGCACTGAAAACTGTACATAACAGCATTTTGTACCCACTGAAAACCTTGCTTCCTTTCTTCCTGAACTCTCTCCCTCCATCCCCAAAAGGCTATTCCCATTGGAGACAGCCACTGGATTCCTTGGCTTAGTTCTCCAATTTCGTAGGATCTGTTTGACAAGAATCAAATCACTCTGTGTTGTAAAGTAAAGGTTTTCCTCCTCTATTTCCCTGTATCTCTCAAGCCAGATCCGGGCTATCTTCCCTGCTCAGGCTTTGCCTCTCACCATTTCTCCTCTAGCCATACTGAACTATTACTTCCAATGAAATGTTGAGCCTTAATCCTGTTACTATTAGCTCCTGTTTGCTTTAATTCTTCTCCCTGTGGAGTTTCGCAGCAGGAAGGGAAGGTGACAGTCAGTACATACACACAGGCTCATTTCCCCCAGGTACAGTTCTTCCTGATTATCCACTCAAGTGGGATTGTAACCTTACGGCCATTTCCATAGTAATGAGCATGGAAGATGCCACAATTGCCTAATGAGGCACTTCCTCTGGGCATGGAGCGAAAAGCAGAGGTTGTTTAGTAAAAAAGAAAGCTCCAGCAAACAAACAGCAACTCCATTTGCATGCAAGTGCCACTGCAGCACCCTCAGCAGAGGTGGAAATCGCAGCCATATAACGTATGCTAATCCGCCTGCTAACAACACAAGGTATCTCCTCCAAGAGCCTGTTCTGAAGCCGAGGTGTTACAATCAAGTCCCCCATCACAGATGGATTATCCAGCTTGTGTATAAACCTGGATGGCTCCTAAAGCAATGCAGCTGCTTCCCTGTAATTCTGCCCTCAAGCCTGTCTTGCCAAGCCCAGTCTCTCCAGCAGGCCTGGTATCTTGATGTCCCAGCATTTCTGGTATCAACAGAGCTGTGTGAGCACATTTTTGCTGGTTTTGGACCCAGGCAGTTTCTGGATGCTGAGTGGCACTGGATGTGAAAGCAAGTAAAAGCCTTGCCTTAAGTGGCCGCGCTGAGGAGCATAGAATCATAGGATGGTTTGGGTTGGAAAGGTCCTTAAAGATCATCCAGTTCCAACCTCCTGCCATGGGCAGGGACATGTTCCACTGGATGAGGGTGCTCCAAGCCCCATCCAACCTGGCCTTGAACACCTCCAGGGATGGGGCAGCGACTGCTTCTCTGGGCAACCTGGGCCAGGGCCTCTCCACCCTCACAGCAAAATCTATCTGTCTAAGATCTCACCTCACTCTCCCCTCTTTTAGCTGAAAACTGTTCCCCCTCTTCCTGTCCCTGCCCTCCCTGATAAAGAGCCCCTCCCCAGCTTTCCTGGAGCCCCTTTCAGTACTGGAAGCTGCTCTAAGGTCTCCACAGAGACCAAATTGCAGATACATCTGGAGTTGTGAGATGCTCATGGTTAGGACCTTAACTTATCACCCAGAAAAATCAAACCTGACTTTAGTCTCTCCCTGCCTCCCACTGTTCTCTCCATATGCTAGGAAATCAGAAAGCCTGATCATATAAACTAAAGAGGAAAACCATTCCCAAGAAGTGCAAGTGTCATTTCCAGCTTCACTAGCACAGCCTTCCCAAGCTCCTTGAGATCTTATTTGGATCGCAGCACGTGCAACTGGTGGAATCAATTGCAAAAACATGGATGCTGGGAAATGATGTTTCTCCAACCCCAAATAAACTTTGGGCATATGGTTCTGAAGCCCTGTTTTGGAAGAGATCTCAAAGGTAACACAACAGCAACAGTGTAATTCTATGAAGTTACAGATTCAGGCAAGCTAAGGCCATTTAATGTGAAAAATCTCACCGGTGGTTTGAGCCAAAAGAAAACGGCTTTTTTTTCCAGTATACCAGGTTACACACATGCAATTCACAGTACGTTCACCTTATACAGGCAATATTTATCTGTACTAAAAGGACAGAAAAGAAGAAAACATCCCAAGCAGTTTACAACTATGTAAGTTCAAGAAGAAATCTTGGCTGTAGCTTAGCCATGGAGTTTGCCATAACAGAAATCACACCTTTCTTGCCTTTGAGGAAAAAGTTCTGGCTAGTAATAATTGTTCTGTTGCCTCCCGGAGAAACAGAGCGGGAAGGAAGACTAAGACAACAAATCCACAGGCAACTAAAGAGGGGCATGGGTCCACCAGGCTTTCCAGATTTTTCTTCTCTCTCCACATGTCATTCCACTGTTGTTATGTATTGGTTTTAATACACCTGGAAGTGAGCAGAGGTGGTGCCATCTTTCCAGCAACGCAGGGTTTCTACTGTGACAGAACGACAAAGGGGACAGGTTTTCTCCCTGTCGAACCAGAGGCAGAGGCATTCTTCACAAAACACATGCTGTGGAGACAAAAGGGCATCATCACAACAAGGGCAGGAGGTCCAGTCTTGGCACCAAGTGTGCACACTCAGCAGGACAGCGATGGGAGGAAGCAACGATTCGAGTTCAGGTGGACAGTGCAGCTGACGAGCAGTACTCTGGTGATACGAGAAACAAACCCCAGCTCTACCAGTACATCAGTTTGCCAAAGTTAATGACATAGTACTGGTTCTTAATACAGCAACAGAATGAAACATTACAAAGGCCAATGACATTTGGGCTAACAGTAGTTGAGAAGGTTTTCTCTACCCTGTTTCTCTCCTGTGTTATTTTACAAGTCTTCACTTAGCTCAAACCACCTCCTCTCTTTCACCTACTCCTTATTGCATTTGTTTCTTCTACTCACACCATCCATTCCTAGTCAGTGGCTTAGCAGTCCCTGTCTCCCCTTCTCTATAAATGTCAGGCACTCCTTGCCTTCTCCTCTCATTTCTACAGTGAGCTACAACAGTGTTTTCCCTCAGACTGCCCTGGGTACTAACAGGACACAGGCTGTCCAGGACACAACCCCATCTACCCGAGACTGGAAGAGTGGGAATAGGGCAAGAAGGGAGTATTAGAAGCTGTTAAGAAGCTGAGAGCTCCTCAACACATGTGGAGTCAGCAGAAATGCTATTCATCAAAACCTCAACTCTGACAAGCACATCCAAAACAGCTTCTCTGGGGCTTACAGCTTGACAACAACCACCCAAACGTTCGCAGGAATAGCAAGAGGCACCTTTGATGCACAGGAGTTCTGCTTGCTTTAATTTGATAACCCTGTTACAAAGCATGGGAATGTTAAAGCTCTTCAGGAACAGGCTCTTGAGCTTTAATTTGCTATCGCAAGGGAGTACGTATCCCACCAAGTCTGTTCCCAGAAAGGGCCGAACCCTTCTTCCTAAGGTCTTCCTGCATGTACCACACATCAGCCAGAGCTAGCCTCTGGGATGCAGAATTTCAACTCCAACAGACAAATCTTGACCAATTACAAGCAACTGAAGAGAAAATCTTGCATAAGCATCGTCAGTTTTGCCACAAAGCAATGCCTTCAGCTGGCCTCTAATATATTAACAGAAACTATGACAGCATGGTGTGTTCAGAGGGGTTTACCAGTGCCAGACTACGCCTACTGCATTGCTCAGAGCATGCCATTCTTATGCTCTAGGTTTTGCCAGCCTTTACCAAATGAGAAACAAAATAATTCCCAGGTAGTGGCAGTGGTGACCAACTTCTACATGCAGAATTACTTTTATTCCTGACCAGGTGCTCAGAGGCCAGACTGTGAATGAGTGCTTCACCGGTGTAACGCATCCTAGTAGGCTCCTTCTGGACTTATGCTCCTCTCATAGCACTTGCTCATAACTCAGTTGCCCTATTAACTAGCCAGTCTCCCCAAGGGTCAGATAAAAATGTCTTGCATTTTAGATCCAAAGTCTGGACTATAACACTCATCTTTTCTACCTCAGTGATCAGCCCCTGAAGAGTGACTCAGCTACTCTGAATCACTGGCTATCCAAAAGAGGGCAACCAATATCCACCAGGACCTAGATCTTGCAAGACCCAGGAAATCATTTTAGAAGTACCTAGGCTAACTGTGCCTCTCCCCAACTGCAGAAGTTAACCAAATGAACTCCAGCGGGGGAACCTGACAGGGGAAGCTTGGGGTCTTACCTGGCACATGAGGATCAAAGGTTCCCTGAATTCTGCTTGGCAAATTGCACAGATGTCACCTGCCTCGCTGCACTGCTGGCTGGTAGCACGAACTCCATAGTTCTGTTAGGGAGAAGTGGAAAATATCCCAGTGTCAAAGGGTTTGAAGAGAACCTGGTGTGTGGCTAAGCATACACATACACAATCTGTTTTTCACACTCAGATTCCCTGCATGACCTGGCAAGGACATCGATAGATATAGTTCTGTTACTATGTGTGGGGGAAGGGGGATTTAGGCACCAGGACACAGAACACAGGGAGTCTGGAGCTCTGTGTTCTCTGTTTTGTTTCCCCCCCGAGCAGGCTCCATCTTTTAGTGCCTCCACTTGTGGAGCAATGATAATGAAATTTAATGAGCTCAACAGGGAGCTGAAAGGATTAATTCAGCATCATTTGCAGAGGTGTTTAGATAGTGGGAGGTATTATTACTAGCAAGTTAGACAATAGAAGAAAGAATAACAGCAGCAGCACCCACAGGCTTCCTCCTTTTCTTTTTAAATATGTGGAAGGTAAATGTTGCTTCTCCCATCATAACAGTAATAGGGGAAATGGAAACACGCTGAGGAAAAATGACCAGTCCAAACCCATAGAATAAGCAAGGCAAGCTCTAACAAACTTCTATGATGTTCTGTACCTTTTCTCTACAGCCTTTGATTTCACTGTTTTAAAATATCAGTCACAGTATTTCACCGCAACAGATCTGAATGTCAGTGTATAATGTGATGCCTGGGATAATTTCTGTGCACTGTAGGATCTCTTATAATGTCACTGTGTGTTAGGCACCACATTCTTCTATTTAAAGTCTTTCTCACACTCTGCACTATGAAGTTCTGTAAGCGTCTCGCAGCTTTGGCCTCAATGGATTAATTCATATTACACAGGCCTTCCAATCAAGACAAAAGAGGCCAGATTAGCAACAACCTCTTACCACATCTGTGCAGGAGAGATATTGTAAAAGGTCCCTAAAATCTGTGACAAGAGATACCAGCTTATCCAGCCATGGAACAACAAATGTTTTTATTCTATGATCCTGATAGACTGAGCAGTTTTCAACTCCATCACTGAATAGTAATAAGGCTCCACCTATGAACCTGCTGTAATGCGTATGACTACTCACCTGTGGAGTGCAAAGGACCTTCAGTGCCTTCCGGACACTTCCCAGACGACCACAGATGTCAAAAGACTGCAATAAAGACATTCCATTTTAGATACCTGTTACAAAATATGTGTGGTTTTAAGTACAGAAACTCAGAAAACAGTGTCTCCAAATGGATACTCAGAAGGAATAAAGATCCTAAGTAACAATAGTGTCAAAAAACATTTCATGGTGATCATGAATTATGTAATAAATGTGAATTGATAGTGCAGAAGGGTGGCCAAAAATGCTTTGGTAACAATGGGCTGCAAATCAGGGACTTCAAGGGACAGAAAGAGAAGCAGCATCAGGGAACGGTTGGACTCGATGATCCGGTGGGTCTCTTCCAACCTGGTTATTCTGTGATTCTGTGATTCTGTGAGTCTGTGGGAGGGTAGATTTCTCAGCCCCACGAGGTAGGAAAGGGCTAAAATGGACCCATTCCCACCCTGAGAAGCCCCGAAGTGCGGTTAGAAAACACTGCAGTTAGCTTGAAAAACAGGGAAGGAAGGGCAGTCTTTTCACATGAAGGAGGCAGAAAACAGCCTTCTTCAGCCTCTGGGGAAAAGGGAGATTTCCAGAGCCACGCAGCTCTGCCCACAGCCTGACACTTCAGAGCCTAGGTGATATTATGAAAGAAGAAGTGGGAATTGCCTGTCTGGCTGCAGAGAGTGATTCTGTGGAGTGCAGCAACTAAATGCTACCAACAGAAGTACAGCCTGAGGAATAAGAAACAGGACGGAGGCTGAGCTGCTCCCAACCACTTAAAGAGTGAGATACTTCAAATGCCAGGAATGGAGTGGTTTTCCAGCACCTTGGTACTTTACAGATTCCCAAAGATGGCCAACAGCAGGGGCAACATCAGGTCCTTTTCTTCCCCCCTCCCTCCATTGCCCAGTAAACATGATGTAACTGCATCTGGAGAGCAGCACTCATTCTGGGCTCCTCATTAAAGACTAACTGAAGTTCAGAGAAGGGCAGAATATAAGCCTGCAGAAAATGATTTCTGAAAAGGGACTTAAAGACATAAATATTTACAGCTTGGCTGAGCAATACAAAAGCAGAGGGAAAAGATGATAAGCTGCCTATAAATATCAGGGGGCTGAGCAAGAGAGGAGACGCTCAGCATTCTTAAAGTGAAGACACAGTACTACTAATAAAAGGCAAAACAGTTTGAATACCTAATCTGGTTCACCTTTCCTACCTGTTGGCAGAACACAGGGAAAAAGACACTATGAACTAGAGAAGACATGTAAAAATGATCGTGCAAAGAGCAACCCTACACTAGCTGGGAGAAGTGCCAGATGACACAACAGGACATTCCCGTTTCTAACCCACCTGAGTGAGAAGTGGCTGGGAGGGCAGGGGAATACGCAGAGCTGTAGTGGACCAGCACTACAAAGGCACCAGAATGCCTGGAGTTGGCTTTCTATTTTTTTTTTTTGGTTAGTATGATTAAGTGGGCTCACTGCGGGGAATGCCAATGAGATCATCACACAATAGATATGGAATCAAATGAAGGCACCAATAATGCTTCCAGTCAGCACATAAAAAGGCTCCTAGGGTCCTTCCAGTAATGTTTCCAGTCAGCAACTAGCACTTGAGGCTCTGACTACTACAGACTTTTTATTTACTAACAAGGATAGGCATCAGCTCTTTGCCACAGTTCAATTCACAGCTTTTTCTGGTTGTTTTGCTTACAGAGTAACTTCTAATGTCTTTGCCTGACGTTTCCTATTCTCCCAGCCTATTTCTCCACTTCATCTTTTTCCCTCTGGAGCTTCCTATACCCCCTCAAAACCGCACATTTCAGTAGTCTCTTAAACATCCATTTATCACTCCATGCACTGAGGTCTATGTTACATCAGTCATCTTTCTAGCAACAGGATTGCAACAACTGGGTTTGCAGCCAGTGCTTCTGTCCAGGACAGGCTGAAAACAAGGCCTCGATGCCAATATTGATAATTTTATTGATGAATACCAAGGATTTCTTCCCCTAAAAAAGAGGTTCGTATCTTCACAGTCCAGGCAGAGACACCAAGATCGCTTCCATCAGCTGCACTATAAACAACCTGCTGAAAGTCAAGCCTGCCCTTTGTGCAGGCAAAGGGGCTGCAGCCCTAGCTGAGCCCTGGATTTTTGCCAGGAGCACAGAAGGTCTGAGTGCCAAATTGGCTTCTGTGGTTTTTCTAATGCGGTTTGTGGCTTTACTAATGTGAACTCCTTTGGGTATATTTTCAGTTTCTCAGGCAAGGAATTAGACCTGCAACTCTTGTGATTGTAAATGGGATGCACGTACCTAGTAGTCCGTGATTGGTACTGGAAGAGTGTGCTCCCACTTTTTGTTCACTTCCAAGCAAAGCCTCTAGCGTGCAGAGGTTTAATCTTAACCTGGACACATCTATGGTACTAAGTAGTTGCCACACAATGTCCTGGGACATGTTCCTGGACACATCACCCTTCAGCTGGCCTATCATCCATTTTCACCTCTGATGAAGTAGATGAATTAAAGGAAGAAACATGCACTTAAAGGCCTAGCCTGTAGTCAAGGTTCTTTCACACAAGTGTGCCCCACAGACTTGGTCCTAAGTCACAGTCAAGGCCAGTACATAGCTGTCCTTCTCTCCTCACAGAACTTCTAAACAACAGATCAGCAGAACTTTTCAAAATGAGGTTGCTTTTCCAAATCAGGTTATCACACCACAACCTATAAAGGCTTCGTATCAGAGAAACATCAAGCTAACCCATAAAGCACTCCTTGCACCTAAGTGCCAGGGCCTTGAGTGCATTAATAGGCCTTCACAGCTGTGATGAGACTCACCTGGGGTCCCCACCCACAGCCCCTGCCCATGGGCCAGGAGCACTATTTAAGCTTAGCCCGGGAGGCCTCACTTTTTGACTGAGCTGTGTTGTGTTTTTGTAATTGCAATCAATATTCCTGACCAAACAAGCCAGAAGGACACAGAAAGTTTGGATACTCTCATCCAGAGGGGATCCAGGCAATGGCATCTTTGAAAAGGAAAACAATGCTGTTGCACAGCACAGAGTAAAAGGCAGGACACACAGAGCTGAGAGAATGGATGGGTGGGCAGGGAACTGCATTGGTCTTACATGCTTCCTATTCCTCTGTGTTGCTGCTGTGTTCAGTACTGTGAGTGATAGAACACCTACCCTGTCTGCAAAGGCAGAGGAAGGCTTGGAGATAAACATTTAACTGTCTGCAACCTTCCTTTCAGTGCTGCATCCAAAAGTCTGGAGACGGCTAACCTCTTCTAGTACCGGCTCCCCAGGACTCCACTCCCATTCTCTTCTAGCCTTTACAGAAAGGGATTAGAAAGCAGCAATGACCTCATCAGCCTGATGCAACCCCACACAAGCAGTCACAGAGCCTTCTCTAGCCCACCAATGCCCACACACCAGAGAAACAAAATGCTTTAGGCAGCTAAAGCATGTGGTGTTGCCAGGTGCTTTCCCTTCCTGGGTAGCAACAGTAAAAAAAGGTGTATTTGTTCCCCTCAGCTGTGCTTCTGTCTATGCTCTTGCTACAGCTCCCACGGAGGTTTAGTAATGGAGTGGTGCTCACCTTGCAGAGGCTATACAGGATGATCAGGATCCCACCTAGTAAGTAGCTGCTGGATGGATCATCTCCCATGATGTATTTATACCATAGCTGGATGGGGACGAGGGAGCGGAATAGCTGGCTCAGCTCCTCAATAACCAGATAAAACTTTCCCTGTAAAACAAACAAGCGATATGTGATTACTACAGACACTCAAAAGAGCTGCACTTTACAGATGTGGGGCTTAAAGCTTCTAAGACTTGTGTTCACCATCCACCTATGCACTGTTACATGATGCAAAGACCAGTATTCATGAGACGCAGGTTTCTTTACAGCCAGTTAACTTAGTGCCTAGAAAGGACAATTATTCTTTTTTTCTTAGTGTTTCTCTTGCTCTGTCATTTATTCAGCTATTCTGCACTTCTGAATTTTAAACTTTTAGTACAGGTTATGGATATACACACTGCATATCTGGACATGGCTACAGAATGGCATCAGCAGAGGTTAAGACTTGCAGGGATGAATATGATGTAAATTAGAGATATTAATACTGAAGAAAGGAATGCAAGGTAAGCCTCTTTGATCCAATACCCCCTTCTGACGGTACAGAAATTTAAATATAAGGTGACATCAGTCTTTCTGACAATTTTCTAGGTCATCCTAAAGAACCAAATTAATTAACTCTTTGCCAGCACCCTTCCAATCAGGTGTGTGTTGATCTTATACAATACACCACTAAAAAGAGTGGCTGACAAAAACCTTCAAGGCATTTAAACTTCCAAACCTTTCCAAGGACCTTAAAAAAGAAAAGTGTGGGGGGGGAAGCATGCTGGTTAGAACACTCGTCTCATGAAACTTGTAGAATTAGCAGCATTCTTGGTAAACCTTCACCAAAGCTGTCCTTACTGTTCTGGCATTTACTCCAATTAGAAAGCATTCCTTCCTTGAAGGACACCTGCAAGGTAACAAACTCCCTCCTGGCTTACTGCAGCTGTAATGTGCAGTATCTGAAATGCATTTTTCTTAGCATGTAATTTCTACTGTAAAGCACCTAAGATGAGGGCTGAGAAGCTGGCTAAATGAGGCTACCTAATTAAACACACCCCAAATTCCCCCCTCCCTTCTGAGGACTTCTTTATATTCTGTTTAACAGGGACAACTGGCAGCAAGGCATTAGGTCAGGGCAAGCTGTGAGCCCAGGACTATGCTTAATCTGCAGTGACATTATCTGGATAGAAAGATTTGTTTTCGACATGTCAAAATTCTTTTCTTTGATAAGATCAGGGAGAAGGGGGAAATTCCCTTGGAATTTTGCTGCGCTGTCCCAGTTAGCCTTGTCATCAGTGATGTCATCCCAGGTCAGTCATTAATTGGTGAGATTTGGAGTGGGGATTAAGTCTGCCGCAGCCCGCAGGGTAGCAGCAGCTAGAGCCCTTCCCCAGGGTCTCAGAGATGAGATCACTCGGCAGGCCATCCTGCTGCACCGAACAAATAGAGTCCTTCAGAGAGCTCTGGCATTCTCATGATCTCATATTCCCCCTGGGACAAGGAGTGAGGTCACACCAGCGGTTGCTAACGGACCTGGGCTGCCTTCCTCCTCTCGCCACCATTCCCTCCTCCTTGTTAATCCCAGGTGGCATCACATAGCAAAAATCTAACAGCAACAATCTGGGGTCCTAAATGCAAGCAATTTATTAAATTAGCAGAGAGGTCTCTATCCAGTCTCATGCCTCAATACAATCATCGTTTATTTTAGGAGCCCTTGTGACAGAGGGTCGCAGTTTGCTAATGACTGCGCTGTCAATTGCTTCCCTTCACACAGGCTGCTCTTTGCCTCCCCCTCCTCAGCCAGCTCTGATGAAAGCTACCCGCAAGCTAAAGGCAGCAAACTGTTTGCTTTTTCTGACTTGTTCCTCCCACCAGGCTCTCACTCATCAGCTTTTATTTAGTCGCGCTTCCCCAGTAGGCTGAGCTGGGACAGGTCACTGCTTACTTTCTCATTGCATCAGACAGAACTTCTGGATCCAGCATTTGGCCATCAAAGCTGAGATTCTTCTACAATAGATGCTTTTGAGGCACTAAAACACTAGAGCCCGCAGCAAGGTGTAAGGAAAGACAGTCCGAGGCTGCCCTCAAGGTGTAGACAGGCTATGGAACTGCGAATGGCAGAGCTTAGCTCTCAAATGAACACAGAGCAAGTGACAAATCTCAGTTTTTGAACTACTAGATTGCCATCCCTCACAAAGCTTTTATAATTTTTTTATCTAATACAAATCTTCAGTTTTCAGTGATAACTGCAGTGTATCAGAACTTCCTATCACCTCAGTGCTTGTTAACCCTGCACAAGAGTGCAGTTAAGTTTTAAATGGATGCATGTCTCCATCCAGCCCATTAACACCACCCACCTGATCATTTAAGAGATGCGTGTTGATAAGCTCAGAGTGATTACAGCTAGGAGGAAGGAAGCAATACAAGGACAGCTGAGCATCATTTAGAAGAGACCTAGTGCTATAGTAAATGCTTACAGAAATGTAAAGCTTGTCAGGCATCTCTGCAGTGCACCAGACCTGTTTTAAACTAGAAAATCTGAAGTAATTTTAGGGACCTGCAGCAGAACTGGTGTCTTTCTTCCCAGCCAGCAGCTTAGAAAACAAGCGTTGTTTCCTGTAATTTTAGCAGTAAAATTTAGCCTTCTGATAGCAACAACTTATTGCAGAAAGCACCAATAACATGTAAGTGCATACAATATTCCTTTTTTTCTCTGCTTTTCAGCTCTTATCACTTGCTATCTAGGTTGAATTTTCAAAGCAAAATCACAGAATCGTTATAGTCGGAAAAGTCTTCTACGCTCATCCTGTCCAACTGTCAGCCCAACCCCACTGTGCCTGCTAAACCACGTCCCAAAGTACCACAGCCACACTCTCTCTGAACCTCTCCAGGGATGGAGACTCCCCGCCCAGGTCACTGCCCCGGGAAGCCTCTGCCAGGGCTTCACCACTCTTTTGGTAAATAATTTTTTCCCAATATTCAATCTAAACCTCCCATCCCTTCTTACTTGAGAGAAGAGTCCAGCACCCACCTCACTACAACCTCCTTTCAGGGAGCTGTAGAGAGTGATGAGGTCTCCCTTCCACCTCCTCTTCTCCATGCTCAACAGCCCCAGGTCCCTCAGCTGCTCGCAGACCACTATGCTCCAGACCCTTCCCCAGCTTTATTCCTCTCTTCTGGACATGCTCTAACCCCTGATGTCTGTCTTGTACTGAGGGGCCTCAAACTGAACACAAGGTTTGAGGTGCTCTCTTTGTCTCAAGCTGTATTTTATCTGAAGACTTCAGGTAAACTATTTCAGCTATTTCTCATCAATATGAGGAACAACTGTTTATTTTATCGAGCACAAATACAGTTATTTCTCCTGTGCATCTTACTTGGAACAACAGCTTGAATTAAGACAAGGTCTTCCCGTTACATGTAAATCTGGGTTTCTTTGGAATACACTCCTAGAGACTGAATAGCTCCCTAAGATCAGGGAAAGCTGGGTTTGTTGAGCCTGTGGCCCAGCCCCAGTGCATGACTGGACTATGCAGGCCTTGCACAGGGCCTTGCTGGACCACAGAGACTAAACAGGATATTACTCAAAATTACAGCTCCTGGTTAGGATAGTCAGGAGAATCATAGAATCATCAGGTTGGAAGAGACTCACCGGATCATCGAGTCCGACCATTCCTATCAAAACATTAAACCATGCCCCTCAGCACCTCGTCCACCCGTGCCTTAAACACCTACACGGAAGGTGAATCAACCACCTCCCTGGGCAGCCTGTTCCAGTGCCCAATGACCCTTTCTGTGAAAAGAGTCTCTGCTCTGTTCTCATCAAGCCCTTGCAACAGGTTGGAGTTAGGCCTGACTAAAAAGTAAGTACAGTGCTTATTTTGCTTCCTCTGCGGAACCAGTTGCTGCCAAAGCTGACAGTCTGCTACTCCTGTTATCACACACATCATTAGCGCGAGTAGCAAAGGACTGTGCTGCAGATCTAATTATAGCAACTCTGTTGATGAGTCTGGTGATACCACACAGTGAAATCTTGATTCCTGTTTGGGTTTTTTTTTTCAGACTGCTTTGTTAAAAACTAAGTCAACAACTCCTGTATAGCCCTCCATTTTCCTTTACCTCCTTCACCACATAAAAAGACCATTTCAATACTTGAAATCAAGCAGTTATTATGGAAGAACAGAATTCAGGATACAATTTTGATACAATTGCACTTTTCCTTTGGTACAGGCAGTATTGTACTGTCTGTAATGATGTGCACACATACCACACCTGTGCACTCAGTATTTCTTAACACCCTCATTACTTGACGGCAGAACTGCATCCTATCACTTCATGTTATTCAAGCTCTATTGAGACTAGAGAATTAACAAAAATCTTTCAGTCTTTTTATGACATCACCACTACAGTAAAAGATTAAAACCCACCAACTTATTTTCATGTTGTCGGCTGACATGAAGGACAGCTATTTTCTGCATTTTCTAAATGAAAACTTGAGACATGAGAAGACTGAGGGTTAAGCTAAGATTATCTTGGTGTCCAAGCTAAGATGTCTGGGATTAGACTTTTTATAAAGCACTTAATTTTATAGATCACATTACCATCAAAAGCTAAACCACTGACTTCAGTCTGCAGCTGTACGTGGCTTTTCTAGAATCACATAGGAATTATCTGGCAAAGAAAAGGATGGAATTCAGTTCTCCAGTGTATTGTTCAACTTTAACTTGTAGAACATTCTTCTTTCAATGCTCTTTGTTCTGTATGTGTTTTCCAGCTTCTACAACAGCTTCTTTTAATAACTTGCCTTGCTTATCTGTGGGGCACAGTATACGCTGCTGATGGATAGAAGTAGTCTTCCAGAAAAATAACATGGAATCACATAATTAAAAATTGAATCACAATATATATACAGCAAAAGGGGGAATATTACAGCTGCAGAAGCAATGCCAATTCCCACATAGCCTAACCGAGCATTGAATTTGTGGTCTCTTTTGACATAAGGCTTTGCATAAGTGTGCACGTGTGCCTCCACAGAAGGAAACTGAGAAGCACGCTAAGGTTTTACACAGTGGAATTAAAATGGGATGCAAGAGAAGTGAGAGAAGTTGCAATGAGGCAACTGTAAGTTGTGATTAGCACTCAAGGGAAGTTCCAAGTCTCACTTATTTTGTTGCCAGCAGCATTAGGACATATTCTGAAACAGGAAGATGCTAGAAAAAGCTTTTGAATCCTGCTGACAATTTGGATCAGAGGAGAGCAGGCTCTGCTGAGATTTCGGGTCATATTGCCAATATAAGGAAGTGTTGGATAGAAGCAGCAAACAGGATTGTGGCACAGAGGATGCTGGTGAAAATTCATCCATGACTAATGAGGAGTAATTCCAAGGTGGGACTAGAAGGGAAAATGAGATTTTTAGTTAGTGCACAGCACTTCGGAAAGCCACATAGTGTTATCTTGAACTGGAAAGTTAAGCTTGGAAGACACCTAAGAGCAATGATTCCTTTAAGAAGTTTAGTAGCAGCGACTTTCAAAGTGTGTTAGGGAGAGGGACAGAAGAGTCCCAGTTCCTCTGTACCTAATCTTATGCTTCAGTAAGTCTTTTTCTTTTATCAGTAATAAATTCCACATTTCTGACTCTGGGACACCACTTCTGTTCCAGGCTGCAACACA
Organism: Phaenicophaeus curvirostris; assembly: GCF_032191515.1. Classification (NCBI taxonomy): domain Eukaryota; kingdom Metazoa; phylum Chordata; class Aves; order Cuculiformes; family Cuculidae; genus Phaenicophaeus; species Phaenicophaeus curvirostris. Next base: position 6,152,189 of record NC_091408.1, read on the forward strand.
TAGTTCCTGTGTCTCTAGAGGATGAAAGCTCAGATTGTTGTCTCAGAAGAGTGGATCTATTTCTGACTGAGTTCCCCCAAAGGGCATTCAAGATCATCAGGGAAGAGGGTAACAGGAGCATAGGCTGTCACCTACCTGGAAACAGCACTTTAGCCACACTGCTGGAGCAGACTAGGATTAACTTGCATATCACACAGTACAAGACAGAACAGACACAGAACTGGAGGATCTGTACCCACGTATTTTTTACAACACACCATCTATGTGCCTACTCTCAGTGCTTGTTTTAATGCTTCTGTACTTTTTGATCGGTTTCTAGAGGACTCAAATGCCCTAAGAGACCTTGTTTTTCTCAGGATGAAAGAAATTGTACATGAACTTTATGTTAAATGACTGATAAATATCTGACCCCCTGATGAATGAGAGGCTGCAGGGACATTAGAATTAATCACAATTAATATAACTTTTCTTTGGCACCTTTTCTCCTCGTGTATGCTTTCTGGAAGGGGATGTGGCCTAGGGAAAGTGCTTTGGCAGCAGCAAACTGTCCCAGATTGCCCTCTTTTCCCCGATGCAGAAGGATGGACTTCGTTCTACGTCATGGGTTGCTCTACATGAACACCTAGTGCAAGACGAGTGTGCTCCTGAAGAAGCGTAAAACTTTTGTACATGCAAGTCATTTGTACAACTAGTGATGTGATGGAGGAAGGGTCAGTGCTGAGTGAGAACGGCTGGGAATCAGGACTGTGGGCCACGGACCCCGTGGAGCTCAGCTCTGACACAAGATGGAGTCAGGCTGCAGAACAATTCTAATCATTATAAAGTAAGTACTCTTTTCCTTACAATATCTGTTTAATTACACATGGCTGTGTGCGGTGACAGAAACAGGTGGTGACATGGTAACCAAAGCAACTGTGGACATGCTTGTGCTAATGGAGAACACAGAAGAGCACTAGGGCTACCTAAAACCAAGTCTCGATAGCTTCAGGCTCACAGAACATACAGTTACCACACACCAGCTGACGCTGTAATACGTTGCTTTGAAACAGTTTGCTTCAGCTGAATGATCCAAACCATACTACTTGTACAAAAGACATTCTGAAGTTTCTTTCACGTCCAAGGTGCAGCTCCAGGAGGAATACAGAAAGCTTAATGTGCCAGGTTACACAGCAGGGCTGTCACCATCTATGCTAGAAAACACGGTATGCACCTGAAAAAGGCATCTGGTCCAAAGTTAAGTGCAAAACTGTGTAAAAAATGGCTGCCATGAATAGACTGAGTTTTCTCCAAACAGATTTGACGACCTGATACTTCAAGAAAAAACAGCAACAACCACCACCAAACAAACCTCAAGTATGTATTTTCAAAGACACAGAGAGAAGTTCACAGTGACAGCATGCACTAGTCCTTGCATACTGGTCCCTGACACCATTTGAACAGCTGAAAGAAAAATCTTCACATGACTAATGCCAGTCTTGCCTCAAAAATCTCATTTGCGATATCTAGATCCAGCTTTCCAACAAAACTGATGAGTATTTATTCAACAGTGATTTTAAACTACATTTTCAACAAACAACTTTAGTGTTTTCCTTTTGAATTTTCAGTCTTCTGGGAACACACCCCTTGTAGCTTGGACGCGCATCTGTATTGAGCATCTGCATTGAGCCCGTTACTTAGGGGCCTTGCTTATGTACCAGCCATTGAAACTGTTGGAAAAATGTGTCCTTAGAATCTTTCTCCCTGTAGACACAGGCATATACATAAACAGAAAAGAACGTGGGATATTGGTTTCTTACAGTTCTTTTGGTTTGTTTTTTTCTCTTGCCTCTCCCCCATGCTTCACTCCATTCTCTGGGATATCAGCTTAGACTGCTGACAAGAGCATGAGGAGGGGATGGGAGACTTGCAGGCACTTGGGATTTCCTAAACAAAATCTTTGGCAACTGTGTTTTTTTATTATTTATTTCCTTATTTTTAATTCCACCCCCCTCAAGCTGTCATTCCTTAGCAGTGAAAATGAAAAGCTGCCATTTATGACTGTACAACAATGGAGGCTTCTGCAGGCCACATGGCTCCTGCAGTTTAATTTACTTTAATTCATTTTATATTGAACCAAATGATCTTATTTGCCTTTTTTAATGGAGAGCCTTCAGCATGCAGGGTGGGAGCCAAGCCCCCCTTCCAAAGAAATGATGAGCCCAGCTGCTATTAAAACTTGTGCTCTGCTTGATGTGGCATCACAGCTGATGGGGGAGGAAGGGGATCTTCAGCCAGGTATGCTTCCTCTCCCACTAATTCCAGAGGTGTAAGACTGGAGTCTGATGTTGGGGTTACATTCCATTTTCTGCTTTTCTCTCCTGTTCCCAAACTCTTCTTTCCCTGCCTTCCAGTCCAATTGTAGTCTCTCAGCCTTTCTTGGCACCTCTGTTTTCTGGGCTGGTTTGGAAGCTGGGAAAGCCTGGGATTATTTTGTCAAATTTCCAATCTTCCTTCATCCTTTGGACGGACTGTTTGCAGAGATATTCCATTTCTGAGGTATTCAAGCTTGGAGAACTCTGGCTTGCATCCCCAAAATACATCAGTCTTCATGCTCTCATCATGTTTACTGTTCTCTGTATTCAGTCTGCAAAGATAAACCTCTCCTGCCTCTCAATTCCGGTTTGCGTTTCCTCTGTTATTAAAGTATGAACTGATGCTACGAACTCAAGACGGTTCCTGATATCATCTTAAACCAAATGCTGCCCTCTCTGTGCTGGGGCCGTACTGGGAATACATGACCCAGGTACCTTAGACTGGGAGAACTGAGTACCGCAGCCCAAACTTTTCATGTGTTCACTGTCAAAATGAAAAGATGCAACTGAGGTTAGAAGAGTTTAGTAGTATTCACTGTTTTCATTAGTGATCTTAGAATCACAGAATGGTTTGGGTTGCAAGAGTCCTTAAAGATCATCGAGTTCCAACTCACCTGCCACTGATGGAATAAAGCAGGTTTTATCACATGTGCAGTTGATGCTAAACTGGGAAAGGCTGTAAATACACCAAGAAGAAATATTATAATCCAAACTCATCTTGAAAGACTGGAGAAATGGTCTGGAAAGCAAAGGAAACTGAAGAGTCCAGAAGAGAACAATAAGATATAGAATCAATGATCTCTGAGAAAAGACTGAAAAAATTGGTGGTGTTCAGTCTACAGAGAAAACTGACAGGAGAAACAAAGAACGTGATCTTGCTTCGATCACAATGGATATGGAGAGGTAAGAGACTTGAAAAAGATATTTGAAGGAGATGCCTCATACTAGAAAGGCTACACCATCATCAGTGAAAACCACATAGTATTCAGAGAAGAGCAGACTCTCAAGGAGCAGTGTGAAAAGCCACACTAGCTTTCAAAGTGCCTTTGAACCTCCAAAATGAGGAAAATATGAAGACCTGCTCAGGGGTTGATACCAGAATGATCAAAGTCCCTGATATCCTGTCCATGGGCAAGTCTTATCATCACTGACTACCAGCAAGAGGTACTGCAAGGAAGCTCAACATTAAACACCTTTATGCCATTGACAGCTGTGCTGAACTCCATCCCAGACACTGCAGCAGTCTCCACTTCAGGCCCTATATTATGGGGTGCTAGAAGCTTCAAGTAACACCACTTACAAGCAGATGGGGAGGAAGAGAATAATTTTGTATCTGGTAAGTATTAAGATAGCAACTAACTCCTTGATGAGAATTTGGTCAAAGTTAATGTCACTAAAGTGCAACAGAACTGTTTTAACTCAGAAAAAGTTAACATTTAAGACTCATCTGAAGAATAAGATGTGTAGCATTGAGCTGGCCTGTAGATTTAAGCTGGGCCCTCAGGCTCAGGGAAAGATCTCAGCTATGAGGTTACCAGTTAAAATTTCTGTGGCATCCTGGGGTTCTCTTAGAGCTCTCCCATCCCAGTTTGTTCGTGCTTAATTTGTTACACCAGATCTCATCCCTGCTTGGCTTAGTGGATGCAGTGTAGAGAGGGGGATAAAAATAAATCTAGGTCCATAGTGGTAGGTAACAGCAGCCTCAGATGTCAGGGGACAGTGAGGCCATCAGTAACACCCTAAGACAAAAAGAGACTTAAAAAAAGTGAGGAATATTGCTATCCAGGAAAAGGTATTAAAAATGAAGCATCTGTGCTCTGAGTCATTATAGGCCCTTGACAGATGTGATCTTACCAGCCTCCCACTGTAGCTGCAAATAAAGACCCCTTCTCTTTCTTCTCTCCCGACAAGGATTAATGAGTACTTGGGATAGCTCTCAGACAAGCAAGCAAAGGCTGTGAACCTCTTCCAACACTGCAATTTATCTTGGGAAGACTATTCACATCAGTTTTCCCTCCCTCCCCAGCCTGGATTATGCTCTGACCTAGCACATTAATCTCCCAAAATAAAATAATAATAATAGAAGAAGAAGGGGAAAAAAAAACAGCTGGACAATTGCCAGAAATAAATTAATAACCATCTTGAATAGCCCTGCTGTGCAGGAACAAACTGCTCAACTCCCCTGCCACCTATATCATTTGTAAGCAAAACTATTCCCAGTTTAGATAGCCCCTTAAGTGCCCTGCCTGAGACTTTCAGTGATTAAATCTTGCATCTATACAGTGTCTTTCATCCCAACAGCTGCCAGAAAGTTCCTTCACCCAATGAAAATAACACATATTGTCCCATTTGCCACTGAAACGTAGACACTACTAAGTGGAAGAAGGGGCAGCATGAGCAGTCTGTAGGAGTAAACAAATATGAGAAGGTATTTGAAGAGAGAGACTATAGGAAGTTTCTAAAGTTAAGTCTACATGTGATTTTATATACATTTAACCATTTTGTTAAAATGTTTCTTCACCCATGGTCAGAACTTTTTCTGCCTTTTGTAGCATCAGTAGCTTCAATTTAATACTGTTACATCGTTGACCCCAATGTAGAGCTGAAGAGACAACTACTTGCAACTGCTTTTCATTAAATGAAGACATTTGTGCTTTAGACATATTCGTTTACAGAGGTTAATCAGAAAACAAGACTTGGAACAAAATCAACCAGAAAAGCAGTTATCTTACTGCTTGTACCCATTCCTTCTCAAGCAATGCTTACCTCTCTCTCTCTCTGTCTCTGGGTTTGCGGGCACCACCAAACCCTTGCTGAGGTCTGTGATGGCTCAAAAGCCAAAGCTCACTAACCAGGTGACTTCCTGCCAACGTTTTACTGGAGATTTTATTATTTTTATTCTTCCACCCACATTTTCTGCGGCAAATGTGTTGTAAAAGTGTCAGATTATCAAAGACAAACATTTGTATATCAAGAAGAAAAGACTCTTACCTTTGACTTGACAGCCAGAATGATCTTGGGCAGGGCCACAATTAGGCATTTCAAAGCAATGGTGAGGTACTTCAGTATGAAGTCTGCAATTCCCACAATCCACATCAGGTCAAAGAAGTCCAGCCTCTCAAGGTTCGGTTTCAGAAATATAAGGCTGAAAGGCATGAGAACAAGGCTCAAGTACCAAGAAGAACCTCATCTAAGCTTCTTGATATCTGTTGCATCCACTGCTACCTAGAGAAAGCCTAGAAACTCCCCTGAACTTTGGTGAAATTCTCAAGGGCAACAGGAATAAGACACACAAATTAGACCCATGGCTCTTCCGGGCCTCTTGATTTTGCCTATTCTTGCCCATTTCTATCAAGGTCAGTAGGTTTGCTGAAGAAGACAGGACCCAAACATTACAAAATCTGTTTCTAAAGACTACAGTCTCCTTAACTTGCAAGCCACGCTGTGAAAGAGCCTTTGGTCTAATGCCTTTCACCAACAGGCCTGCTCTATCAGATCTGGCTGTAAAAGCTTATCCTTGGAGGCCCAAGTCATCAGTAGTTAGGGTTCCTTGGGGAAGTCACGTCCCAGTCAGCCACGCTATATCTTGCTCCTGTGAGGCTGGCTTGTCACAAGGCAGAACTGCATCAGGGGCAGCAGCCTCTAAGGCTACTTGTGCATATGAAAACAAACTGGTGACTAAGGAAGCGCTGTATTAGATATGGCAGAAGGGTCAGAACTTCAGGTGTGTCATGCTCTGACAGCGGCTTTCTGCTCTCTGAAGCAGTCCAAGACCTGGGCTGTGTTAATTAGCAACTCATACCTGAACCAAAGATTCAAGAAGGTTGTGCCCCCTACATAATGTGTTGACTGGGCTGAACATTTGCTCAGCCCAGTTAAAGAACAGGAGTCCTGGACAGTAGAACTTCGCACAGCAATGGGCAGGAGCTATTGATCTGAGCAACAATGAGAACTGAACCCTACTCAGACTAAAAAACCAGGATTCTTCTTCAGCGTATTTACCTCCTAAAGCCTCATGGTAGAAAGCAAAAAATCATAACAAAAAAAAAATCACAAAAGTAAAATGACCAACCCAGAATGAAAAGCCTGAACATGAATTTAAAATACTCACAACACTGGCACAGCACAACAGGTAAAATTACATCCTAAAAACAGAAACAGAATCAGAAACTTTACTACTATTCATGCACTAAAAACAAGCAGAAGTAAATAAATCAGGAAATGAAAAACAAGACAGAAAGAAACAAAACTAGAGCAGCTATTTCTAATCTGACAGGCCAGCCTCATTAATAGTCACTGCTTCCCACACCTGCTCTTTATGTTCAGTCACGGTGGTCAAATTGGAAATTCAGAAGTCCCACCATAAAATTGTTCACCTTGTTTCCATACATAAGAAAACTGCAAGTGTACATGTTTCAAGCAGCGATGCTGTAGCAGATCATCACACCCTGGCCCCCTTAGACCCCAGTTCTATCATTTATTGACAGGAACATAGTCCACTGGTAGAAGTGATGCACACATTCTTTTCCTCCAATGACAGGTATCACAAAGATGTAACCAAGATGTCTTCAGTATGTACACTGCCTCCCAAAGTGTGGGGAGAAGCAGGCTTCCCTCTTTTCCTCCCTGGCTTTTACCACCTGCTTCCACCACAGGCAAGACAGAGTTTGCTTACCTGTTGTACAGCTGCTGAGAGCTGAAGGTGTAAAGCAAGTACAGGGTGTTTCCCGTGAGAAAGGCTAGGATCCAGAAGACAACCAACACTGACCTCTTCTCCTGAGCAAGAACAAGAAGCAAAGATAAATTGAAAGCCTTGTGGCTGCATTGAGCCTTTAACTGCTGAAGAAAAATGTAAGGCCAGCCCAGGGGACACAAATATACAACTAAGTGTGCAGTAATTAGTTTATTTACATTGGACTAAGACTCAGAAATAGGCTGTTAGGCAAAGACATGTATAAACACAAGCAGATACGGCACTCATTACCTTTACAAACAAAGTTACTTCAAAGAAATAAATCAAAATACACTGGTGGAAATGATAGCCTTATGGGCAGAACAAAGTTTTCAAAGTTGGGATCTTTCTTGGGACATCTGAAATCTCCCGATATTTAAAATGCAGCTCGACAAGCAGATCAAAACCCCAATCAGTTCCATATATTGTACAACTCTGAGCTGCCACCTGCCTGGGACAACACTTCATGAAAGAGATGTTTTACAAATAGACTCAAAGTCAATTACAAGCAGGCTCAGCTAAATCAAATATAACATAATCCACCCCCACGTGCAGTGGAGATGTTATCTGAACATATGTCAGTTCTAGAACACACATTTTTTTTTATTTAAGAAATAATTAAATGCCAAAAGAAGTGCAAATTTTGCATCTGAAAAGACAGGAACTTTATAACCAGAAGCTGCATGGCAGAAGACCTTGTCTTCGGTCTTGACTCAGTGCAGTTTTGGAGAGTAAATTTTACTCCTGGGAGGGAAAAAACACCCAGCAATTTTCTTGTGAGATGATTTATTAAGGAAATAGCTCTTCAACAGCCAGGGATGTTAGGTTGAGAGGTTGAGATTTAAAGCAGGCAGATTAAGGGGCACGCTGCTGGAAAGACAGAGGTGCAAAGTGCAAGGCAACATCCATCTATTACGTGATTGTGCAATTTATCTGTTCATTCAGCATTGTATCACATTTATTCCACTGGTGCTGGCAGATACAAGTATACACTTGTGCCACTGCTGTCACTTTTACGAAAAAGCAGTTCTAGTCTTGTGCTTTTAGTGGTGTTGAAGCATTCTGCTGACACTGGCAATCATAAGGCCTGAAAAGATCTGTGGTTTCTTTATATGCTAAGCATATTTTCAATAGAGCATTAAGATACTAAAGAGCAATACATCTACAAAACCCTTCAGCTGAACATCCCAAACCAGAATCCAAATGCTAACACATTAAATCTCATCATTAACTAGTGAAATAGGTTTCAGCGTTTCTGCTGTAAATGGGAAATTAAGGCACAAAGAAGCACTCGCAATCAGTGGCAGAACCAGAGGAAGATTACAATATCCCTGACTTCTCATCTCTTTGTTCTACTATGCCACACTTCCACAAAAGAGCATAATGGAAACTGTGGGAGAACATCAATGGGGAGAAGTAGGAAGAGGAAGCGAGTATTACAGCACAGTGCTCTTATTCTGACAGATCTGTATCCATATAATGGCATTCATTCCTATGCTGCAACAGAAGGTTCAACGTAGACATTGTTTTGTGTACAAAGAGCAACGCTGACTGGGAATGTAAGAGAGTAAGATACTGTCCTCACCTTCAGAGCAACCTGCTCTCGGAGTGTTGAGTTGGCATAGGCGAATGTGCTGGCCATACCAATGCACACGGCAATTCCTGCAGGGAAAGACACCGTCACAAGATGTAAGGCTTGGCAGGAGGACCTTCAGTCCTAAAGCACTTGATGTCAGCATTTCAAGCTTAGAAAACAATTTACTGGGCGATTTTCTGAATGCATTTGGAGTTAAAATATATAGGCAACTAAACCAGGGCAGTCTGGGCTCATGTAATAAGTTAAAATTCAAGCTAAGGGCAAGTAAAGCTACTGCAGTGAGCATTTGCCACCCAGCCGAATACAGACACTATCCTAACGTCGGGTTCTGTGCTGAAGTAGAATATAAGTGCTGCAAGTTGTAGCTGCACTGTGCAAACAGAACACAGCTAGATGACAGTATTAGAACAGAAGTTCAGTAGCTCATAGAAGACAGGGCACACTATCAAAACCCTAGAGCACACCATCAAAACCCTAGAGCACACCAGGCACAAAGAGCAAGATGTTGCAGACACGAATCAATAGCTGTTCTGGGGGATACTGGCAGAGCGCTAGGTGGCTCCCAGCATGAATGAGGATCCTCAGACTTGTCACACATACAGCTTCAAAGAGGAGTATTACAGGACCAGATTTTACATGACCACTGAGGGGATGAAATACTCAGGTACCATTAAAAAACCTGGACAGATATATTCTTTAGGGAACTCTGAAGATCTCAACTGTAAGATGTAACTGCTGATGCTGTTTGTCTTGATTTGACAACTTATCAGCCTTCCATCTGTATGGTGTCTTCTCCCTCTGAACCCTTCAGTGCTACAAGAAGTTGATCACTAATTTAAGGTCTCTCCATCTCTCCTAGAGAGAACTCTGAGTCAGAAGCCTTGGTAACATCCTCAGCCCCTGCAGCAATGTCAAGAAGACATAAGGAAAAGGTACAGGACTGATCTCCCACAGGTCAGGGCAGGGAACAGAGGGCACTGATACAGATGAAAACAACTTAGATTGAAAGTAGGGTGAATTTATCAAATGCATTATCCCATGCATTTGGTTATGTCCCCTCCATGCTAGACTACCTCTAGACACTGTCACCTGGATAAATACATCAGGCACCACAGCACGATAAAGCTTCCTAACCACCCTCTAATACACTTACAACCCAGAAAGGACAAAGACTTACCAAGCTTATGCTGGAAACAAACTTTAGCCAGGAGGATCAATATGAAGGGAAGTCCCTTCTGCAGCCAACCGATCACAGCTTTTAACTCCGAAAGAGCTGGGGCTGGAGTCCCAGCCTGTTCATCGCTGCCTTCCTCAGCGTGCCCATGGCGATCTCCTCCTGCCATGTGCAGTAGAGATGAACCTCGGTGATGGCCATGGTGGAAATGATGGGACGACTGCCGGTGGTGAAATGGGGCTCCTTCTGTACGACCAGTCCCTTCCTCCCTTGGGGCTGGCATCTGAATGAACACTTCCCCACCTCCTGCTGAAGAGCCCAGAACCAAACCTGCCTGGAACGGCGCAGCTGTGATGGTGCCTGACGGGATACCTGCCAGGCCTGAGAATAGCTGCTGTGGTGAGGTAGCTTCAGCCTTCAGACTTTCAAAAACTCCACTTTCATCCACACTGGTTTCAGAACTGACTGTTTGGCTCCGGTTTCTGCAGTGGACGGAGATCAGAGAAAAGTGATTAATCAAAAATGAGTGCCTCAGAACTTCACAGTCTTTAAGCCCAGCCCTGACTGTAGTCATTCAAGGGTTCCTCACACACTATCAGAATACGTTGGTCTTCAAATGACAGATGTTTTTCCCTCTATTTGCTGTTGGAAAGTCACAGCTGCTGAACTAGCTGCAGTAACCAGACTCCTAAGATAAGATCAGAGCACTTCTAAAGAACTGATCAAAACACATCAGTTTCTTCATCTAAGGAACTGAGTTCTCAAACACCCCCTTCACTTTCAGAGGAACCAAAGAAATAATTCAGCTGATACCAAATTCATCATCTTCTAGAATGATTTTTAATATTTAAAGAGAAACATACTAACCTGCACGTAACTTTAGACAGCACAGCCAAGGCAGGTCACATTACATACAAACAAATTAATCAAGATAACGTAAAGAAATGACCTGCCCTCAAAATCTTCCATCTTTATTTAGGGATGATTGTTACTTGCCTACAGATGCATAATGCAAATGAAAGACAGAGCCAACTGGATAAAAGAAGAATTGAGAGCTGCTTGTGTGTCCCTGACACAACAAATACTGTACATGAAGGATGTGCTCACAGATCAAGAGAAATTGTTTTATTTTTATATTTTCTGGCAAACTGGGCATGGATGTACCTGAATTACTGGGAAGAACACAATCTGGCACTGATTCTTTCCTGAGCTTGTTGGATTACAGCCAGGTTCCAAAAAGAAAGTCTTAAATATCTTTATCCTAATACGAAAAGAAAAAGACAACAGGCCTAATACCAAAAGAAAATGGGCTTTCTTCACCCAAACTCTATGCTGTGGCACTGAAATGATTACATGGGAAGTTCAGGTGACAGGGAACAACAGAGGTAACAAACAGAGCAATCACCAGGCAGTAAATGCCTGACAGACAGCAAATACTCTGTAACTTGCAAAAGGAGAGTAAAGAATAAATACAGCCAGCAAGAGGCAAAGCCCACGAATAAGGCAAGTTGCAGAGCTTCAGTCTTGATTTTAATCCCTGGAGATCTCCAACTTCAGAAGCAGCTGAGACAGCACGTGCAGGGACATACAGGGCCCTTAACCCTCTCTCTCCCATGGGTTCAAAAGCCTTCCCAAGCGTCTTACAAGGCACAGAGCACTGCCTTTCACATCACTCTAGGGACAGCTTCAAACCTCCCTGGGCACACCTCCCCACTAAGTAAACTGCTAATAAGGCTTTTTATAGCTACGCCTTGATCCCAATGTCTCTCCACAGGCTCCAGCAAGGAATCAAGTCAACAAGACATTGCGCACCTTTTTTTTGGTGCAAAATACTCATAAACTACATCTTGAATTTTACACCTAACATTACAATTCAGGGATATACACACAAGACAGGGACATAATATGACAGTATTTACATCTGAGAACACAAAAACCCAACTGGGTGGAACTCACTGTTACAGATAAAGATAAAAGCATTGTTTGGAACAATAGTACCGGGACACACGACTATGCTTTCAGCAGGAAGGAATTAATCAGGGACATATTTAAAAACAAATAAACAAGAATGGAATTCTGAGTCTGTTGAAGTTAACACAAGTGAAGACCAGTGGTAACAGCATTTCATGCTACAGTTAGGAAACCTTCAGCCTACATTACTGACAACATGTATTTACCCTGTTAAAACCAGAAGCATTTATAAAAACCAGTTAGCATTACTCCGCTTATCTTTTGCATTCCAAAATAAATACGTATCCTGAATATACTTTAACCATTCAAACAGATCTGGAATGCCTTACAAGTTTGTACAGACTCAAAGCTCTACATTGCAGATGAGAGGGCCCATACAACATCTTACAGACCCCTCAAGCCCCAGGCTTGCCTGTTGATAAAAATCCCACAGAATGCATTGAGGCTCGGGACTGACACAGAGGAAAACAGCTTGGATCATGCAGAAAAAGCTGAAGATGGCTCTCTTTTCCCCCTGAAATTAAAGAATGGCACCATGCTAGAAGTGGTCAGACATCAAGCTTCACCCTGCTTACAAAACCACTACAAAATATTTAGTGACCTCTTGTGATCACAATCTTTCACTTACTCAGAGAAATGAGATTTGTTAGTTCCATCTTTGTCTTACAGTAATTAGATTAGTTTCTTCTTTAGAAAAAAAAAGTCAAGCCCTAACCCTGGGAAAGCACAAGGGAATATTTAGTGCCAGAACAACAACAGCGGCAAGCCTCCCTTGCTGCTGCTGTAATTACAGAAATGAATCAGAGGTATTCTACTTCTAAATATTCATGTACACAAAGCCAGATACAGACTCTGGGATGCTGTAAAGGATCATCCACAATCTTTATAAAATATTAAGTTCTAGTAGGTGGGAATTTCAGTCTAGCAGAATTTTTAAACACCTCAATACTAGCAAAAATAGCCTCTGTTCATACAGCTCGATCTGTTCAGATTGACAGCATTCAGGATCCCCACATGACAGCACCAAGAATCGCTCTTCCAGAGTTCCAAAACATCCTGCCTATGCAAAGCCAACTGTCTCCACGTGTGCCATTCTGGATCACCAAACCTGAAACACTATAGTTGGTAGCAGTCAGCAACTGACTTGAAGGCGAATAGTCGATCTGTCTCTAAACTCTCTAAACAGGAGCAGAAAGCCTGGCCACAGGACACGCACAGGAAGCATATGCCCTTCTCAGTTTTGAGCTTTCGTCTTCCAAAACATACCATACACTTAAATCAGAACATGAGGAAAATGGAAGAAAAAAAGGAGAAAAATCTACCTTTCAGGAGGAACGTTGTCAGTGTTGCTGCTATGCCGTCTCTGCATTTTCCTCAAAACCTTAAAACACAACACGCTCAACATTAACGTTGTAGGCCAGTGATTCCCAGCGTGACTGCTAACAACAACCCGCAGAGTCCAAGGACTGTGACACCCTCTCAGCTCGCAACATGGCTGGCATGAACCATTTGCTTCTCTGAAAGAGCAGCTCGAGCTTGCATTTGTTTCTTGGCACACTTGTGAACAAACAACTTTCAAAGACGTACACTGGTTTCTGTGCAGGGCAGGAACTATTCAGATCCCTGTGCAGTGTGTGGCAGTCACGAGGAGCGTACACCTCTGAGATGACATCTTCTGATGAAGGACTTGAGGACAACTAATGGGGTAGCTCTTGATGTGACAGGAGAATTGACAAATGCTTTCTGGAAATGAAATCCCTTCTTCCTCTTCTGAAGAAACTTGCTTTGGAAAGCAAAACTGAGAGGAAAAAAAGAAAACGCATACAATTTTTTTTATGCAAAAATACCATCAGGTCATGACACCATTCTTTTAAATAAGAAACCCATCCCTTTTAAACCACACGAATGCCATTAGCAAACTCTGCACAATAGTCATAAATAACACCCACATATGCAAAAGATCATGTGTTCCTGCTCCACTCAGGAATTGCCAATATAAATAAAGTACCGAACAACAAATGAAAAGTCACTGAAATTGTATTAACTTTGGGAACCCCTTCTAGAACAAGGAGACAAGTTCTTTATTTAGTTATTATCTGCTTTCAAGTGCTGAATTTTAAGGGAACAGCCTGAAACACATTAGACCTTTTAAAAATAAAGATAATTGAAAAGCAAAGAAGCACACAGAATCATCATCACAAAGGCACAGCACACAGCACCTGGCAAACAGTCTTACACTGCTTAATGTTATATTAGTTATATAAAACCTGAGGAATGAGTGATTTTTGCAAGTGGTTTGTCCAGGTTCCCACAGGGATTTAATAGAAAATTTAGAGTGATTTCCTTTAAATATTGAAGCCTGATCTTACTCAGCCCTAGACTACAGTAGCTACTGAATAAAATGTAAAAGGCTCTAACTACTTCTGAATATGAAAAGTTACACCATTATTTATAACATTTCAAATAGAATGAATGTCTGTAAATAAACATGTAACCCTGCATCTGTATTCTGTAAAGGCACAATGGCTCTGAGAACATTGCCTCACTGTCCATAAGCAGAGGTATGGAAACTGAGAAGGAGCCAATCTGGAATATTTCTTTTCCCCCCTCCATACTTTGACCTTTACAGTCATATTCTCTCCTTTCAGATGATCCATTAACCCATGCAAAATTGCATTAAATTGAAATTTTATCCCTTAATAAAGCCCAAATTGTGCAGTCCACAGCGGACAAGCAGAGAGTTATGTTTACGTGTACCTGCAGTAAAGGTACACGTAGTTCGCTCAGCCCCATGTTACAAAACAGTGAAAGAAGAAAGGGTATTTCAGTTAAATCACACAGGTAACTACTGAATTTATGAAAGGATGAGAAAAAAGAAAGCTCACATTTACAAAAAAGAGAAAGACTCTCGTGGGCAGAATTGTGACTCAAACCCAGCGTTGTCATTGCTGACAGAGAACACAGGTTTTAATATGCGGTACCACCTCTGGACAGCCCCTTGACAGGTTAGAATCACAGAACAACCAGGTTGGAAGAGACCCACCAGATCATCGAGTCCAACCATTCCTATCAAACACTAAACCGTGCCCCTCAGCACCTCATCCACCCGTCCCTTAAACCCCTCCAGGGAAGGTGACTCAACCACCTCCCTGGGCAGCCTCTGCCAGTGCCCAATGACCCTTTCTGTGAAGAATTTTTTCCTAATGTCCAGCCTAAACCTCCCCTGGCGGAGCTTGAGGCCATTCCCTCTCGTCCTGTCCCCTGTCCCCTGGGAGAAGAGCCCAGCTCCCTCCTCTCCACAACCTCCTTTCAGGTAGTTGTAGAGAGCAATGAGGTCTCCCCTCAGCCTCCTCTTCTCCAGGATAAACAACCCCAGCTCTCTCAGCTGTTCCTCATAAGGCCTGTTCTCCAGCCCCCTCACCAGCTTTGTTGCTCTTCTCTGGACTCGCTCCAGAGCCTCAACATCCTTCTTGTGGTGAGGGGCCCAGAACTGAACACAGTAGGAGTGGGATTTGACGATTTGCCCCTACCCGCATCTCCATCCCCCTTCCTAGCCGCACTTCCATGCCCCGCATCCCGCTCCTAACCCCCCCATTTCCGCTCCTCTCCCCCCGCACTCCCCCCCTCCCCTTTACACCTTCTCCCCCCTCACACCCCGCTCCTCACATCCCTCTCCCCCCTCACACCCCGCTCCCACCCGCCCCTCGCATCCCTCTCCCCCCTCACGCCCCGCTCCTACCCGCCCCTCGCATCCCTCTCCCCCTCACACCCCGCTCCTACCCGCCCCTCTCCCCCTCACGCCCCGCTCCTACCCGCACCTCCCGCCCCTCGGCGCCGCTTCCGCCGCCCGCCCCGCCCCAGGAAGCGCGGGCCCGTCGGCGCGGCCATGGTGCCGTGCGGGGCCGTGCTGTGGCGGCGGCTGCTCAGGAAGCGCTGGGTTCTCGGCGTCGTCTTCGGGTTGTCCCTCGTCTACTTCCTCAGCAGCACCCTCGGGCGGGTCAGTGCCTCCGCCGGGCTCCCCCGGGCAGGGCGCCGGAGCTGGGGGCTGCCGGGGCTGCCTTTGACAGCGAGAACGCTTGGAACTGCCTCGAAGGGGCTCGGTCTTTCTGCTCTAATACTTGTTGTGGACCGTAGTTCCCCTACTGAAGGACTCAGAAAGGAGAAACACCCGTGCCCGCGGTCGTTTAGAATCGTGGTTGGACTCGATGATCCAATGGGTCTTTTCCAACCTGGTGATTCTATGATTCTATGGGATAGTTTGGGTTGGAAAGGACCTTAAAGATCATCCATTTCCAACCCCCCTGCACACCTCCCCCTGGAACATCGATGTATTTAATACTCTGTGCGCCTTATGTGGTTGTAGCAGCGAGTCCGGCTGCGTTAGCAGAGCTGGTGGGGAGCTCGCACACCCCTGTCTTACTGGATCGTGTCGCTTTCCAGCCATCGGCAGCGAAAAGAAAGGGACTGCCAGGTCTCAGGCTCCACCAGGGGAGGTTCAGGCTGGACATCAGGAGAAAATATTTCACAGAAACGGTCATTGGGCACTGGCAGAGGCTGCCCAGGGAGGGGGTTGAGTCCCCTTCCCTGGAGGTGTTTAAGGGACGGGTGGACGAGGTGTTGAGGGACGTGGTTGAGTGATTGATGGGAATGGTTGGACTTGATCTAGTGAGTCCTTTTCAACCTAGTGATTCTATGACTCTATGATGCTAGGTCCCACGTTGCCTACTCCATCCACATTCCAGTTTGCAACTACCAGGCATTTTTAAACGTGTGTGAAAACTATGTGTATAAAAAGCAATGGGATCAGCAGGGCGATGGGGGGGATTGTCCCCTCTGCTCCGCTCTCGTGAGACCCCACCTGGAGTCCTGCATCCAGCTCTGGAGTCCTCAGCCCAGGAAGGACATGGAGCTGTTGGAGCGAGTCCAGAGGAGGCCACAAAAATGCCGAAAAGGCCTGGAATACTTCCCCTATGAGCAGAGGCTGAGAGAGTTGGGGTGTTCAGGCTGGGGAAGACTCTGAGGACACCTTATTACGGCCTTTCAATACTTAAAGGTGGCTGATAGGAAAGATGGGGAAATACTTTTTAGCAGGGCCTGTATCAGTAGGACAAGGGGTAATCATTTTAAACTAAAACAGAAGTTTAAATTAGATATTAGGAAGAAGAGGGGGGTTGTGTGTGTGGGGAGGCCCTGGCCAAAGTTGCCAAGAGAAGTCATGGCTACCCAGTCCCTGGAGGTGTTCAAGGCCAGGTTGGATGGGGCTTGGAGCAACCTGATCCAGTGGGAGGTGTCCCTGCCTGTCGCAGGGGGTTGGAATTGGATGGTCTTTAAGGTCCCTTCCAACCCAAACCATTCTATGATTCTGTAATGATTCTACGATCGTAATGATAAGAACAAACGTTTGGGCACATTGCTGTCTTTCTTTGCAGGAAGAACAGACAGTGAGAGATCGGAATCTCCTCCAAGTGCAAGAACATGAGCAGCCAATCCTGTGGAAGGTGAAGTTCAGTTCGGGTAACAGCAGTCAGCTGAGTAACCAGTGCAGGAACTCTGTGCAGGGGAAGCTCCTCATTACAGATGAACTGGGTATATTTGATACTAAGAACTTATTCTGTGTATCGTAGTGTTGGATGATGCTTTGCGTGTGTTGTGGATGACGCTTCTTAGGAACAACTGCCCCTCAGCTCTTGGCACTTTGGCCTCAGACCAGGTTAATGGTGCTGTGGCTGCTGAAGCTGCTGATGTGATTCTGTACGTGGCAGGCTGGGCTCCAGCTGGGATTGACTCAGTACCTAACTCAGTTCTACGTCCAAGTGTTAATTTAAAGAATTTCTAGTTAGGACTTAAGTCAGATGGAGGTGGATCATCATCTAGTAAATGATAAATAAACCTGTGCTTAAGTCACGTGAGTCTTACTTTAGATTTGTATAGAACATGAAAAGGGGTACATCTTACCAGTTGTTCTTACTGTTTTTGTTTTCCAGGCTACATCTGTGAGAGAAAGGACCTGCTGGTCAATGGCTGTTGTAATGTCAATGTGCCCAGTACGAAGCTGTACAGCTGCGAGAGCTGCCTTCCCAATGGCTGCTGCAGCATCTACGAGTACTGTGTTTCCTGCTGCCTGCAGCCCAGTAAGGTGTGTTGACTCTCCTGCTTTTCGGATGTTCTCAGCTGCTCAGGTCCCTCTGTGGCTAAAAGTGGTTGTTTGTGAGGAGCTTTTTCCTTAGAGGGGACGGTTCCTTTTCTTGGAAGGATGAGGGAAGCCTGCAAGGACTGTATGGCAAGCAATAAAGCTCTAAAAAATTCATTCTTCCCACCTTTCAGAGGAAATACCATGAGCCTTGCAAAGTGTTTCCGGTTCCAGGGAATTGCTTTTGCTGAAGGGAAGTGATTGCAGAAAAGCTATTCCAGTCAGCATCAGTTTTGCAATTAGCACTTCCCTATGTTCTGTTAGCTTCTCTAGATTATCCTCCTGCTGCTGGGGGTTTTGTGATGTATTTCCCTATCAGTCCTTGCTAGAAATTCTACGTCGAGATGCTTACTGTTCCTCTGCTCCTTGAGCTCTGTAGGTTAAGGTGGGCTTTGATTTCTCTTTATTGAAGTATGATGTTTGTGGTTTTTGTTTTGTCTTCTTTTTGGCTAACCACTTTAGCAACATCTTCTGGAACGTTTCTTGAACCGGGCTGCTATAGCTTTCCAAAACCTCTTCATGGCAGTGGAAGATCGCTTTGAGCTGTGTCTGGCAAAGTGTAGGACTTCATCACAGGTAAGACACAGGTACATGTCCAGGGCTCAAAAATGGAAAAAAAACCTGAAAACTGCCCTTTGAAAATGGGGCTTGGTTGTATGAGTGGTTAGTCTGTTGTGCTTGCATGCACACAGGTGTTTTCATAGACACAGAAGCTATCGCTGAGAGTTCTCTGAAGGCAATCCTCTGATTTGCAAGGTGAAATAGTAACATCAGTAGTAAGTGAAGGGTAAAGTGCATATTTGGGGCAAGGTGAGTTGTACATTCTCTTTAGAAAAGTGGAACTTAACTAGAAACATACTGGCCAAGCTTAGTGGCCAGTGAAGATCTCGGGTGAGTTCTGGGGGAGATCTTGTAAGGATGAGAACAGTGAGAGTTGTTCCAGCAGCTTCAGAATGCTGTTTACTTTAGGGTTCATGTTTAGAGATGCTGTATGCAGGCGATCATGTGTATAGTAACTGAAAGGATATTGTCACTCTTTTGCTTTTTAAGATTAGATGTGAACTGCTCTTACCCATGTGGTTTTACTGGAAGTTTTGATCTAAGCAAGCATTGACTATCTCGCAAAGTGCTGTTGGAGATGTCCTGCAGATTGAGTATTTAATATAGCAAAACAAAGAACGTAATTCCAAATGTCTTTAAAAATTTTGGGGTTTTTTTTCACCCATGTTGTCTGAACTCTAGTTTTATCAAGAAAAATGCATGCATCTCAAGTAGCAACTTAATTATGCCTGTCTTGCTTAGGATGCTTGACGATGCTGCCTAAGCATATATAACTTTTTTTGAATATTGAATCTGTTCCCAGCTACCTGGGTAGTCTGAAAAGGAGGTTCTGGGTATGGTTCAACATTAAAGTGCTGTAACAAAGCAATTGTCTTTTACGCATTGGGAGTGCAGGGTTGTTTGGCTCTGGATCATACACTAATGTATAGAAGAATTTGTGAAATATTTTGCATACGTGTGAGTGCTCTGAGGTTTGGCCCTTGGTGAAGAGATGTATTGTTTCAATATGTGTGTGTTGTTAAAGCTTCTCCTCTTTCTGACAGAGCGTGCAGCATGAAAACACCTATAGAGACCCAATTGCAAAATACTGCTATGGCGAATATCCCCCAGAGCTTCTGCCTGTTTGAAAGCTGCATGTTCTAAACAGCAAAGGGAAGGAACTGGAGACAAGAATTCAAAAGAGCAAGACAAGAGCTGTTTCTTTAGAAGAGCCTCAGCATAAAAGACTTGTGTGGTGTTTCTGGGAGCAAACCCAGAGGTGTGAAGTGTAAGCGAGAGACTTAAGTTCTCTGGGACTGTATCTCGCGTTCTTCAGTTTGTTACACATATGCTTTCAAGTACTAGTGTACTAGTGCTTTCTTGGAATACTTCCTTTAAATTTCAGGAATCATGGAGTTGATCTAGGCTATAAAACATCATAGAGAAAATACCTAATGAAGCTTTGCAGCTGTACATGGAGGTTCAATTGTGTTTCTGCAGTCCAGAGGCTTTCTAGAGTGCTGGTAATTGGGGGATTTTAGCTTTTAGAGTGTAAAGCATGTCTGTTGTGCTTTTCTCTCTGGAACACTTCTCGACATGCATGGTGTATCCTACGTATGTAATTATGAATTATTTATTCATTTTATATGGATTGCTAGCTGAAAATATTGATGCTTCACATAGCTTGTTGTTGATGCTTTTCAGTCCCTGTTTTATTATGTCAAATAGAAAGAATATTTTAGATCCTACTAAAATTGATTGGGTTTCTTTTCCTCTTTAGTCTAAAGGAATTGTATTGGGATCGATTGCTACAGTGTTTATGTTCTTCATGGTGTGTTTAAAGCATTCGGAACTCCAATGGAGTTGTTACTCTGTCCAAGTCCTGTTGTGCAAGAGAAGAGCAGGGATCTGCCAAGAATGGGATGTTTGTAAACACTTCCATTTTTACTCTGCAACAGTTTCCTCAAAGAGGAGTCTTAGTCGTATGAAGAGCTCCCTGCTAGTCCATTTTCTGGCAGGGAACACTGAAGGTTTGTCTGCTTGAACTTGTTCAGGCCTTGGTAGTTCAAATGGACTTCACTCCTGGTTGTGCAGGAGGCCAAAGGTTGAGGTTGTTCTAGGATTTCAGTTTAATGATGTCCTTGTGCATGAAGTAATTAGAGTGTCAGAACATGGCACAAGCTCTCCTCTGAGGACAGCTGTGTTGCATGAGCTCAGTTATACTGCCATGATGTTTTTTGATTTTCTGTTTGATACACTTTCTACTCTAGAACTTTGGTCTGATCAGAATGGTGCTAGAACAGAGTTGGTTCTCCCACAATTTCTCTTAGCTCTATAAAGTTGCTATTTAAACTGCCTCCTTCTTAAGGCCACTCAACACAGAAAAGATGAGTAGAGAAGCTGTAAAATGCTGAATAAATTTGTTCTCCCACTGCAAGTCACTGAGTGAATCCAAGTGCTAGAAAAATTGGGCTGTTTTTTTGTATGCAGAACCTTGTTTCTTTTGTTTTTACCTCATCCATCTCCTCCATGACTTTGAGTTTATGTGTGCTTGTTTAAACTGGCACTTCCTATTCCCTTTCAGAAATAAAGCAATCTACAGAGGCTTAAAAAAACCCAAAAGTGCAGTGGTAGATTATTCTCGTGTAAAAGATCTGTAGAATGCTGTTGCAATTACATGTGATGTAAACAAGAAGTAGTTTTGCCAGCCATCTGATAAAATCCACTTGCATTGTTTTCATTCTTCTTTCCCAGAAGTCATCAAGTGAAATAATGGTTCCGTCAGCAGATTCTCTTGAAAATCTTGTTTTTCCAAAAGCTTAAAAGCTTTAGCGATAGCAGTTTACCCAGCTGAAAATTTCTCCCCTTTGCTGCCATCCTATGGCAACTTGCTGCAGCAGAAAGGATATGGTGTGAAGATTCAGTGTGAAATGCTGTCTCTAGAGGGTAGCAGAGGTTACTTCTCAGTGTTAAATTCTTCACCCGTGTTCAGTTCTTCCTGACTTTTCCTCAGGGAAGGCCATCACATTGGTCTATTATATCATTCCTGCTGAGATGTCTTCGAGCACTTCATGTTTTTGCACCACGACTGATGAGGTCAAGAGACTGATGCTCCTGATTTCTCATCCAATGTGGTATTATTTCCCTAGCAGCTCTTACCACCACTTGAAATGGTAATTGTAAGAAATCATCTAACTGAATTTGGACAACATTAGTGGGAATTCCTGTTCCCTTTCTCTCCTAGAAAAAAACAGGATGTGATCTGAAGTGCATTGTGACCATTGTCCACTCAATGGGACAGAAACTGCATCCTCCCTCCCTAGTTGTTGAGCTGTTCAATGAGTGTTCTATATGTTAAATCATTAAAAATGTATCTATGTTCCAAAATACTGCTTGTTCTTGTGTCTTTCCTTGAACTACTTACCTTGAAGGCAACTGTACCAAAATGTAAGTTTGAAGAATGCAGTGAAGAGGGACAGTAATTTGAATATGTGTAATAAAGGCAAGCAAGTAGAGGCAAAAAGGAAATCTGTTTCATTTCAGCCTAAGAAAAGAGTGTGCTTCTCTTGGTGGTTCCCAGAAAGGTCTGGCCCTTTGCACAAGTGGATTGAGCAGGGAAAGGAAAGCAATAATTGCTTCAGGTTGTGAAGATACGGTGAGAAATGTTGAATCTGTGCTTTCTGGTAATATGTCTGTGTGGTTTAAGTGATTGCAAAATACCTGGTGATACTGTGGTTGTCAGTGTCTGACATATTTCTGTTTGTCAGCTAAGAGACTCAGGTTGTTGACTTGTGTTTGGCAACAGATTTGATAGCAGTGCTTGATGGAGCAACTAGCTCTGCTTATCTGCACTCAGGTCAGTGCTGGGGATAATTGAATGTGTTGTGTACTCCTTGTTTTCTGTGGCTTGCCAGAATATTAATGCTAGTAAGAAACGATAGCAGCTGATATCTAATGGGGAACAGGTACAGTATTTGGCTGCACCAACTTGGAAACAGTAATTTATGGCAGAAGGGCAAGGCAGTAACTGCCATCTTCAATGAATTTAAACTTAAGCCTTTGGCCTTGAAAGAACCTGCTGTACTGCTCTACTGGGATGAACTGGAGAAGTGGATAAAAACTGTTATTGTGATGGGCTGGAGTTCTGAAAAGGCAAAAAGCTGCCGGCTGGAGGCTAACACTAAACAGTTGATGAGTTGGGATCATGGTTTCTGTATTCTCACGATCTCATTCATTGCTGTGGCAATTCTTTACTCTCCTGTTTATGTTCAGTTTGCATGGCAAACTTTTAAACAAACTGGTAGGACTCAATTTTGCAATATAAAGCACTAAGTACAGCAAATCCGGAACATGAGTCTTCATTCCGATGTGCTTTTAAAAAGCAAATGCCTTTTTTACTTCCCTTGTCATTTAGCTGGACGGGCTTGAGCTCTAGGATTTGTTCTGTCTTGTGCTAGTCACTTAAGCTGCAAAGACGCTAGATCCTTTAACCTAGCACCATAAAGTGGTATTTGTTCTTTGGTTATTCTAGTCAAGGAGAGCTAGGGGGGAGGTGAAAAGGAATTTTCTAACTCAGCAAGTTCCACAAAAGATGGAGTTCAGCGAATTATTGTTGCTTTAATAAGAGCCCTCTGCATTTCTTTATGACCCGAGGCAAACAACTAACTATATGCAGAGAGGGAAAAATGCCAACTTCAAAACCTGCAGGGAATGATGGGTAAGTACTTAGTTCTTAATTTCTGATCCGTGTCTAATTAAACAGGCAGTTCTATCCAATATTTTTGGTCAAATAAGACTGACTGGTAGCAACATGCATAGTGTCTGTGTTGTTTTCCATTTTCAAGGCAGTCTCATGGCCACAATTTTTTCTTAGAAATCATGGTCCTTAGTAGATTAGTCGTATAGGTCATAAGCAAGAATTCTCAGGGCGCCTTCAGATTGAAGCATGTTTGCTGCTGTGGTCTGCTGTTTCGCCTGTGGTAAAATAGCACAAAGTTGCAGAGTAGAGAAAATTAAGAAATTAATTCTGGCTGAAAAGCTTGCCTCGTAGAAGCTTTTCCAGTATGCATTTCAATTAAGGGGATAGAAGGCCACAAGCTATAGCTGCAAATGGAATGGGAGGCAAGTCTCAGGTATTCTAGAGATGAGATAAGAGTACAAACAAATAAATTGTAAACAGTTGAAATGAGGACTAGCACCTGATTACTTGCTGATTTAATGGTGTCTTCCAATAAAATCCAGCTGTCATTTATCCTGTATGTTTTCAGCCTCTCTGCATGCACCTACAAGCTAAGGCACACTAACAGGAATCGAGGTGAATGAAAGCCTTTTGTCAATTGTCTGCATTCTTTTCCTGTCCTGCACAAAATCTGTCTAGATTTTAAACTGCTCAGAGCAAAAAGACATCTCTACATTTGTAGTTCTTATGACTTCTGACCGTGGCCTCACCTTGAGCTTTTAATGTACCTATTGATATGAATAATACATATCTTACACAGGTACGAAATATCACTATTTGAAGAAGTAGGATAAGGTTGGATATGTCACAGATGTGACGCCTATTTTTTAGAACATATACACACAAAATAGTGTCCTAATTTACATAATCATATGTACAAAAATGCATTCATCAGCTGTGTAAGGTGACACTGGCTGTGCCGTATCCACATCTTCAAACTGAAAATAGCCTCCCAAGTAACAAGTGATAAGACAAGAGGAACTGGCCTCAGGTTGCACTGGCAAGGTTTAGATTGAATATTAGGAATAATTTCTTTACTGACAGAGTGGTGAAGCCCTGGCAGAGGCTGCCCGGGGCAGTGGTGGAGTCTCCGTCCCTGGAGGGGTTCAAAAAGCGTGTGGCCGTGGTGCTTCAGGACATGGTTTAGCAGGCACGGCGAGGTCGGGCTGATGGTTGGACTGGATGAGCTTAGAGGTCTTTTCCAACCTTAATGATTCTATGAAGAATGTAGATTATTTGCAAACTACGATTACAGAGCTGCTTTGTAATAAAAGCCGTGCTATTGGAGGAAATAAACACGTTCATACATAGATCAACAAGGTCTTATTTTAAAAACTGCAATCCTTTGTAGCAGCAAAAGCAGACAAAAGTACATGTAGGGAAATGTAATATACTTCTTCTGGGCCTTTTTGTCTGCTCGGCTCCTAGCAGCGTGTCTCAGCCGGTGTAGCAGCCGGGCTCAGCCAGCAGAGGTTACCACAGCCCTTGGATAGAAGCTAGAGGGGCTGGCAGGTGGCCCTCAGCTCAATTTCGCTTGGCAAGAGGCAGGCAAACTTACCCGTACAGAACACAAGTCAGTGCATTGCTCCAGGAATGTGTGTGTGGAGTATCTGAAATTGCTCTGCACCTTTGGCCTGGCTGCCCAAACCCACAGAATAAACCGGCTGCGAGGGCTGCCTGGGTTTTTAACCTGTTGGGAGATTGTGGGTGCTGAGGTGGGGATTAGCCACGGTGCTGGGGCAACTTCTTCAGGCCTCAGGTTGTGCCAGGGGAGGTTCATATTGGACACGAGGAAAAAATTCTTCACCAAGAGGGTTCTCGGGCCCTGGCAGAGGCTGCCCAGGGAGGTGGGGGAGTCCTCGTCTCTGGAGTTGTTTAAAAGACAAGCAGACAAGGTGCTCAGGGGTCTGGTTTAGTAGAAGACAGGTGCGGTTGGGCTTGATGATCTCAAAGCTCTTTTCCAGCCTAGGGATTCTATGAACGTGATTGACAACTGTTGCACTCAGGGAAAAGTAATAAACACTTGAGCCTCGCATTAGGGGAGAAAGGGGAGAGCGGTGCCCAGCTGCTGGCCTCGTCTGCCACGGCTGCTCTCCCTCACAGGGCAGCGGAAAAGGCTCTGGGGATGTGAAAGAAGCTGCTAATGGCTCAGGGGCCGAAGGCAGGGCTCCTGCAGGGCTGTGTGTCCCCTGGGAGGCTGGCACTGGGGCACAGGCTGAGGCGTCCGCTGCCTCCCCAGCCGGCCCCATTTCCCGCCTTTTTCTCCTCGTGCTGCTCAGGGAGCCCTGAGGCGGCTGGTGTGATAGCGAACCCCATGGAGGCTTTTGGAGGTGAACCGAGTCCTAAGGAGGCAGGACAGAGCATTGTGGCTCTCAGACCGCTCTCCCACCATCGATGAAGCTTCATAACCCCGCCCAGAGAGCATCTTCTCCTCTGCCCGGTGGCTCCTTGGGGTTGGCTCCGCGCGGCTCCGACAGGGACGGCAGAGGTAAGGTGGCATCTCTGCAGGAGAGGCTTTTGGTTAACCCAGATATCCACAGGGCTTCATTTTAACAAATAACTGCCTGCCTGGTCTCCATCTTCCATGGTGAAAACTTTTAAATTTAGGATTTGTTGTAATGGCAAAATAGCACCAGCGATGTAACTGATGGCGCTTTTCTTTGGAGTAGTTACTTAAAATTTTGTTATTATCTCAAAGTGCGATAATATTGCCTCATTAAATTATCAAAAATGAGATAATATTATCTCATTAACGTTATGATATTATAATATTATGGTATTATTTCAAAATAAGCCCAGATGAGTTGCGCTCGTGAACCTTCACCTCAGTGTATGCAAACGTAACCCTATGCTGAAAAGCAATTCTAAAAAAAAAAATACATAAGCAAAGATCTCCTCCTTTGCTAAGAGACACCAAAAAAGCCTGGTTCTTAGTGTACGACATGCTTTTTTTCCTGTCCAGCCAGTTCGTAAATCCAAGTTGGGTTCTATCTGTATCATGCATGTTCCTATTTATAAAATCTTTGCAGTTGGAAGTGAGAAAATTTACTGGTAATAAGTGAACCCAAACGGCCGTGTTGAAAGCTGAGATTTCGAAGTGTTCAGAAATCAGCAGCCAGGTCCTCTCCTAACACCATAAGAAAGTTAAAAAGAACCGGGCCTGTTTATCGCCTGAGGATGGACTAATGATTTTTCAAGGTTCCGAGTTCTGTTCTACAGCTGTAGAGGTTTAATTTTTCTTTCCTGTGTAAAAACTGAGGTTTCTATGTGGCCACCCTATTCCAGGAGCTGCAACTGGGGAAAAAACCCTAACAAATATTAAGAGGCACATGAAAACACTGTGAAAGTTGTGTAATAACAGCCCTATTTTTTCCTGCAACATGAATGAAAAAAAAAAATCAAACTTCATCCTATAAGGGCGTAATTGCTTCTGTATATAAACTGGAAATTAATTCAAGGTTTTCTGGTACACAAGTAATACTCAGCTATAGAATGGCTGTTAAGGTGCTGTTTTTATAAAGTCAATTTTTCTGTTACTGAGTGCTGCAGCTAAAAAAAAAAAGATGGGAAGGGAGGTTAAATTCCTTTAGAATTTATTAAGGGCTTTGACCTCCTCAGGATTCTCCCTGGCTTCCTGCCAGCTGGCTTTCAGGTAGGCTTTATGTGAAGAGCTGATATATTCTGTCCTCAAAACCAGAGTTTGCAGGGGAAATGCTGAAAGGGCCAGGCTATTAAAACAAATTAAGCTATCCATTTGTGACCACCAGTGAAACATTTTGTGATGTTACAGTCTATGCACTTGTCACAGTTGTGCCACGTCAAGGTTAGAGGGGGTAGGTGACTTAGCTGGCAGTCGCTTAATCAAATGGAGATGTTGATTTCTCAGGTAACCCAGGCAGGGTGAGGCTTGCATGCTCCGTTGCTTTTAACAGCCAGATAATGAATATGCTTTCCAGAATTCATGTTTCTCATAGCAGAAGCAGCAGCTGCATGTGATCTGTGTCGCTGTCAAAGGGAAGTGAGATGTAGTTAATTCAGGTCTACACACAAAGATGTATTGATCAAGATAGTCCTTGCTATGGCTGGATATCTGCAATAACAGTGGCTAGGACAATGCAGCAAGCCAGGATGGCAACCCCAAATACGCTTTGTTTTAACCCAAAAAGTGAGAAGGCTTCCCACCTAGCTTCACTGTGGACCACCAGTGAGTTTAGAGTAATTCTGCACCAGTCTTCAAAGGGTCAGAAACTTGGTACTGCAACCAAGTGAAAAGGGCACATCTTGTTCATGTCATTATAAATATGCTGCATTTGTAGCTATAAGGTTAAAATCATGGATTCAGTACAAACAGCTTGCAGTGGATCAGTTCCACATGATTTAAAAAAATCCCTAAGTTTATGGTATCTGGATAAAGTTATACCGTGTGGCTTACAGAGGTACTGAATGTTGCAAGAATTATATGGAGTGGATGTACACACTATGTTTCCTGTGTTCCTTCTCTGCTGGTAGTGCTTGGATGTGGATGATTACATGCTATATATATAGCAGTGTTGAGACTGCAGTGTATTTTTTTAGTGCAAAGCTAAAAATCCTCATGTACTGGTTTTGTAATAAACAATTTCATTATTATTTTTATTTCTGCAGAGGTGCCCATCTCATTGTCTGTCTTCCCACTTTTCCTTCCTGTCAGTTTCTGTTAATAGCCATGCCTGCTCTTCTTTTGTTCATATGTTGTGCAGAAGAAAAATGGGCACTAACAGGTTTGCTAATTACTGTAAAATTCTTCCCAGCCTTGTTCTGTTCAGATCATTCTATTAGCTAAAGTAATGGAGTGCAGTGGCTTGATGGCTCTCGCACTTTCCATTATATAAGATCTTCCTGGTGCAATATATTACTGGGATTCTCTTCTGGGGCTGTCACCAATCACTTTTGATTTTCTACTCCTGCTGTTTTCTTTTATCTCACTGTTCCTTTTTTTGCTACTATGTTGATTCTCCTTGTCTTTCCTAAATGATTTTTGAGGATACAGGACTGTTTGCCCCCTGCTTCCTCAGTTTTTGCTAGGACCTAGGAAAGCTGGATCTTGGCATGCTGAGGATCTTGACAGCGAGTCCTCTGGCCAGTGTCAGCGTATTCACATCAGTGCAGCAGTTCCTGTCAGTTTTAACTTTTGCCACTATACCCAAAGGCAAAGTCTTCACCCTCACTGCATCACTTCGCTACTGACATCTATTTTCCTTACCTATGAGTATTGTCAATGTCATCTTCTCCAGCAGCATTTACAGCAGCAGACTTTTGTCTCATTGCTCTGATTATATTAGCTCCAGTGATTGTACTTCCACCTCATTACTGAAATAAAGTTAACATTAATGAGAGTCATGCAGCTAAACCTCTGCTCACCTCTCTGGAAATTTATTCTAATGATGAAAAGGAGATGCATGTGGATCAACTTAAAAGCAAGCTGGCATTTTTTTTCCCGACCTCCTGAATTTAGTGTTAAGCAAAGCCTTTTGTTATTAAGAGCTGATGGTGCAAAAAAATCCAAATACATCATACAATATTAACAAGGGCAAATTATATTGGTTAAACACTGATCTATGTACTGATCTGCTACAGAGTTCCTTTACCACCCAAATTTCCGTGTTGCTCCTGCTTCTGGAGAGGGTTTCCTGTGTCTAACTCCCACAGTAAATTCAACATAAAGTGTTTGGAGCTCCTAGGGGGTATGCTAGGAAAATTCAAGATATTATCAAGTGTAATAATAATCACACCTATAAATGAAGTGAAGCATTGAGAGAAAGGTAGAAATTGTTTACAGAAGACACAGCAAGGCTTTGAGCCAAAAGAAGATATATAATTTAGATAAGCAGAAGTTAATGAGATAAGACAAATGTGCAAGGTGCATGTGCCAAGCAAAGAGGCTCAGGAGATCTTGCACTCATCAAAATTTGGAATTACAATAAAAGCATTCAGTTTGCTGCTGGTCACTGCACTGGTGGTTTGTTTGCTTGGTTTTTAGTGAAAGGTTAGAGAACAAAAATTCTCTTTTTATTAAGTCTTTTCAGAAGCAGCTACCATGACGTGGCCTCCGTCCTGTCTGAGGCCACTGTCTGCTGTAGCCACACAGGTTAGCTAGGAAAACAATAATACTGATTAAAAGGAACGCATCCTCTCAATCCACCTTATTTTTTGATGTTTTCCTTAAAGTTTACCCCTTTGTGTATGAAACTAGACTGAGTCTGGTGTAGTTTAAGAGGTCCAAATGATTCTTCCTAAAAATGTACATATATTTTAAAGAGCTTTTTTATACATAAAAAAAATGTTAGCCTCCTCCCCCCCCAATGTTGTGAGCAAACAAACATCCTCTATGTTCAAAATTATAAAGATACGTCTTACTTTACAAGCTGGTGGTATTTTTTAGTAAGAGGAGTGTTTTAGACCCTAAATGTTCTAAAATGCTTGCTCGAGGCTTTGAAAGAAAAAAGTAATCCAAGAATTATTAAAGCATGGTTGACTCAGAAGAGGGAGTGAAATATTACTGTAATGATAATCATGCATTGACCTAGTTTGGATTCCAGAGTGTAGAAGTATTTTCTCCCTTGTGCAGGTTTGTGATTTTGGCCACAGAGTTCACAAGGAAGAATATGTGCACTTGTCACTGCAAGATCAGCTTTCTAATGGGAAGGCTCCTTAAGTTAGCCTTTTCAAATGTCAGCCCCCTAAACAGAATAGATAAAGCTCGATAAAGATAACCCTTTACAAAGGTTGGTGAAATAACATTATCGCCCTTTGGCAGAGGGAGAAACTGAAACACCATGTTTGGGAGACATCAGTCATGTCAGATGATACAGCTGGGGTGGGCTGGGGCACCGCATCTAAAACTGGCCCTGGATCGCTGTCCTGCTCTGCCTTCTGGAGAGGGCAGCCTTCTCGTTCTGAGCCTGCTGCTGTTGTGCCTGAGGACAGTTCTGACTCATGTCTATAGTCACAAGCTGGGCATGTCAGGTTGAAATATGCCTTATGGAGTAGTTTGTATTATGTTTAATTTGAGAGATTTTTACAAGACTATCCTAAAGCAGCTTTTCTTATAGGTACAGACAAAATGAAATATTCTTTCTATAAGCAGCGTGAATGAAATAATTTTCAGCTCATGTTTCATGGTCATTCCTACTGCTCCTGCAAGCACTCTGTTTTGAAAATAATCTCCCTTGGCTGAGGGTATTTACTTCATAGTTTGTTCTTTTTCCTTTATGTGCACATTCCCCTCTTCTCCCACCTGCTTCACAGCTTGGCTTTTCCTCCTCTTGGTGCCCAGGAAATGCCAGTGTCTAGTTGAATGAGCTCTGCTATAAATCAAAGTGTCATCACTTAGCTGGTTGAAGTGATTTAATTAATGCATCGTACCATCCCCAGAGCCTCTCCCCACCTGACTGCTAATCAACCTGCAGCAGCAGGAGGAAAACGCAGCCCTCCTTGGAGTCATGCAGGAGAGATGGAAGGAAAGACAGTTAACTGCAGCAGCAGAGATCAGCCTTGTCACTTGTCTCTAATCTGTTGTCTGCTTCTTGAAACACTGCTGTCCTGGTCTCTTACAAGCCATGCTTAACTCCGTTCATACAGAAATTATCTACTATCATATCAGCAATCACTTTCTGTCAGAAAATGTTTTTGGCAGATGACATATTTAAAGGCATCTCATAGTGCATGTGAGTATTCTTTTAGCTGGAAGGAGGACTTTATACACACACGCTCTCTGTGTGCTGTGGATGCACTTCAGTGGTGGTGCTGTGCAGTTAACGCTGCAGATCACTGAGCCAAAAATGGTCATGCCAGTATGGAACAATCAGGCAGATGTTGTTAGCAAGTGGTACCCTTTTGTCAGCTGCTGAATGAATAGGTGATGATTTTCTCTCAGGTATGTATGTGTGAATGTGCTTATGTCTGTGCAAGCCAGAGCACTTGTTCATTTCAGTTTGGTGACCTCCACTTCTTAGAGCAGGACCTGCAGTAATGGGAATCTCAGCCTCCATCTATTGGATAACATGATCATAAGAAGAACTTTGGGAGTGTTGTATTTGTGACTGTTCATAGAGATAGGCAATCAAGATCAATATGAGCATAGCACTTGTGGGAAGCAATGTTTGTCCTGATAGAATAGAAAACTGAGAGTAAATATTCCTGCTTTCTAGGTTTGACCACTCCAGGTTGCTAGATGGATGCGAGAAAGACACTTAACTAGTTTTTATCTGTTCTTGTCGCAACTGTAACATCTCCTAGAGAAGGACAGCATTGTGCTTATGATAGGACACACTGCTATCTCTTCATCTAACCAGTTCTGCTGAAGCAGATGGGCGTGCGCCATTCTCAGTGGAGATCAGTGAGACCCATCAGTAAGATGAACAGTAGCACACCAGAGCTGCCTTGAGGTCCACAAGTCTGTTGGGATGACAGGAATGCCATAATGATAATTTTGGCCTTAATACTGCAGGTACTAGAGAGTACACCTCTGCTTTTAAAGACCAAGATGATGTCTCAGCTTGCCCCCCACTAACTCTTAGTGTAGGTAAAAAACTGGCACAAACTGTAGGGCGTGTAATCTGAGTCTCAACGTGTCACTTCCCAGTATCTCATCCCACTTTATGATGGTGCTGTCAAGCAGACTTTCAGCCTTTAATCCTTCCTGGGAGGACCCGCCACACAGTCAGCCAAACATGCTGCTCCATCCTGCTCCTCCTGTTTTGTGACAAACAGCACAAATGAGTCAGCTGCATGCTCTGTGCAGTGACACTGGTTCGGTTCCATGGCTGTGGTGTTGGGCGTTGCAGGAGATGGATACCCTGAGCCACAGCCTCAAGGCTGGGTGCTCTGCAGTCTGACCAGGGTAATTACCGTTATGGTGAAGCAGCTGTTTCCTTTGTAAATCCATAATTTTGAGGGTTTATTACATGGACATAAAATTCCTCTCCAGGCAGAGATTTGGCAGGCAAAGCCCAGCCAGGGAGCTGTTTCATCATTTGTTAGTTTGTATATTTTTGCATCTGTTGGGCAATTATTTTGGTATTTGTATACAAGACAGCAAAAGACACGCTGCAATCCTTTTCAGTTGCTTACCATTAGGGTCTTCATTGATCTTTATTTCACTATTTGGCACTTATGATTTATTTGCAGGAACAAATATATATTACTATACTAAAAGTGTTTACTTCGTAAACAAATGCAGTATTTAAATAACAGCTTTTTCTGACACTTCACTGATTTTCTTGTGCAGTCTGTGTGCTTCATTTTACTTAACTCCCACAAACTCTGCTGCTCTGCAGTGGCTCATTGCTGGTTCTGTTGTTTCATACTCTGTGGAGTAGTAGACAAAGACAGTCCTCACTGCACAGCTTTGCGGCTATTTTTATTCTTTCCCCATTTTTTTTTTTTTTGACTGAACTGAAAATCTGGAACCAAGCTGCATAAATTTCTATCTTTTTGGTGATTTAAATTCAGAAGAACTTTTAAGGTAGTGGAATGACTGCAATTTTCTCCCAATTTAACTGGTAACAGAGTTTGTGCCTATTAAGGATTTTTTTTTTTCAGGAAATGCTTTGAATATAATGTCTGTAAATTTGATCTCTGAAGGGAACTGTGTCCTCAGGCTTTCTAAAATTCCACAACGTCCCTTATTTCTACTGTTTAAACTACACCTGAGCTAATTTAAAAGCAAGATGCACTGATACCCATAGCAACCGATTCCAAATAAAATTGTCTGTCTTTGTAGTGTTTGGCTTAGGGCACAGGACTGAATGGCTGGTCTCTTTGCATGGATTGTGCTGCAGGCGAGTGAATCGAATCATTCTATAGCAGGTAGTTGGATACCAGATGCAGAGCCTGTAAGTGCCACACCTGTGCTTTTGTGCTCTTAAGAAGCCTTGGAAGTATCTGATGACTTAAATCTGAGTTGTCATCTGGCCAGTTCTCATCTTTTATTGAAAAATATTGTAATGAGTGTCTTCACGGAGGGGAAAGGAGCTGTGGGTATGTTTTCATCTTGCACTACTACTTCACTTTATCACTAACCGCTCTCACAGAGGGGAAAGGAGCTGTGGGTATGTTTTCACCTCACACTACTACTTCACTTTATCACCAACCACTGTCTGTGCACTGAGCAGGTCACACTATCCAGAGACAGATACTGCATGAACTGTGCTGCCCTCCTCACTAGCTATGTCATCTTCCCTGAGCATGGACAACATCATAAGCAAAGGTTGTACTTTCTGTTCAAATGCAAGGTGCTGAGAAGAGGAAAAGTTAATAATTTCTTGTACGCTGCTACCCTTAGTGCCTTTGGAGGGGAACAGTGTGACCAGACCTGTGTGACCAAGACAGTGCACGGAAGAGCTCTGAGCTGTGGGTGTGCACAGCTCAGCTCTCAGCGTGCTGTCAGACCTTTGCAGCCGTGTCTGCTCCTCCTCTGCCAACACCTCTTGAAAATGCTGCGACACAGGAGAGCAAAGCTTGTGTGCATAGAACAGACTAAAGCTCTGTTATTGCAATTGTTACATGTGCAGTGTTAGCCAGGAGATTCATAAGGACTTGCTAATTAATTTTTTTATATAAAAAAGTCTCATCAAAATATTTCTAGCCTTTTTATCCAAGGTATATTTTTTTTTGATTAAATGAAAATTCTAAAAGAATAAGTCAGTTTTGGTTTAATAATATTAATTTCTGAGGGCAAGAATGATAGCCAGGTGTTTCCATTTCAACTTAATTAGAAACCTAAACCTTTAGAATATCTGGTATTTTTTTTCTTAAAATTTTTACATGACAAATTTTTTTTAACTTACTCTGGATGAAAAACATACATAAAAGAATAAATAATTTTCAATTAATATAATTGAGTTGAATGGGTAACTGCAACTTGACAGAGGGTTGGACTGGGGGCCTGGTGAGAAATCTACCTCTTTTGTGGGGAATGGAGAGGAAGGAGACTGTCGTTCCTGAAGGTATCAGAAATGCAGATTTTTATTCTTTTCTGTGTTCTGCCTCTCATGCTCAGTTTTGTGTGTGTATTAAGTGGCTCTTGCTGAGCCTTGTGTCGAGATGTGTCATTGTGATAAATCACTTTTACTGGAGATTATATTTTTCCTCCAAATGAAGCTGCCAGCAAGACACATTTTAACAGTTACGAGTGACTGCAGCATTTTCAGTCACCTTTCTCTCTGTTCCTCTCCCACCTCCCGTCACAAAATATTATTCAATTAAATCCTGTCTAAATTCTGTTAAGGACCCGGTTTTCTAATGGGAGGGGAAAAATAACAGAGGTGGAAATTAACAGCTGTCAGCACTAATAAGGGATCTTTATTCATGGAAGTAAACCTGTTTTTCTTCCAACTTGCTTATATTCGAGGAGTCTTAGCCTGCTTATAGTAGTATCCGATGAAGCTCTCTAAGTTCCCTATGAAACAGGGGACCCTTCAGAAGTTAAGTGAGTTGCCCAGGGTCAAGTATCAGACCCATGGTGTGGCTGTAAAGAAAGACCATCAAGTATTTGCTCTAGTCTAGTGAAGCCCCATCAAGTCCAGGCACATGATGTCAAGGTCATGCAGCATCTTCAGCAAATTTTTCTACTTTGAACAAGCAGTTGTGCCATTGTGCCATCAGTGTTGAACTGGAAAGCTGTCAGAGAACCTCATCGGACTGATGGGGTTGGGACCCTTTTCCTAATTTCTCTCTTCTGTTCCTGATTGGTTCCCACTTAGTTGTTGTCTTGCTGATGTTGTCACTGTTCTTAGGCCTGAAAAAATTGAAAATTAATGTAGGAAATAGCATGCCATATTTGTAGCAAGAAAAGAGTAAAAGAACTTCACTACAATAAAAATAAGTTCTATACTTTCGCTGTTTTCAGAGTGTTGGCAACTGGGAGATTGTATATGTGGAAAATGTTGACTGAAATGTTTTCTTGGAAAATCTTTATCAGGGTCATCAAAAGCATTACTGAATTTGTTTTGGTTTTGGTAAATCGTTAATTGGTTTTGACATTTCTGAGAAAATGGTTTTGATGAACTTCAGAGGTGCCAGCTTAAATGTAGTCCAAGCCACAAGGTTTTGCACTCTGGTAGGTTTTTGGTATTCTTGGCAGTCACTTGGTAGGGTAGAGTTTTATTCCCCAGGAAACAGCTAGTTGAATCTCAGCTGGAACCTTAAGGCTAAGCAAAGAAACAGGAGTTAGTTCTTCATAGATATGTAAAGTAAAACACCATTGCCTGCCAAAGGTGGCTGGTTACTCAAGTAGAAGATTAAATCGCTCCACTGGTGGAATGAATGGTGTTAGCACCCAGGCTGCACAGGGAATATGGACAAATGGGATATACATTTTCCAGTCTCTACAACTGGTCTCCCTCTTTCAGGACTCCTCGGCTTGTCAACCTGCTTTGGTTTCTTTGCTCTAAAATTGCTGAACTCACTCCCATTTTTTGTTTCTGTCCGATTTTTCATTATAGATGAATTCTATATCAGTTTCCCCTTTGATTCCATTAATGGAAGGTGGTTGTGAGTGAAAAATCCATGATGGCATTATTCCTATGTGAATGTCAAACAAGTTCAGAGTTTATTTAGTACTTCACTCTGTTTTCCCTTCCTTTTAAACTTCACATTGCTGGTGGATACTCAAAAGCCGTCTTGATTTATGATTTTCTGTGGAGTTTTGTCCTTTTTCGTGAAAGAGATCTGAGAAAACACCAATGTGACACCATGTCCCATAGAAACAACTTCTCTGCATACAACCTTTAATTTCTGTCTGAAGTTCTCATCTTTCAAAAGTGATTTCTTTAGAAAAAGAGGCAGAAATAGGGTGGATTTTCAAAGCTAATTTCCAGATGTTAAATGCCAAATCACAAATGCCAGATTTTGTCAGCATCCTATGAAAATCAGTCACCTCCTGGAAAAATAATGATGTAAGCCAGTGTCTTGTATAACTAGAAAGGCAATTGCAGCAAAGATAATGGATAGGCTCATTATATAGTCCCGCAGTGATGAGGAGTGCGGCTTGGTCATGGAGGAGAGCCCCGTTCCTCTGTGGTTACTTGATAAACACTTTTAATTATCAGCATTGCCATTTGCATAATGGAATTGTACAGCTGGCCACATACAGTGAACGGAGTTACCACACGTCAGTACACGCGAAGGACTGGTGGAAAAATGTGAGCTCTGAGCATGGGGAAGTAAACTATGGCACAGCACAACGTAGGGACTGCCTGCGTAGGAAGAGTTAACTGTGGATTATGGAACTCCTTGGCATCTTGAGCAGTACTTGGCAAGGCAGCAATTTGCTGGCCTGTATCAAGAACCACTCTGTGTTGGCTGCAGGAAGCTACTTTAGGGTAAACTATCTTTCTTTTATTTTTTCATGGTTCAAAACTGTAAGTCCAGAGAATGGCTTTCTGACAGAGATCCAAGCATCTTAATGCAATGGTCAGCTGCACTTTGGTATCCTGCAGTTTTGGCTTTGGCTTCTGCTTGACTGTAGCTGCTTGACACTGCATTTCATACTCTCCTGTACCAGCATACACAGAAATTGGAGCAGACTGTGAGAAAAGATGGATGACTGCTTTACCTTGAAGGCTATAAACACAGCTGTGCAGATCAGCAGATGGCGGACTACTGCTAGCAATGGGCCACAAACAATATGAACTGTTCCTCTTCCCTGTACAGTTCCAGATGGGAGGCCTCTAAAGGGAAAGTGGAATATGCTTGATTTACAGTGGTCTCTCTAGTTCTGCCTTCCACACATTTGGTTTGTTCTTCCCTTTTGTGGGATGCGTTTTCCCCAGGGGCACTTGATTCGAGATAAGCACAGCCAGCCTCGTTTATTGTATGTACTGTTTTATGACTCTCTTTGACCTTGTAAAAGATATAACCCTACTCTTGAAGCTATCACCCACCTTAAACATAAGATGAGGATAAATACCATCATTTCTGTTATTTGATAGAGTTACAAATGAAGGGTTTGGGCTGCAAAGCCATGATCAGTGAATGACGTTCAGAGAGGAGGAATGTATCAAAATTAATCTGCTCCATCTGGGGCAGTTGGAGCTTGGCTGCCAATGCAGTATGAGTGAACAGGATTGTGTCTTTCAGAACGACATGGTATTTGGCACAAATAAATTTTCATTTTGTCCCATTGCTGACGTAGTTAACTGTTCATCAGCAAGAACTGTATCTTAGATTCTGCTCTTCTGTATGAGTGGGTGGTTGTAGAGTACCTGTGTATGGGGCAGCACCGGCATCTTAGGATGATGGTGTGTAAGAGAAATAAACTGATTTTTTGGTTATAAAAGTTGATCATTTACTTGTGTCTTCAAGGCATCAGGTATCAAGAGTTTCCTAGTGGAATCTCTTTCTTCATGATGTGTCTTCATGGCTGTCTGCCAGCATCTGCTGACCTCTGCCATCAACAGACCAAGAGTGCTCTGTGAAACACCTTGGTAATAACCTGTTAGTAGTGTACCACTAATGCAAGGAGTTGTCCAAATGACTCCAGTTTCTGACGGAATGTTCACAGATATGAATAATGAACTCTGAGGAAGGATTTGGGAAGTCAATCATCTCAATAACAAATCCCTTTCCTAAAGAGCTGCTGTTATTTTCCAGATATATTTCTAGGACTATCGGAGCATTCTACAGAAAAAAAATTCCTCTCTTGCATGTGAAATATTAGGAATTGGTTTTGGTTTACATTTTTTCTCTCCTTTCCCAAGTGCTTAGTAAATGAAACAAGCAGCAGAGAATAAATACTCCCATCCATCATCTTTTGTTTGTATATGCTACTCAAGAAATAAAAATCCTCTTGGACAAAAGAGGGAAAAACTCTGGAGGCTTTCCTTTATGTTACTACAAAAGTAACTAGTTCCAGTTAAAGCCCCAAACCCCACAAAGTCATTTTGTCAACTGGCTGCATGGTAGCGTAAACCCAAGAAAGTCTGCTGGTCTGGAACTTTGTCTCTTCCGCGGCTGACTCGACCCTTAGCTCTGACATGGCAGCATGGCCTGACCCCAGCAGACATCCAGTTCAGGGCTCCCTTACAAATTCCAGTGGGAACACTAAGCAGCCACCGAGACCCATTTAGAGTTTTCATGTCACATAAGCAATCACAAGCATCCTCTCTCTAACCACATTCAATGAAGGCACTCTAATGTAAGAATGCTACAGCAGACCACTCAATATATTATTTTCCATAGAAAATTTCCTGCCACTCCTGCCTTATTAGATAAAACCCCAGTATTCCAGGGTTTTCTTTTCCTTGAATGATTTTCAAGTCCAACCAGAAGAATGTTTTTTTGAGAATGCATCTTCAGATGACCTCTTGGAACCAGAACCTCAACAAATACTGAGGAGAACTGTGTAATATGAATTTACATGATGTGTGGAATCTTCACTGTCTGACACAAATATAACACCCATATGGAAGCATGTAGAACATAAGGTTAAATGTGTGGTTTCAACACAAAATGCAGTATTAAGGAAAATAGTATTTGGAAATGATTGCATCTTACAGTGAAACAAAAATGATAATTGAGAATTCTAGGGTTTGCTGTTGAGATTAATATCTTAAATTTATTAATGGTCTGGAAAAACTGGACCATAAACTTTCAAAATTTGTGGATAAAATCTATGGAGCTTCTAATGTCCATGCAAAGATAAGAAAATCCCTGGGACAATCATTGTTACAGTAGATATACTTTCATTTGGCTATGTGACGAGTACCACGTGGAGGTAAAAAATAATAGTGTTTTCTCTGTAGTATCCTGATGCACTTTAAACTTCCCATATCCTCTAAGGGAATACTCAGCTGCCTGTGTAACTATTCAGTAAAAAAATCTGTCTACCCAGTGGCCAGATATTGTAGCAAAACAGTTAGCACACCTCAGAGCATTATACATCCGACAGGGTGAAAGAGATCAGGTGGATGCTGAATAGCCACATCAGGTGTTCATTTTCATCCTCTCTGACCTGCAGTTTCCCAGGAGTCTGGAGTTGGTCTCTGCCTCCCTCAGCCTGTGTATTAGAGTATTATTGCTCTGCCTAGTATCTCATCTTTTACTTTACCAGTGCTTTTGAATAGCTATAAATGCCACAAAAATTTAAGTTGCAAGTGAGCAAAGGATGTATCACAGCAAATGGAGCTTTGACATGTGCATTTATGACCTTCGGTTCCTGCCTTGTGTGTAAAATGCATCCATTTATCTGCTGACACAGCATCTCGCTGCCTTGCTATGTTGATTTCCCAGGTCCACTAGCAGAGCTCAAGGTCTCTTCCTCATATACAACTTGGCTGATGTTATACCTTATCCACTGGGCATCATCTTCATAAGATCACAGAATCTCTCTGTCCCAGTAGCGCACAGCTGTTCTAGAATTATGTAGGAAAGCAAGCTTTTCCAGGAGCTGAAAACCAGATAGGTTCCAGTGAGACAATGACTCTGAACTTTCCATATTTTTTAGAACAGAGTAAAAAACTGAATTACATTGCTCAATTTGTCATCAATTACTCATCCAGACTGTCACATCCACATTTACTTTTCTCTTTTCCCTGATATAGTGCTGAAACCCTGCATTTTACCCTTTTAGGGACATGACAATTGTGAAGATGCACCTCTAAGTCAGTTAACACTGCATTCAATACAAGCTTGCATCACAGTGGATGTTCTATGGACAGTCAGTATAAAACTTCTAGTGAGCACAGAAGTGTCCTTTCCTGTTGTATGACAACTTTCCTTTTCCTGCAGTGGTATTCTGAGGTTACTTTGTCATGGGTGATGAAATAGATTTTTCAAAAAAAGTATTTGTATGCCAATATCACAGACCACTAAGGCTTTACAATCAGTGATCTAAGTCCTGGGAGTACGTATTAAGCAAAGTTCTCAAAACACCATAAAAGAGTTTGTGGCTTCCTCATTCCCATCACTTTGTGCCATGCTGGCTTAAAGTATTTTAAAGCAGGCTGCCTTTTTCAAAGTATCTCAGCTGAACAGTGGTAACAGAAGCCCCAGTGTAACAGGCAGTGAGCTACACTGAGGCTGTAAGCATGGGAAAGGCTCAAATCACCAAACAGCTATGATTGATGCCATCTAGAGAAGCAAACTCCGGAATATCTCCAGGCCCTCTCAAATTCCTTAGTCTAATCAAAGAAGAGAAGAAATGCAAGTCTTTCTATGACCAATTTGAAAACCATCTGTAATAACAAGCTTAGGTCACAGAAAGGAACCCATAAGAATGGATTTGCACATGTGTAAAGATATTGCTGTACCCATGTAGGAGTGGATGGTGGAAGAAAAGTAAAGGACATGGTTGCATTTCAATACTGTTTCATCTTGCAAAGATAATATGAAACAAATTTAACAGCAGAAGATTAAGAAAGAGTTTCAAACTGGACCACACATTCTTATCACTAAACTCACGTTGCAATAAGCACAGCAATGGTAGTTCTGTAAATTCAGACTCGCTATTTGTTGTAAGCCTGCACTTTAACACTTAGAAAGAAATCCTTCAAATGGTGAGATTCAGAAATACTTATAAAAACTAGCATGCAATTCACTAATAAAACCAGCCAGTGCTGCCAAGTGTACCAGACAATGCCTCTTAAAAGCACTGAGCTGACTAATGATAGCATAACACAGTGTGTAACAGCAAGGGTGAGGCATTCTGAGTGCAGAGACTGCTTTAAAGGTATATAGCTGCTCTTAACAGAAACTGAGCTTGCTCTGCAATACCCACAGCTTGACCGCTCATTTTCAGGACCCAGAAATGTAATATAAAATAGAATTAATTTTAATTTCTGTAAACAAGCTAACTTTAGAAAGTAATTGAGTGGCTTGGTTTGAAGTTTTATGGCTGCCCTTCACCTAAAGGAAACGAGCTACTTAGAGCCAGCCAGATGTGGTTTAGGCATCTGGAGATCTGTAGCCATAAGTTTAGCTATAGGCTTATTGATTCTGAGGAAGATCCCCAGTGAGTTCATAGCTGTAGGGGTTCCGGCTCAGGCCGTGGCTCATGGCAGGGGATCATCCAAAAGTTTCCTACCAGCTGGCAGCCTGAAGATGAAACAGCTCCTCTATTGAGCAACCAGCTGACAGCAGCCAGAACGGAGGGCTTTCTCGCTAGCATGAGAAGCAGCATGTTGGGGAATGAGCTCTGCTCTCATTATCAATTAGCACTTGGGATGCTCAGGCCACTAGTCCCTGCAAACAACTGGAACTTCTCCTAGTTAAAAAACCTTCCTCTAGAAATCCCTATCCAGACACTGTGTAAGAACTGGTATTTCTGTAAGAGCATTACAAACCCAAGGCTTAGCTTCCTAAGCAATCTCCCCCTCCCCTGTTCACTCCACAGGGAAGCACATAATTTCTCCGTACAGAATCTTACACCACCTAATCCAATGTCCTGTGTTTTTTTATGCTGCTTGACTTCAAGTGCTCTCAGCTTTACTGAATGTGTCTATAACGTTTTAAGTGTCTGCATAGTATGGAGGCTAAATTCCAAAAGCTGTTTTGCTGTGCCTGCTGCAAATGCTTGGATATGTTCCAAGTCCTAGTCTGGCATTTAAAAGGGATTTTCCAGGATGTTACAATTCACCCGGCACTAGAACTGTGCCAATCTAAAAGCTTTGCTGCCTTCAAAGACCACTGCTGTATGTAGTAAAAACGTGTTCCAAGGCACACAAAGCATTAAAAGGAGACCAGCTCCACCAATGGCTTCATTGGCAGAGACGTTAAACTACCCCAAAATGCTTTCTCTGTGACACTTTCAGGCTGTGTGACGCATTCAAAGTCTCAGTGCTGATATATGTATAGAAATGCATGTGATAAAGTATGTTCTTGTGTCTGTTCCTACATGTACGTAGCCTGTCAAGGGCTTTTCATGCAAAGGAGGAGTGACCGCTTCCTTTTTTCCCAGTAAGTCACAGCATCCAACCAGAAACATACAGATTCTCCCTTTGCTTCCTCAATGCTTCCTTGGAAGAGAGGGGCACAGAAAATGTGGCATTACAGGCAGCAGCGCTTCAAGCAAAGGGTGGGTCTCTTCCTGATGAAAATGGAAAAGTGGGGTTTCCATAGTGGCATGACATTGTTAAAATGGAAATTACTGCATATTTAAACAAAAGAGTGAGTGGGAGAAAATATATTTAGCAATTAATAATCTAAGTAGCTCTGCCTTGGACTGAGTGCTTCACTGTGTCTAATTTAAACCGAACAATTTATGATAGAGTGACAATATCTCTTCGTATAATACAAAACTCTGCCGAAAGTGAAGTAAAATATTTACTGTTGAAAAATTAAAACAATCCAAACGAGAATAATTCTGCAAAATGGCACAGTTTTAAACGCATTGTTGCAGTGACTGAAAATTGAACATTGTTCAAATGAAGTTGCCTTGTACTGATTCTCAAGGTCCCGAAGCTGGCCCTTTGCTATGAATCTGAACTACAAACTTTTAGCTAAACACAAGTTACTGGGATCAAATATGCAAGGTAAGTGGCTGAAACACAACTGTCTGATTTTAAAATGTCAGATAAAGCTACTTAAAGGTATGTACTGGCCTTAAACTACAAGACGTTTGGTGAGAGTGACTGTTTTAAGCATGAGAGCGTACAGATACCAGTACCTGCATGAATACATGTCCCAGCCTGACAGTCAGTAGGTGAGTTTGCCTGGCTAGCTGAGTGGTTGCTTAAACCCACAGTTCAGGTCTTCACTACTGCTGCTATTCCAGAACACCAAAGCCGGCTGCAGAGATCAAACCTCACACTCCATTTCTATGGGACAGCTCTGATTTGTAGGAGGCTGCAGTCCATCCTGAGTTGGCTTGCTCTTGCACTCCTGATTATCTAACATTAAGGTACAAGTGTTCCATGTCCGAATAAGAACAGGAA
Source organism: Phaenicophaeus curvirostris (assembly GCF_032191515.1). Lineage (NCBI taxonomy): Eukaryota > Metazoa > Chordata > Aves > Cuculiformes > Cuculidae > Phaenicophaeus > Phaenicophaeus curvirostris. The sequence continues at coordinate 6,195,395 of NC_091408.1, forward strand.
CATGGAGAGTAGTTTTTTCTCAGGACAGATGAGGGAGTTCTCTAGGATATAATTAAGTGCTGACAAGCTCAGACGTAAGACACATGTAATAAATTAGTTATAGTACCTGAGTAAGAAGGATGAACTCTGTGGCAAAGGCAATTATGCAGAATTTCAGCCTTGGGACCACTTGTACATGTTCATGTGTGTTGGGAAATCACATATAAATTTTATGTCTTTAGCAAAACCAAGAGATTATTAACATACTATTAACATAAACAGATATAATTTTTTAAGTCCAGCTGAAATCTAGGAAGTTTGTTGCGATAGTACATGTTTTTGATAGTGTTGTCATTCTTCTGGCTTTAGAAGTAAAGCAGCACGGAAATGCCCTTGATCTGCTCCTAAATAAAACAAATGGACTTTTAATTACTGAACCGATATTTAAAAACCTCAGCAATCTGGTATTAAAACACTACCAGAGCTGGGTTTCACAAGATTGCTTCTTCAGAGGTGATAAACATTCTGGCTGTATTCGAGTGTTTTCAAGCCCAGCAGTCACCACAGGATCTATTTTAAAAGTTCTATTTACTAGTTTCCCGTTTTTCTGTTTGCTTTCTTTTTTTAGTTCGTTCTTTGTTTTTCGTCCCTTCTGTCCACGTTCAATTTGGTTTTAGTGTATCTGTGTGCTTATATTGGAAGATCATTTTGCTCATACAAGGAAGGCAAATTATTGGATTTTTATGTCTTCTGGTTTAAAATCCATTTCACTGAGAGTGGGGAGGGATGGAAAGGGCCCTAAAAGAGCTGCTGACCCTTGAAGAGAAGTTATCATTTCCCTAGCAATAACCCACAACTTGTCCCTTGAAAGGGATTGCCTGCTATGCTTCATATAATGAGGAAATTATTTTATTTGCTTTCATACAAGCTGCTGAACAGCCAAGACATCAAATCATTTATTTTTTCTTCTCATACAGGCTCTGAAGTTATTTTCTCTACTGGCTTGCACTCTAGTTAACTGGGATTATTTGTGCTAAAGCAAGGAAGCTATGTAAATGGTAGAGGTGAAAGCTGAAAACAAAGAGCTGAAAGAACAAGAATGGAAGGTGTGTCAAGAACAGCAGTATTTCATATTTGATAGTGTCACTGAAGTGCACTGATGTCTAGGGGAAAGAAGGTGCCGATGGAACTGGCATGCTGTGAATATTATCCATGGGATGAATCTTAAGCAAGAATCTGGGGCAAATGGCTACTCAAAATTAAACGTACTGTCAGATCTTCAGTTCCAAAGCAGACGGGGCTTTAGCTTTTCAAATCTCAGCCAAACAATAAGCTAAGGAAAAGTGTAAATGGTGAAGAAGATACAAGATGGAGAAAGTCAATATCAAATAGAAAGCAGTTATTTGTAAACCAGAACTGTGCAGAATTCAACCGAGACAAAACAATGATGTAATCAAAATTAAGTGGAGTCCAGGACATTATTAGTATTACCTTCACCCTTGATTAAATGGGTTGCTGACAGCAGCAGCAGCAGTGTTGCTGGGCTATCTGTCTTGTACTCCTGTTTGACATTTTAAAAGAAAATGATGAATGTCATCAAGTGTTTTTGCCATTATTTGTATGATGTAAGAGTTTGCTTTATGGATTTCAGGTATCCTTGTTTAGTGGGATGCTGAGCACATCGAAATATTTACCACTTACCTTTCTTGGAGTCAAACTTAATTTGTATCTTCTACTGTGGTTCCAAATACAAGGTCTTGTTTCCTTACACCTGGAACTAAACTAACAAGAATCTGTTTTGATTTGTTCTGACAATTATTCCAATCCAGGTCCATGTGTACCTATCTACTTTGGCTGTAGTTTGTTAAAACTGACTTAATCTTAGTTAGGATGTAGACGAGACTTAGTTGCCATCTTCCACAGAGCCTTTCTGATGCTACGTGCTTTTCATGCCTTTTGAAGGCAGTACAGCTGGACACTTGGCTATTGCTCGCTTCTCAGGAAGTGATCTTCTGGTTTATGTCTGGCAATGTGAGGCTTCTTCTGGTGCCAAAGAGGAGGCAGTGGCCGCTCTCTGCTGTGTCCTGGCAGAGGTGCAGCGCACAGTTTGTTAATGACCTCTTGTGGAATCGAATAATTGCGATGGAGCTGATCCAGCCATACAAAGGCACACTCCATCCGTCTTGGTCTTGGCTCTTCTAAGCTGCTCTAAAACCTCTTGAAAAGGAAGTATTCAGCTGAACAAGAAGATAGGTACGTTAACTCTGATTTGGCCAGGTTTGCCTGAGTAAATTCCTCCAGTATGGTAAGTACCTGTGATCCTTAACAACTGGAAGGAATTAGGATTTACTGAAGTTGGTACTGACAGAAGCAGTTCCGTTGGGAGTGCCCTAGTATCCTCAGGGTGTCTGTTGAAGAATACCTGCTTAGCTGCTGGGAAATGACAGCATCCTCACAGATGCCAGTACGCTGCAAGAAGCCTCTGGAGTATGCTTCATACTCGCCTTCCATTATATATCAATGTCGCTTGCATTGTGTGTGTGCGGAATGATGAAAGCCTTGTCCTAATTGCCACTGCTTTTCCAGGCTCAGGTGGAGGGTTTGATCAGGGGTTTCAACGCGAGACAAGTCCTGAGACTGGCAGTTGTCAATGTGTGTAAATATCCCCTGCTTGATATAAGTTAGAGGCAGCATAAGCAAATAGAGATTACTGCCTTGTGTACATATATTCCCCAACAACTAAAGACTTATTTGAAGTTGGAGCCTGTGCCCACTGGCCACTCAAGCACCGGGTCATTGCTTCCTTTCTCTTGTAATGTTGTCTACAGCCTTCTTACCTGTTCCTAATTCTTCTGCTTTTACATTCGTGCCCATTAGAGGCCCATCTTTAAACTCCACCTTCCCAGAAAAGACTTTCTGCCAGAGAAAGTCACCCTTCCCTCAGTCTCCTTCTTCCTGCTGGCTAGCCACTGCAGAACCATTCATTCTGGCAGAGGTGCTCTGTAAAGCACCATCTGCAACCTGCCACCCCAGTCCACGCAGTCCTGTCAGAGCATCAGGACTTGCAACAGCTGAATGACACGCACGTTGTGCCTCTTTTCCCCTACAGCTGAGGACGTGGTGGTATTATCGTTAATGCTTTTAACTGCTTTGCCTTGCTTAGGCCACAAGCTGCTGTTTTGTCCTGAGACCTCAAAAGCCACACGGGAAGCAGAAATGTATTTCTGAAGATAGGAACATTGCATCACTAGAGGGCATCCCACGCCTCATCACAGCCAGCAGCACATCCCAGGGTGTCGGGGAGGCCGGCAAGCAGGGTTCCTCAGCCCCATTCTGCTCCCTTGGCTTTTGTCTGCTTGGAGGTTCCCTGTGTGTAAAATTGATTGGACAAGGGTGTGATTTTCCTTGTGAAACAGCAATACATGTACCCAGAGTGTACTGTAAATGCTGCTGTACTGGTACTGAGTTATAACAGACTGTTGCTGTTCAGGAACAGTTGCTAATATAAGCCTTTGGTGCTCTGTGTACAAGTACACATGAATTGGTGGGTAGGAATGTTACCATTTTAACGAGACTAGAATAAATGAAGCAATATAATATTTGGTACGTACAGAAGATTACACAAAATAAAAGCATTCAGATCAGCAGGGGTTTTCTCCCCTGCGTTTAACTCAGTTTGCTAAGACTTAAAAGACTGAAATTTATAAGTCAAGGAGAACTCCTTTCTGATTCCAGCTTTCCCTGAAGAAGTCAGGTTCTCACTGCCTGCATCCTGAACACAGAGCTCTCAAATACTGTGGCAAAGAACACAGTGAAATGTTCTAAGTAGAACGCTTAAAAAAAACCCAACCAAAAATAGATACCAGTAATGCAGTGAAAGAAGGGGGAGGGTGAAGACAGCTTCATTTTACAAATGGCTTTGTTGAGACAGTAACTGGATACAGAAATCCAAGCCACAGTGGGATTCCAAGAGTGCGCATCTGCCTCACAGCCCTCGTGTTTCCCAGAGCAGTGCTGGGTAGCTGAGATCTTTAGAAGGTGGTTATGTGTCTGTCTTTGAGTGCAGATTTTAAGGTCCAGTTTTGGGTGCCCAAAAGATAACAAATGTAATGTTGGTTCATGATATTGAGCAGACTGCCCTCCACTATGGACGTGGTTCTATATCTCATTGTTCTCCTAGAAAAGAGATGAGAAATTAACTTGTACCACTTAATTTGACTAAGGCCTGCTCGACAAAGACATAGAGTACAGCTCTGGCTCCATTGGGACAGACGAGGGGGTAGAGGCGGGGCACTGGCTGTGACAGCAAGTACAAAAAGTATTGTAAAAATAGAGGATCTTAAGCAGATATTCATGAAACAACATACCTTATATGTCTCACTGAGGCCCAGGCAGAACGTATCCGTGAACTGATCCTAGACTGGAATCTGTCAGTTGAGTAACCAACCTGGTTGTGAGAAACCACTGGCACTGATGCCTTGGTCTCTCCAGGTTTGGTTTTTTTTGCTGTAAATCCCCGTGAAGTCTGATTCTTTTATTTCCTACCATGTAACCCTATGCTATACCTCAACTCGTCTTTTAGGTAGAAGTTACTTTTCACAAGATTTAGCCGAACAGCAAGGCTGGTTTCTAGTAGTCTTATATGGTCACAAACATGTTTTCATGTGAGCTTTCACACAGGTTTGGCTTTCATATGAAGCCTCACCACAACCATGTTTGCTTTCTTCCTTTTCTGTCTTCACCATTCCCGCATCAGGGTCAAAGGACTGTCCTGAAGGGATCTAGAGATCTTTTGCTTTTCCATCCTGTTAATTGACTCTGTATCCATTGTGTACCCTCTGCACTATGTAACCTCTCCATTCATACTGTGCTCCTCAGGGCTTCTCTTTGATATCTTCTATTCACAAACAGGGGCCAGAACTACCTCTGCATAGCTGAGCATCAAGGGATCTGTCTTGGAATCTACTGCTTTTGCCTCCTCTTTCACACTGTTCTGCAGGTCAACTCCGTTTATTTCAAGAGCCACAGGAAGCCTTGGTGAAGGCAAAGGCTGGAGCTCTGTGGCAGTTCTTGGCAGGAAGCTCTTTGCATAAGTCCCATTAGGGCAGCTACAGCTGAGCTTCCTCCTTAACAACTTGCAGAAGCAGATTGGAACAAATTGTTCTTGTGGTTTGGGTTTTTTTTAAAAAATACATATTTTGAGAGTAAACTTTAGTGTGCGCACACACACTCACTACTGAATTACTTTAAAACAGGAACAGAAAAAAAATTATTGAAATAGGGGCCAAACAAACAGTAAAGAAGGGACTGTTCTGTTCATTGGTTCTAAGTGCAAGGGAGAGAAGGCAATGCCTACATTCAGAAAAATCAGTGTTTTTTCTAATCCAGTGTTAAATCTCCATGGTTCAAAACTGATTCTGGGAGATTTTAAACATGCAGAGGGGAGGAAAGCCCTCATGTTGTCTTTTCAACTCAGCAGGATTTAATTCTTTCAGCTCTCACTTATGCCTCTGAAAGTCTTCTTCGTGTTTGTAGTAAGTAATAATATTCTAAGAAAAACTTTGAGAGCTACAGGGATTATTAGACAAGGATGTCTCTGAAGCAGTGCTGGTAGCACACAAGGCATCCTGTCGCATGTCTGTCACTCTCCCCTGGTTAACAGAAATACGTGCAAACCTGAGTCCTGAGATGCAGGTGTATCCTGCACTCAGAGATATTTTCTCTGTAATTACATGACTTTTTTGTTTACCTTGCTAAATACTTTCCCACTTTATGGATGTTGAAACTGATATGTAAAAATGAAGTGGTTCCTTTAAAGATTTCTTGGCTATAAAGGCAGATAAGTCATTGGCACAGGCCAGAGTTCAGGCATGCTAGATATTTGCTATATGTCTGAGAAAGCGTTCTGTTTCATAGATTGCATGTGTCAACGGTAAGATTTCTTGCTTCTTTAATGATTTAAAAGTGCAGGTAAGTGTACTCAGACTCTCTGGCTTTCTAGCAAGCTGCCTGCACAGTTCTGTTAATGTGAGTAGGGAGATCAGCACAGTAAATGTGAAAGGCATTTGAAACAAAGACCTTGTGTAAACGATTGTATAAACCAGCATATCCCTCTAGGACCAAGAAATCCAGAGTCTGACATGTTCTGATACAGTGGCTAAGGGCTTCAGAAAAGTTAACTGCTTCCATGCAAGGAAGGTGGAAGGCTGTATCCAAGGAATATATTATAACTAACACAGCAACATGCAGTATGGGGTAATAAACACGTTCTACTGTCCAGATGCTTGCGTACCCAATGCATCAAAAGGGTTAAATAGAGTTGTTCTCAACAGTGTTTGGCCTGGCTGAGGATTAGAGCTTATTTTAGCTGTTCTTCCTAAACATAGCAAAGGTCACCAGGGAACAGGCTTTGTTGCTGAGTCTTATTGGCCTTGTTCCTTGTAGGGGTTTTGCAGGAGGACAAGATTGTCTCACTTACAAGGATAATAGATGACAAGCCTGGTGCTGATTAACCTCATTTTAATTGATAATTAATTTTAAACCCTATTTACTTTCCCTAGAACAGCTGAGACTTCAAGGGAATCACAACAGAGGTGAACAAGAACAGAAATTTTCCCCAAGGAAATGATACAGGTGGGAAGGAGAAAAGACGAAGGCAGATGCATATTTAGATTGTTGGTTTGGATCCTCATTACATTTATTGCCTCTGAAAAGGGAGGCCTCTCACTTTTTGCTAACTCTTACACACAATTCCCCTGCTAAGGCATCCCAATCTTGTTCTGCGAAGACCTCTAGGCTCAAAATTCTGGGTCCTTCCTTAGCTCTGTTTGCCAGTTAGCCTGCTTTTTGCTTTATTAGAACATCTTTTCCCTCATTTCTGATCCTGGCAAATTGATGGTGTGGCCTGCTTGAATATTCCTCTTACATTCAAAATATGTGTGACTCTCCATAGTGTTGTAGTAGTAAGAGCTTGGGAATGTGTGTTAAAGGTCATTTTTATTCACAGCCCAACTCTCTGCACATTCTTGATTTAGTTCTGCAAAACAGAGCCTTCCAGGATTAACAGCTGTGTTAAGTTTCCTAGCAGTGCATTCCTGCAGCTTTCCTTATCACAGCTGAAATCTATTGAAAGCCATAATCACTGCAGTAATCAGTCTGCCCTTCTACATCACCATCAAAAGAGGGGTCTTAAATAATTTTACAAACATTGAGGAGTTAATTCTTTAAACACCTTTAAGGTGCATGTCATCCTTATGTTATAGGCTGATAAACTGGAAGTCTGTGTAATTTATTCAGGGTCGTATAACACCTGCAGCAGAGGCAGCAACTCCTTGTGGCATAAGGAACTGCTCGAAACTTATTTCCAGGACAGTGTTACAACAGTTTGCCTCTCTGTACTAGTTATGACATTGCAGAATCTCTGCTCAGTGGAATTAATTATGGGACCTTGGGTAACCTGATCTAGTGGGATGTCCCTGTCCATGGCAGGGGGGTTGGAACGAGATGATCTTTAAGGTCCCTTCCAACCCTAACTATTCTATGATTCTATGATTCTAACTCCGTTTACTTGGTTACGTTTGTAGCCTAGTAATTCAGTGCTGTCATCCTACATCGGAGGCCTTTTAAAATGATGCAGATAATTTAGTCTGGATTTACATTATCTCATTTGATCGTTAGGTATAATCAATGCCTATTCTCACAGTATCATTCTGAGATATTCACAGACATTGATTATGAAATGCCTGTGACACCACTCCTGACTTTTCTGATCAGAGCACCTCTCATATGGGTAACAGGATAAAAAGGCTTCTCTTAGTCCCATCCTGAGATCCCAGAGTGTTTGAGCTCTTACACTGGGCAGTTCTAGAAGAAAGATTCCTTGGGGCAGATTCATACTGTGTCAGCATGAGAGCAAGAAGGTTAGAAAATGTAGATCCTATTTAGTCAAATGGAACTAGAAATGCTTTCTAAAGGGCATCCCCACATACAGTTGTTTCCGTGGAGAGTTGAGCATGGAGAGTTGTTCTAGACCCATTTGAAAATGTGGCCACCATTTTAAGAGCCTTTTTGAAGTGCTTGCCTTCATAAATTCTTTGCTTTTTTCTTTTTTTTTTCTCAGTAACGTATTCAGACTGTGAGTTTCAGCAAAACGCTTGCAGCTCATGGGGGGACCACAGTATGACAAAACACAAGCTAGATGTCCTGGTTACATATTCTAACTCCAACACTGTAAGACTCTTGCATCTGTCACACCTTATAAAATAGGGATATTTTCCTGCGGTCAGTTCTTATGGTAAAGCTCAATGTGTGTTTATAGAGGACATTGGGATACATCCACAGAAGGAATGTGGAAATTCTATTAATGAAAGCAATTTAGTTTTAATAGCTGCTATGTGAGTGCTGGATCTGCTCAAGCAGAGACAAGTTATTAAAGGTGATAGAACAATGATGATTAGAGGAAGCCCCTGGCTACAGTCTTTCCCTCATTTAAAGGCATTTCAGGCATCAGGATCTGCCTGCTACAACTGGCAGCCCAGGTGGCTTCACCTGTTTACCTATGCACATGGAGGATTTCCCCAGGCTAGGTGTTCCGTGTGTTTTTGATAATGCCTTCCTTCCTTTCCCCATTGCCCCTTTATACTGGAAAGAGGGATATATTTCCCTTTTGCTTTGTTCCTAAAGGCTGCTATGTATTTTTAGCTGCTCAGGATGTCTCCAAATAACACACTGACTCTGAACTTGCATTGTCAGCCTTCCCTGTAAAGCCCCTCCTGGGAGGTTTATGGCTCACTCTCTACAGCTTTGCTGATACAGCGTGTAATGTTTATACCTGCAATCAAGCATTGGCTGAGTTGCAGCTCAACGCTGGCAGCTTCTTTCTTTCTCTCTGTTGTCCCCCACCCTCTCATCCCTTGCAACTCTGCTCCGGTGATGCTGTATTGATGTAGTGCATACGGTGGTGATTGCCTATATAAAAGTAAAAAAACCTGGCATTACTCAATAGCCAGAAAATAACTTGTATGTGCTCTGCCCAGCAAGAATGAGATGGACTCTAGCCTATATTTCTTCTAGATGATTTATAACACCTTCCTCCCCTGTGCTGCTATTTCCCAAGCCAATTCATGGATTTTGAGATTTACCAGATAAAAGGTTAGTCTACAGTTTATAAACTGATTTTCTTTTAAACAGAACGCAAATTTTAATTTCTTTTTTGGGGTACTTAACAGATCTTTTCCTCAAAGTATCTCATGGCCTGCAGTTGTCTCGGAAGTGCTCAACAACAGAGATTTTTACCAAGCCACAAAACAACCTTGCACATGACAGAGTGGGGCCTCACCAAGACAGGAAAATGAGTCTAATTCCCTTGGAGCAGAATTTTAAACCGGCTTTATTTAAGGATTCGCAACACAGACAACTTTATTTCAGTTTAAGAGGGTCTTACTCGTGTTTAGCTTTGGTACAGTGTGTATTCCCAGTCTGTGTTAGTTGAACCAAGATAAACATATCTTACAGACCTTTGCCAGCATTTGATTAAGTGGGTTTGAAGTCACTCTTTACTTAAATCAGTGCAGCTGTGGGTGAAAGTGAGGCCAAACGCACTCAGTTATCTTGAAGACAGTGCCAAGAAAATGCATGAAGAAAGGCATCACGCACATTTTTTGTGGTTAATGTCTCTGCAAGTTCTCAGTTGCTTGCACAGGGGCACAAGCTGAGTTTTGAATGCCATGGAATTAAGGATGTCATTGTTGTGTGCATTTGTGTTTATTTTAATAGTCTCCCTGAAGTACACACCACTTTGTGTGGATGGTGTTAGGTCACATCTTGCCTATGTTCAGTGTAAACAGGATGCTGTAGTTGCCATGCAGCTGTACATTCAGATCTTTGGGAGTCTTCTCTCAGCTACACGAAAAGAAAATATGAGAAAGAGTGCATCTAGGAATTCAGGTTCTGCTGACAGGTGGTGCTTTGTGGTGCTTTGTGTGTGGGCCTGGACTTGAAGACGTGCTTCAGGTCTGTATGAATCTCTTGGAAGAGCTCAAGAACCTCTTCTGACCAATGCTGTGATGCCGCCAAGAACCCCTCTGCAACTGTCTCCCTAGGGATAAGGAGGTGTCTCACCTGTCAATGGAGTTTGTTATATAGTTAAAAAGCTCCTCCAAACTGAAATAAGTTTGTTCATTTATCCTTGAGAATTCTTGCTTAATCAAAATGAGCCTGAGGGAATTATGACTGTCTTAATTTTGCCTTTCACCAGGGAAAATGTTTGAAGGCCATGATTTATGCAGATCCAGGATTTATTTGCATTAACAGAAGAAACTATTGGTTACCCAAATCTTTTTTAGGCTGATAGCTGGGACTCGTCTGTCACTTTGTTAAATCTACAGAGTAGCTGTAGAGGTGCTGAGTTGAATGGGCATCACTGGTAACGCTGCAAAGAAGAGAAAAATAGTTTATATTCATAACAGAGATCAATCAGACTTCTGTTTTTAAGCTTCAAAGCCCATATACCTGCTGTTTCTAGAGCTTAAATGAACATACAAAGGAGTTTTTTCACCCTTATTCACTCACAGAAGTTTCTGTCTCATCTCTGACTTGGGCTTCTGCAGTACAGTCAGCTTCTTAAGTTTCCATTTATTATTTATTGCAGTAACTCCACCAAAATATGATTTTCCTCTATGAACGCTTTAGTTTCTTGGCTCTAAAGCCTGCTGTTTAGCTGCTCTTAACTAGGATAGATCATTAAATGATTGCTGCTTCACAAATTTAGGAAGCAAGTCCACTACCTCACTATTATCTCTCTTCTGTGTTTCACCCCCCTTAAAATTAAGCCTCCTAACAGTCTTATGGTACTTGGTCACTAAATCCCATCATCCACTTCAGCTGAGCTCAGAGTACATCTTTACCCAGTAAAGAGAATATTATTATGGGGTTTCTTAACTTAAACATAGTATTGGGGCAAGTTTCCTGGCAGTACTGGAGCGATTGTTTTTGTCACTGAATTTGCTTTGCAGTGTGGTGAGTGTTGTTTATCAGTTGCTCTATTTTAAATATCCAAAGGACAGACACATGGTTTTAATTCAGAAATAATTGTTAAAAAGCTTCCTTCTAATCTAAGGTTAAATAGTAGTAAAGCTCCCAAGGGAGGGTTCAGTGGATGTGTGTCTTAGAAGAGGCTTTAACAGCTGTGAAAATGAAATAGCAACTTCTCTTAGCAGACTGTTAGAGCAAAATTAGCCCTAAGGCACAGAAGTAAGGTGGTAGGTTGTTTTCTTACTCATCAACATCAGAATAACGAATTAGTAGCTTACATTAATGTGTTTGAAAAGTGAGGCCTTGAAGAAGAAAGAATTTTTCTCTCCCCAAACCACTACCTTCAGGTAAGAGAGCTGTCACAGAGCAACTTATATTTTCCGCACATTTGCAAACAATTACTTTATGTGATTTCTTTTTGTTTGTCCTTATTCCATCTTTCAGGAATATGGCCTATATATCTTGAAAGATATTTTAATTACAATAAGATTTGTGCCTAATGCTGCACAGCTTCCTCAGAACTGGCAATTTTGGGAAGAAACTTGAAGGTGAAGGGTGGTTGCAGACAGGGATTTTGAATTTGCCATCAGGGAATGGAGGGGATGTGCTCTTTGGGTATAGGCTGTCGCACATACTGTGTTGGTGCATTGGGAAGTCAAGGATATCTTTCTAGCTGCGTTACTACAGCCAGTGATGGTTTGGAGTGAGGAGCAGAGAGATGCAGGCAAAATGTCAAAGGTGTGGCTGGCTGCACCCTCCTTGCCTTCAAGCACTGAGGCTTCATTATGTGAGTCACTAGTTATGTGCATTGCTGTTCACATCAAAACTGCTTACAGAAACCACATGGCACTGACTAAAACTCCCAGTTCCTGGCAAACTCACTGTCGGCTTGCATGAGAGACCTGTTCTGAAGGGATCTTTATTTTAGCGAGGCAGTTCTATACGAAAATCTAGAAATTCGATCTTAAGCTTCATCCAGAAGAGAAGGTGCTGTTGAAAAGAGATCCTTTCAAACTCTTGCTTTGTAGAAGTAAGACTGGGATTGTTAGCTATAGGAGCCTAAACCAGATTTAACCCTATCTATGTGTCCGAGGGGACACACTTTGGGACGCTGCATGGCATTGTCCCATGATCACCTCTTTTCTTGCTTTCATCAAACTTCAGTTAGTTAAAGCAGGAGAACACCTGGCACTCAAAAAAATTTACAAAATTAATCTTCTGTGAGCTGTTGCAGAAATGCAAACAGTGAGATAAGTTGTTCCCATTCCTGTTCATATTTTGAAACAATGTGGACACTCTGATTAGTGCGGAGATTCACTTCCTTCCCAGGACTGGGCTTTAGCAAAACACAGAGTGAACAAACAAACTCCTCTTGTAACGCGTGGGCCGGTGGCACAAAACCACGTGGCAGTCAGATTCCCTCCGCGCGGACTGGCTACGTCTGCATACCCACTGTGTGGCTGCAGTTCAAAAACAGCTCAACAAACAATATGCTGATGGGCTCTTACGTGCAAGGCTGTTTATACGTGGGAGCTGAGCTGCTTTAAAAACTGTCCGTAGCTGTCAGGATTCCGACATGCTGATGATTCCAGCCTCTTCTCTCATAGCCTCACGTCTACGTTACTGGTCTTTGCTTAGATGAGTGAATAAGCTGGCTGAAGCCTGCAGACTTCCTTCAGGAAGAACTAGCTTGCTGTGCAATTGGGCCCATTTGTATTGCAAAATGTCGATAGCTTTCTTCAAAAGCTTTGTTTAAATGAGGAAAGGAATTCTTCAGCTGATGGCAATAACCACGAAGCTGATAGACCTTGTGGGTGCAGCCTCAACAGAGACTGGCCGTATCTCCGTGGATCTTCTACTTCTTTGATTTTTTGTTGAAAAAATATACTCAAATATCTGTGTCTTTGTGGAGGGAGTAATGCAATAAAGTTAAATAATGTTTTAATAGTGTTTGTTTCTGTGGCTTTATGAATGTGCATATGTCGGCTTGGCTGAGAGATGTGAGAGCAGGTTATGCACTCAAACTACTTTCAGCGAAAATCTTTCTGCTGAACCCACAAGTGACTCCAGATTTGCCTCACTGTAAGTTATGCACACCCCCCCTGCAGTGTTTTAAGAATTAACTAGGCTAAGACAAAGTAAAAACCTAAAATAACAAAATGCTTACTGCACATTTTATGTCCCAGACTCAGTCCTGACCATGCCCAGCCTGCATAACCATATCACAGGTGCCACACCTTGCGTTTTGGTCCCCAAGATACTTCACCATAGTAAGGATAAAGCCCATTAATCCAAAGACAGTGCAGTGTTAAACCAAAACAAAGCCGAGCTGTAATCCTGCAGATTATCATTTCAGGAGAAAGGTTTAATGTCAGCTAAAGTTGGGGGGGAGGGTTGCTTTCTTTTTTTTTTTTTTTTGTTTGTTCTGTTTTGTTTTCAGGCAAACTTCAAAGCGCCTCATTAGATGCCTTCAGAAGTCATGAAGATGAAATGAATAAGAAGCGATTCAGGCAAATTGTTGACTCTGGAGAAGGGTTTTAAAAAACAACACCACAAAAGACAAGCCCCTGGGGGTGACTGTAATTGCATATCTGAAGAGGATTCCTGCACTGGTCTGCCAGCCCCACTTAGCTGAAGCACCTTTCCTTAGTCCTGAGAAGGGCTGATCCTTTTTGTCCTGGCTTTGCAAACATCAGTCTGAATTTCCCTTGACTATATAAATGTCCCTTGACTGTGTCACAGTGGCTGAGCCTCACAGACTTCCTGTGGGGAATGTTTAATGCTATGGACTAAATCTGCTGAGGAAAGATATATTCAATATCTGTTTTTTAACACTGATAGGAATCCGGACAGTTTGATAGCTGCTGAGGAAAAATGATTATTATTTCTAATTATTCATTTAAACAATGCTGGGATAGGATGAGAGAAAGAAAAGGAACAGCAGAGAGATTCTCTCTGATAGATGGTTTCCGTATCGTCAGCAGTTAAACCCTTAGGTCATGTTGAACGCTGTCCTGCTGTCCTTGGGGAGTACGTGCTCTTTCAGGTTTAGCTGAGCTCCTTGGCACACCTATTCTTTTGTAAAACCACAGATACCACAGAGTCTCCACTGTATTACCCTGCTGCTTGAAACAAGTGTGGACACATGCTTGCTGTGTCAGCAGGGAAGATCTGGCTGCCCTGCTCGCTGCTGAGTTAAGACTGTGGGGAAGGAGGAGTTCCTGAGCCAGGATTTTTGGTACATGGCACTTGGCAATACAGGAGTGCTACTCCAGGTGCCCTGCAAACCTCTGGATGGTGCTGCTGTCAGCAGAACAGGGACACCAAAGGTGGAGTGAGACGCATTTCATGGCTCTCACCAGCATTTTCTGGCTTTGTGTGTCTCTCTCCCAATGGAGTGAGAAGGGAGGTGGTGGAAATAAGAGGGCATATGAGTGCCTCCTCCTTTTCTTATCTTGGTTAAACTGGCATCCAGCTGTGTTTCTCTTTCCTGACTGCCTTGGCTACTGTGGTGAGAGCTCCCTCTTTTTCTTTTATATCTACTGTCTCACCAGTGCCTTAGAGTCCTTGCAACACAATGAGTAAGAGAAAAACAGGGAAGCTGGTAGGGTTGGTTTTATGTTATTGGTTTTTTAGTTTTATCCTTGTGCAGTCCTCTTTACATAGGTGCAAGGAGGACATGGAATTTAACATTGTCTGAGGGCCAAAGTTCTGCACATCACACACATACACAGAAGCTTTTCTAAATTTCTTTTTTTTTAAGTAGAAAATAATTGTACTTCAGTTACACTGATCAATGGGAATAAAAAAAGGCAAATGTAATAGGGATATTTATTTTATTACGGCAACTGATACAGCTGGAAAATGCCAGGCACGTTTTCAGGCAGAGTCCCTTGCTGGTTGCTCACTCCGTCTCATGCCAGTCATGGTGTGCCAGTTATGGTACATCGGAGCAGTGCTGCTACCAGCGGCAGCCAGACGGTGCTGCTCTGGCCCTTGTCTTATAGGGGAAAGAGCAGGAGAGAAACAGTGGAAAATAGGCGCTAGGGAAAGAACGACTTGTTCCAAAACATTTGCTTTGTAACAGGGTCATCTATAAATTCTGGGATTTCCTGTTTGCTGAATGGCAGGCTTTCTCTGTTCAGGTTACAGACTGGAATGATTTTATTACAGCTCACTGTAAGCTGCTTTCCTTTCCAAGCCCAGATTTGCAGCCTTTGTGCAGAAATTTCCCAGCTTTCTTGGGTTTTAAGTTGTATCTTTCAGTGCCATCCTCTTGAGCTCTGTTTTAATTTCCTTTGTGCTTTGGAAGCAGTGAGATCATGGTAGTTTATAGGGGAAAGCATTAGACATATTAATGGGTTCTTTCATGCTGATGTGTGTTTGTTCTGGATACTGGGGAAGTAAAACTTAAATAAAGAAAATGGAAAAATTTGTAATTTTAAGCACAAGGAGCCCGATCCCATGTCTTGTACGTCTTGTGAATTCACTGACTTCATTGGGAATTGTCAATGTTCAGGAAAAACAGATTTCAGGCTAAAGTGAGGATTGTTCTTTTTTGTAAACAGTTGGTTTTTTTCAGCAATAACCACGAAGCTGATAGACCTTGTGGGTGCAGCCTTTACTGGGTCAACTTTGTCAAGAATGTGGTTGAGGAGCACTGTCAGAGTGGTCCCTCAGGTCCAGACCCTTCCAGATAAAACAAGGGAGATCTGTCCTGGAATATTATCTCACAGTGATAACAGCCTCACATTGGGAGAATTCACCTGCACTGTTACAGATCTAGGTCAGGTCACTGGCCTGGAGCAGGCAGCGACCATTTTCCACATGAGTGCCTCCAATACCTGGATATCTCCGTCTCCTGTTCCATGGAGACACTCACAAAATACATCCTTTGAGAGCTGATGATAAATGAAGAGAGAAAGAGAAAGGTAATTGCAAGTTTTGTGAGATAAGAAAGCTGTTTTCTGCCTGGCTATAGCCGTAGATACGCTGACACGGACAGTGCAGAGATGAGCCACTAAAGCGCAATAGTGGCTTGGGGCAGAGCTGTTGTGTATGGCTGACACTGTCCTGCACAGGACCTCAAACAGCGAGAGATCCTCTTCTCTGGTCTGGGGAGTGTTTTCTGATTACATTTATAATGAGGGAAATTTAATTTGTTGTAACAAGGGAGTGAATCTTCCACTAATTCAACTTGAATTTTTATCTACAGTACAAGGTTTTAGAAGCTGTTAAAATGTGATTTTAAAGACGCTTGTTTTTGAACATGCTGGCAGCATCTTGTCTTTATGCTGAGTTCTTGACTGGCATTATTAGGCACTATTGTAACAATAATGAAAAGAAGTTGATTAAAACCTGCCTAATGGGAGCTGATGTTACTCTATAGTGATATAAGTAAGACGGCATTCTCATCTTCTTGCATTCTCTGCTGGTGTGAGCAGATATTTGAAAAATATCTTTCTGTTGTAAGGTAAAATGGAATTTTCAGAAAGGGCAAAGTGTGTAATTGTTGTTTTTATTTTAACTGTTGAAATAGTTCACTTCTTTGCACATAGAAGATACTTTCCAGGGAAGTTTTGCCTGTGTCAACTTTGGTCAAAGCTTCAGACTATTTTTGGCAGCAATTAAAAGCATTCAAGAGATGCCTGTCACTTCAGCTCATGTAACTTGACAGGGTACTTTATTTGTGTTTTATGAAAGAAATAGAGAACACAGCAATACGCCTTCTGCTTAACTTTAACTATCTCGCATCTCAAGGCAGCAAGCGACAAGCAATTTTTCTTCATTGGAGGCTGTTCTTCTGAATATCACAGCATGGAGTTGCTGATAGGATGTTCACAGGAAGAATAACAGCACCAAGCATTCCCTGACACCTGCTGCCCAGCAATCTGAAAGTGCTTTTGAGAAATATCCATTAGGAATGGAAATTTTTTTCTGAACTGGGTGTCCAAATTAGAAAGCTTAATGTTGTGTCTCTAATCCTCAAAAGCACCACTGATTCCAAGTAACAGCATTTTTGAAGGCTTAATCTGAAGGAACTGGGTCCTGATGTTGAGAGTTCAGTTCCCACTTTCTTCCAATAGGCTTAATTGATGAGAAATTGGAGATTTGGGCCCACGGGTTTCCAAAATTCAGTGAGAAGACACTTCTCCAGAAAATTTATGTCTAGTACTTGTTCAAAGGGACAACAGATTTGTATAGTATGAAGCTGAGAATAAAATTTGGATCTATTTTATTTGCAGGATCCTCTTCTCATTCAAATATTTATAAAGCTTGTTGAGTACATCTCTGTGTGGATTATGTGGGAAGAAGTATGCAATGTATGTGTGGTATCTATGATAAAATTTAGCTTGCTGTGTGGGTATACTCTAAAAAAAATAAGATCAAGGGTTCAGCTCTGTTGAGCTCATCTGATGTATGATGTACTCAGCTTCTAAAGAGATTGTACTGGAACAGCTAATGCTGTGAGTTTCCACCATAATACTCCCTACCTCTGCATTCTGAATTTTAAGATCTGTGATGTAGTTACGTGCCAACGCTCTCTAATTAATACGGTACTAAGCCACCTGAAGGCAGAGAAGCAGCAGTTCTTCTGGCACACCACAGAGCTCCTTCTGAGCAATCAGCACTGATTGCACGCAGTGTCCCCATCACGCTTGCACACACATAGTTTGTGTCTGTGACTGCAATTCTTGTTGGAATTCAAAGTCACTAAATATAATGCACAGCCATGTTTTCAACCAGGCACAACTGCATTGTTCCCTATCGTGCACTACTGGAAAATACAGGGGGCAGAATTGCAGTGTGAGTTTTAGGAAGGCCTTGTCAACATCGTGTTAACATGTCTATGTGTACAGCCGGCCAAACTGGCACCCAGGCTCTGTGGCTGCTGTTCAGGTGCAACTGTACCAGCTATGGGTGGTCAGAGCAGTAGCAGAAGTAGAGAAGAGAACCATGTGATATGAGTATAGATGGAACATTGACTCACCAGCTTATTTCCTTACAGTTCAGGGTTTATCTGGGACTATGCAACCTGGGCAGCTTATCTGAAAGTTCAGTTAAGTCTGTTCTGTGGAGGAATGAGTCAGATGCTGGGATTATACTTCTACCATCCTTAGAGCCTCTAGTTTTGTGTTCATGGTGCTGGGACTATGGTTGGGTTGGGCAGCGTATCATTAGAATTCTTCCTTGCTGTATCTCCAGGCCCTGTGTTACTACAGGGCTCCCTGGTGCTTGGCTGTGGAAGGCTGTACAACTCCTGTGGGTGGCTGCTGTCAATATTATATTAGGTGTATTGCAGCAACTCTAGTCCTATGCACAGACCAGACCAAGTTTCCCTGGACGCTGTACGAACAGGTGAAAAAAACTCCTCAAGATAATTCTTATCTTCAATTCTTTCCAGTTCTTTGCGTTCACATTGCTACTGGTCCAGAGTGTGGGAAGGATTAAAATCCCAAGAGGAAACGGTTCATCTCTGAGCGGTGACATTATTTTAAATACAATTACAAGTGGATGCCAGAGTTTAGAACAAGGTCTCCTGCAAGGCAAGGCTCTGTGCCAGTTTTTGTAAAATACGTAAGTGTAATTTATGCAGTATTTCTGTTAATCATGCTCTCTGCTTAAGATATCCATTAAAGCCCATCATATTAATGTAATTGAAAAATTCTTTGGGAATTGTATTGGATTTTTTTCCCATTAAATTAATATTACAGCCTTCAAATGGGATTTCTGGGCACCTTTGTTGTTCATGGAACTATAAAACTTTAACTTCTTTTCCTTTTGCCCCCTGTCTACTCCCCCCTCCTCAGCCTATGTTTAATTATGCTTTTCCTTTTGATATCTGGGGTCATTACCATGATGCTCTACTGGGCTTGTCGCAGGACATTTGTTGTTTGTCTGTCGGTTTGGGCCTCTCTGAATTAATCTGTTAATTAATTAAGGTACGGAGACTGCAAAGTGTAATTCCCTGTGTAACAGCTTAGCCGTATGGTGAGGGAACGGCCAACTCCCTTCTCCTGTTGGTGTCTGGGAAGAGGTGGAATGGGATGAAGGTTGTTAAAGACTGACCTTTACTCAGCTAGTTTGGAGGCAAAGCGAGCACCGTGCCCAGGGCTTGAGTGGTGCCTTTGCTGTGTAGAAATCAAACTGAGGTTACTGCCTGAAATGGCTTTTGAAGACACAGGGAGCCGCTGTCCTTCCCGTCTGCTCCAAGCCGAACTGTGAGGGGGCCATGCCCTTCCATATAAACTGCTACCCTTTGTGGGATTGAGGGCACCTTGGTAAATGCTGTCGTGTAGTGGATGCCTCAGTGCAAATTATATTCAAGATCAGTAAACCTTCGCAGTTCTTACGCAGGTTGCCTAAGACAAGTCCTTTTTCACCCATGGGCTTTCTGCTTCCCCCCTTTTCTATTGTTGTGTTGCACTTTTTTTTCTTTCCCCAGCCTTCAGCTTTTGCTGGAGCTGTTTCTGTGCAGGGTGATACTATGCAGCAGCAATGGAGCTGGAGCCCTTTAAGGAGTTGGGGTATTATCCAAGTAGCTGCTGAATCTGAGAGCCGTGACTCGCATGTGCTAGAGTGCTGAGGGAACAGCTTGTGCTCACGTTCAGAGGAACAGGTGCCACTGCACAACTGGGGACGCCATGGACGCAGGCGCAAGGGAACAGCAGCATGTGCAGCACTGGTTTGGTATTGTTCCATAACCTGATCCCGGCAATGGGTTGCAGCATGGGGCTGTGCTTATTAGCTGTCCACCTGCTGACACCCTCCTCCGTCCTTTCCTAATTAAACAGTGAGCTCAGGTTTCCCAGTCTGGATCAACAAAATCAGAAGGAGAGATAGCTCTGGCTCCCTTCCTGTCCTCCAGACACAGCCTAAAATGAGCAGAACAGCACTCAGCACAGACTCTGGCCCACAATAAGAGGAGTGCCTGAAGTTGGATTGTATCAAATCAAATAGTTGAAGGAATCTGCTGTTGAGTTTGCAGGTTAATGTGCTTTTCTCTTTGTTTTCTCTAAAAAAGCTCTAGTCCTTGTGTTCATGGTTATTTTTGTGTAACAGCTGTGTTTCCGTCGAGCAGCTGGGGGAGCTGCCTGACTCAGCACATCTCCTGCTTTAACTGTCAAAAAGTGCACTCAAGCAAGACCGGGGATGCTGTGGGCAAAACAGTCAATCCCCTCCACTACCTCTTGCAACCAGTGAAGAGGGAGATGCTCGTTCACGTGGATGGGGTGTTTAGATTCAAGTGACATGGATCATTCGTGCCGGGGAGTGCACCCACAAAGGTGGAACAGACACGTGGTCTTTATTTCAGAAATATATCGTGTGCCTTAGCTGTGAATGTCTGTAAAACTGCTCAGTCATGAAGAAAGCACCTGATACAAGGCTGGGGTGTAGTTGTGAGTGAAAGCCTCTTTCCGTAGAAGCAGAGAGCATTCAAAGTTTGCCAGATCAGCCCCACAGAGCAAACTGAGCCATTTTTACACTCCAGTCCCATGACAATATGTGATGTCTCATTAGTATCTTGAGTCACTTTTTCCAGACAGGTTCATCACATCCTTTGCATGGGGTAGCATTTGACCTCTCCACATGTGTTACTCGTTTGTAGGATGTTTACATGCTGCAGAGTTTGGGAACCTTTAGAGGGTGGATGAGAATTGGTGAGAGGATGCTAGGAAGACACCTTTGTCTAGTGGTTTCAGTAATGGAATAAGAATAGGAAGATTGTATTACCAGATCTGCTTTTGACCTTGGACAAGTAAACTTGCTCTGCCTCCTCAGTTTTCTCCCCCTGTCTGCATTGTCTGTTTTGACTATAAGCCTTTGCTATATATGTGGTCTCTCTTCATGGGATTGCATAGTTCCTAACTGCCAAAAACTGAGTTGATGGGGAGCTTTTCGGTACTACCAGGCTGCAAGTAAGTAACAAAAACAGTGTAAAAATGAACCTGTTTTGTAAAACACAGTGGGACTTGCATGAACAACAAAATACTGGTTGGAGTGAGGAGGAATTAAATGTCTGGTGTAATTTGAGCACATTGTACTAAACCAACTAAAATCCAAGTTGCAGCAAGGTTGTTGGTGGCAGCAAGAAAGGGACTTCCCTTGTAAGCATGAGAATTTAACTGTATCACAGGGTGATAGTTTTATCATTTGCCTGTTCAGGAGGAAAAGGTTCTTTAATTGATTGGATTTTCTGGCAGCAGTTTCATTTGGAATTGAGTCTCATGGCAGATCTGTAGTTTGTAAGTGATGGATAAGAGTGAGAAAACTCTTCTCTCCTGGCAGAACACAAGCCTTCCTGACCTATGTGGCTGTGTTTGCCTTTAGGTATCCAGCCTGTCATAGAGGCAAGGTGTACTTCCCATTCCAGACAGAACAGACCAAATGATGAATCTGGCAGATAAGGACCATTGCACTTCTAATGCAAGCACTGATGCTGGTATCGTGTCTTCCCTTGCCTTGCCACAGAACTAGGTAGAGGAGCTATAAGGGCTGGCTGCCCAGTTTGTGAAGAGTCTTGCAGGTGTTCAAGCCAGCCTGTGGTTAACACTGGGCTTGGGAAGTGCTGCATCTTCACCAGAAGTGTCCCAGAACGTGCCTTGTTTTACAGGGTCTGTCTTGGCATCTCACTTCCGTGGGCGCCTGGAGACAGCTCATGCTACTTTGATCCTCACAGCCCTGCTGTTATACCAAGTCAGGCAGTGGTGATGATGCAGCACACCCTCAGAAAACTTCAGCACAGCTTCCTATTCCAAGTATAACACAACAGAGGTAGCCTTCCTTAATTCTAGGCTGTCTGACTGATCCAATTAGGATTTCATAGTAAGAAGAGCTAATATTTGTTTACTTCTCTGCCTGATTGTAACTAATGCATCTTTCTAAGACAGGAGCAGAAAGGAAAAACAAAAAAGAGGTTGAGGGTTCAGTGTGATTCACTTCAGCCAGCTTCAGAATAACATTTCCCTCTGTGGGCAGCAGTGACTCCTTACACACTTGATTGCTCCATTTCCTTCCTGTTCCCTCAGCAAACTTTTTTTAATGCCAACTCATACAGAACTCACACGAGCACAGGAAGACTTTTGCTGTGTAAGAAGGACTTGAGCTCTTTCACATGCTCTTGTGTCATGTGTGAAATTAGATGCATATGTAGTCTCACTACAATGTGTGCTGATCCTCTGTTTAAAAACAGGTTCTTTAAAAACAAAGCCACCGTAGTCAGTCCATAAGTGTGTCTATGCTTGTGTATATGTATATTTCAATATAAGCAGAAAGTGAGAGCACTTTGTCATGATTTGAGTTCTCATAGTGCTGCTGAGACAGAGATTTTAACATATGAATAAAGAACCGATGTGATCTGGTGCACATACAGCTCCTGAACACTATCCCATGGATATACAAATAGTATCATTAAGAACAAAGGTTTCTGAAGGTCTTCCCGATACATCTGCTCCAGTCCTCTGCTGTAACAGGCAACTACATCTCATACGTGTGTTCGTATAGGGAACACACCTTGCATCTGAAATCTAAACACTTTCTTTTGCCTTTATTTTGTGAGAAAGAATAAAGGGCCTCTTCTCTGACCTCATGTGCACATAGAACCAAGAAAACACTGGTAGGTGGCTTGTAAGATCTTAAAAAGAATCATCAGTGCTACCTCATTTCAATGCTTGTCTTCCACCTTGATAACTATTCTGAACAGCAGGCCATCCCGCTTTAAGGCTAGTCCTGTTTACTGAAGGAGTAGTAACTTGTTTAATCTAGGATTTCATTTTGTATGTCATGAATGTCACGGCTTTTCTGCTGAAATGCTAATATTTTGGGGGTCAGAGATCTCTTTATTAACCATTTAGATGTTGAGTGCTTAAAAATAATTTTAACTAAGTAAAGTAGTGAATCTAGCAGATGAACTGCTGTACTGAAAGAGTTTACTGGTAACTGGTAAGTTTTCTATCCGTCTTGCCCTTGAGTCTTCCAGGAATGACTGGTGTGTGAGTGCATTAGAGCATAGGCAATTAAGGTGCAGAGCCCAAACCAGTTTGTCTGGATTGAGCAGAAAGAGGTGGAGGGAAGGAACTGAGTTCTGTGTGAGAGAATGGTAGTTCTAAGTCAGCAAGGTGGTTTAATGGGGCAGCTCCTGTGTTCTTCTTTCCCATTAACAGGAATATGTCAGAAACTTGGCTTGTAGTCAAGAAAGGTATCTTCCTTCCCCTGCTAAGGGAGAGGAAACTTTCTTTACATCTTATATATGTTTTAATCTGTATGTGTCTCTGTGCACCGCTGGGCATATAGGATTTCTGAAACCTGTGTGTATTTAACCTTCTCATAAACACAGTCAATGTGAAATTTAAATCCTCCCTCCTTTTCCTGAAGGTCTGGCTGCTTCAGATCAAACTGTTTTCAGGATGGACTTCTCAGTCCATATTCTACATCCTGATCTATCTAGGATCTCCTGTCTCCTTTCTACCTAGATGGAGTAATGAACACTGCCACCCAATTAGTCAGTAAAATGCACGTAATCCTTTCCCAGCAGGTTCAGCGCTTACTACTGTGTAGCATTTCAGCTACACACTTACAAGCCCTTTTTCCTTTCCCCCTTGTCTCATTTTTCTGCAATCCTTTTCTTATTACATTACTTTCTGTCCTGGGATTATTTAACTGCAGGGACAGCATTTCCCCCTGCCTCTCAATACAAGAGCTCCCCAGCCTTTTAATGCAAGGCAGTAATCCATAAAAGAAAAGAAGGTAGGCAGGGTACAAGGACTGACACCAGTGGAAACAAAGGCAGATGATGGGTGCTGAAGATGTGTGCCTACTGTGTGAGCTACCTTGCTCGCCTGCCTTGAGTGCAGCGGCTCCCACAACATCTTTGTCCTCTGACAGCCTTGCCCTGTGCTACACAATAAATAATGGCTCAGAGCAATGTGACCTGTGGCAAGCAGTAAGTGATGACATTGTCAGCCATACACAACTGTTGAAAGAACCAGACTGTAATCATCAGGCTGTACCCAGGCTAAGACATTTGGCAAATGAGATTCCATTTTCACATTGGTCTGTGCCGAGCATGTAAATTCCAGTGGGACAGCCAGCATTAGGGATGTGTAATTGATTGTCTGAATTATAATAAACAGGCTGTGACAGGTGATCATCCATCATCTTCCTGCGGCGTGTTCCAGCAGCATTGTGAGAGAGGGAGGGAGAGAGAGCTGGAACACAAATGAGGGAAATGGAAAGTTAGATTTGTACAGAAACAGAGAAGAGGGGGGAATAGAAAAAAGGATCATGGTGGAAGAGAGAGGAGACTGCAGCCATGAGGAAAAAAACATGGATGGAAAAGACTAATTAATTTCTGTGATTTGTTAGAGAAGTTATTGAATGAAAAAGTCCCTTCTGCTGTTACTGCTACAGAGAGCAGGTGGATTTGCTGCAGTTGCTGGTATTTGGAGCAAGGCGTGCTAAGAGATAAATACAGTGAAGAAGAAAGAGGAAAGGAGGAACTGGGATCAGAGCAGAGGCAATTACAAAGAAATGCATGTGTGTGTGAGAGAGAGACAATGAGGATTCCCAGCCCAGCTGCCTTCTTCAGTCTTAGACATTTCAGTCCATGAGTGGATGGTCAAGAATAGTGTCAGGTTTTTATGATCACACTGAAGAGAATGATTTCCCAGGTGCCTTAGCACTGTAAAAGCCTGTGATTTGGAGACATGTTGTTTCAGAATCCAAGTGATCTGGATGGTGGTCCTTCCCTAAGGAAGGGGGACAGAAGTCTAGAGCAGCTCAACTCTTGTTTCTCAGAGCAGCCTGTCTGGGAAGGAAATTGTGGGTCTAGTGTGAAGACTTGTCGAAAAAAAATGTGGGGAAATATTGTCCCTGGATGGATTGGACAGTAGTAATTTCCTGAATATTTACAAGCATACCTCATGCATACTGGAGCTTGGGTCTTCCTCACCCTCTGTGCTGAGATGGCCAGGCAGCTCTGGAAATGATCTACCCCTTTAACCACCCCAGGTTACACTACCTTCCTTGCTCTCTAGGCAGTATGAGTGATCAGACTTGGGTTTTTTTCCAAATTTGTGAATTTTTTAATCTCTCAGACTTGCTCCTGGACAGTTTTATACCATTATTTGACAATCACCCGAACCGCAATTTTCATGGAATTTTTTGTGTTTGCTGTTTGATCAAATATTTGGCAGGCTTTTGCCCATACAATTGAAATTCACTCTTTGCAAACATGACAGTCGCCAGAATTTCTGGTATAATGTTTATGTATAATGGATGTGACACAACTGCTGCAAATTCACCCAAATCGTGTAGAAGAATGAAGTAAACATGGTGAAAATTCTTAAAATTATTGTGAAATTTATGAGAAAATAATGGGGTTGCTCACCCTGCAGAAGAGAAGGTTCCAGGGAGACATTAGAGCATCTTCCAGTACTGAAAGGGGCTGCAGGAAAGCTGGGGAGGGGCTTCTTACAAGGGCATATAGTGATAAGATGAGGGGGAATGGCTTTAAATTGGAAAGAGGAAGATTTAGATTAGGCATTAGGAAGAAATTCTTACAATGAGAGTTGGGAGAAATTGGCCCAGGCTGCCCAGAGCAGTGGTGGCTGCCACAGCCCTTGAGGTGTTCAAGGCCAGGTTGGATGGGGCTTGGAGACCCTGATCCTGTAGGAGGTGTCCCTGCCCATGGCTTTGAGGTCCCTTCTAATCCAACCATTCCATGATTCTATGATAAAAATCTTTGAAGTTGGAAGAACTTTTAATTCATCAAATCGCCATTGAAACATGTTTCTTACTGTGGCTTGAGCTTTAAGATTCAGCTTCTTTCCAAAAGGTAAAAGTAATTCCATCCTTTTTGTGTAATGGCTGGCTTCAGTGACACAGCTCCTGCTGAGACTTCTCTGCCCAGATGTCAAATTTTGTTCCTGTCTCACCAAAATCCTGAGATCAGTGAAGCAGCAGCTATTTATTCCTTAAATTCTTTAGCAGAATTCTGATTTAGGAATCCAAGTTGTCTGTGTGAACAGATGTGGCGGAGGGCAGGCCCAGTATAAACCACTGGTTTCTGAAACTGGGAACGTATCCTTTCCTGAGAACAAGAAATGAGGGTGGGAATGGAAAAGTCTTGTAGTGAAGCAGGATGCATTCTGGGCAGGGACTTTCTGGATCCAGGACAGAATATTTACCTTCTCGCCATTTTCTTTTCTGATGGTTATTTTATGACTCAAGGAAAACATGGGAAGGGGCGCAGCTGGAGATGAAGTGGGAAATCTCTGAGGAGGGTTTATCTGTTAAGGGAAATGGGAGATGGTCAGGCTGGGAAGCTGAATGCTGCGATGCTGAGTGTTGGACTGTAAGTAACTGCTGCTGGCACAGTGGGGGTTTGTTTTGGCCCAGACCTGCCCTGGGAACAGCAGAGAAGCTAACGCTCTTGGAATTCTCTCCTTTTACGATTCACTCAGCAACTTGGCTTCAAAAGAGTACGAAAGAGAGAAAGAAAGAGAGAAAGAAAGAGAGAAAGAAAGAAAGAAAGAAAGAAAGGAAGGAAGGAAGGAAGAAAGAAAGAAAGGAGGGAAGGAAGGGAGGAAGGAAGGGAGGAAGGAAGGGAGGAAGGAAGGGAGGAAGGAAGGGAGGAAGGAAGGGAGGAAGGAAGGGAGGAAGGAAGGAAGGAAGGAAGGAAGGAAGGAAGGAAGGAAGGAAGGAAGGAAGGAAGGAAGGAAGGAAGGAAGGAAGGAAGGAAGGAAGGAAGGAAGGAAGGAAGGAAGGAAATATATCCAAATACTGAAGCCAAGGGTTGTATATGAAACTGTGAGGGGAAGATTAAAGACCCAAGAACTCTGACCTCCTTGAGTGGGAAATTTAAAGGAGGCTGGAAGGGAAGGCTCTTGTTCAGCTGAGGGCAGATGCACAACTGGGGACAGTGGCTTCTATTCTGAAAAGTTAGTTCAGCCCTAGGTGAAAAATGTGCTTGTGATCTCTAGAAAAGGAGGAACCTGCCTCCCAAGCGAGCACACAGAATTTGCGCTGTCTGTGGCAGGGAGAGGAGAGTCCTGGGAGGCTGTGGGGAAGGAAGCAGCCAAAGCTTTTTTGGTCCATTTGTTTCTGATCGTGCAGATTGTTGTTGTTTCCTTTAGTGCTGCTGCTCTTTCCCCTGGGCTGCCCTCTTGCTTCCCTTTCCAGAGCCTGTGGTGTCCGTGGTCTTAATGTTCATCTGACATGTGGGAGGTGAACCACAGTGTACTGAGATAGCAGTGAATCCAGCAACAGGATGAACAAAGCACAATTAGGGTGGAAATAACCAGTGCATAATGATGAAAACTGGTTTAGGTGAAAATATCGCATCCAGGATTTTTTCTCTTTTTCTAAATGACTGCAAAGCTCTTCTTTCAGTTCACACGGGTCACAGCTTAGTCCATATGAAAGGAATGTACAGTACGATTTTCAATATGAGTAGTGTTTGTTACATTATGTATTTTTAGCCAGGAGGATGAATTATGTCTCTTAAATACCTGTTTCAGCACACAGCCAACTAATTTACAAACCTGTGGCAAGGGCTGGAGCCTGCAGGTTATGTACAAACCAAGTTGGATAGACTTTGTTACTGGTGTAATGGTTTGTGAAAGGGCAACTTAACAGCTGCCATTGAAGAACATTGATATATAATCAGTACTATTTGCAATTCCAGACTTTCTTGCAAATACGATCTTTCCCTCCTTTTCTTTTGTTCCATGCCCAATCATCTGTTAAGCTGAACATGACAATATTTTTCTCCTTTTTTTTTTTTTTTAATGTAAACAGAACTGAACACAAACTGGAAATTCTCTGCAGCTCTAAGATATCCAATTTTTCATTTGACCTTTATAAAAAGTCAATTTGTGCTTTGTTTCTTTAACATGAAATCTGAAATGCCCCCCAGTCCCTTCCTCGCCTTATTCATTTTTGACCATAAGGAAAGCAATTCCGCGTTTGCTTTTTTCAAGAACTACTAATGCTCAGGAGACAGGGGATTCAGTCCTGCTTTTTGTTTGTACTGGAGAGTTCAGGTTGCAAAGATCTGGTGTCACCACCATAAAGTCACTCACTTTGTAGTTACCTCTGTATTGCAAAATGTCAATGCAAACTCGATTTGAGAGAGAGAATGAGATAACTGTAAATGAATAGGGAATGAAGACCCAGAGCTATGATTTTGTGTCTGTTGCTGACAAACACATGAAAATGGGCCTACAAGAAAGCTGGAGAGGGACTATTCATAAAGGCTTGTGATGATAGGACGAGGGGGAATGGGTATAAACTGGAGGGGGGCACATTTAGACTAGACATTAGGAAGAATTTCTTCACCATGAGAGTGGTGAGAGACTGGAACAGGTTGCCAAGTTGTGGCTGCCCCATCCCTGGAGGTGTTCAAGGCCAGTTTGGATGAGGCCTTGGATAACCTGATCTAGTGAGATGTCCCTGCCCAGGCCATGGGTGCTGGAACTAGGTGGTTTTTAAGGGCCCTTCAAACCCAAACTATTCTATGATTCTAAAATCAGTCAGGCAAAGTCAGGCAATTTCCATAGGCCAGAAGTGGCAGATCTGTTGTGGTGAGTCATGCTTTGGAGATTCCCCACCAAGGCACAGTGAACCTGAATTTGTAGAAAAGGTTAATACCAGTATTTCTAGATGGTGGTCACAGAGCTATTGTGGATCTGCAGAACTTCTTTGTTACATGGGACAGGTTTAGGAGGACTGTACATGAAGTGGCCTCCCGATTAATTTGCTTATGTCTCACAAAAAATCACAGAGGGTTTTTTCATAGCATTGTGGGTGGTCTGGCTCTAAAGGTTTGATGGGAGATTCATACCTAGGCATTTTTGTGTTTTAAAAACCTGTATCTACGTAAAATCTCACTAACTCCTTTGGCAGTCTCTCAGTGACTTCTGAAGTCATGTAATATGAAAAACCCCTTTAAAAGAGCGCTGCCCCACTGTGTTCCTCTGCGTAAATGTTTCTGTACCATGAGGGCACTTCCCTGCTGATACCCAGGCTTGAAGGCACACGTCCCTTGCCCTGGTTCCTTGTACCACGCCCAGAGTGTGTATTCTTGGACACGAGCATGCATGCCTTATCATGCCACTCATTGCTTAAGAATTCACATGAAACTCAGTGTTTCCAAAGAAGATGCTTCAGTTTATAAATGTTGGCAAAGAATTGCAATATCAAGCACCTAGTTTATAGCTAAATTGAATTTCAATACAATTACTTCAGTAGTACGTGGAAACGGGTTGAAAACCCCATCACAGTGTGGTTGATCATACCGGTGACATTTATTTTCTAGCTGAACCACTGTTTGCAATTTACTTGCTTATTGGGTGCCTTAGAAAGACTGGAAGGTCACCATAACTACATGAGTTGAACTTTGTCTTACACAGACATTTTTCACATAACCATGACATAATCAAGGATTATGTTTTGGAAAACTAAAATATGTAGTCACCCCTAATTGTCCAGTGATATAGAAATGAAGTTAACACAAAGAATCAGCCACACAGAATAAATTTTGTATCTCTTCTTTTCAAATTTGTAATCTGTGATCATAAAAGTTCTGTTTATAAGGTATTATATGTATTTTGTGAGAGTACGAGGCTTTTAAATTAAGACCTCAAAGTGCTTTATGAATGCAGATTTGTTAAATCTTCTAAGACTCCGTGGAAGAAAATGAGTGTTATTGCACTGGAAGTCTGCAATGTAGTCAGAAGGATTAAAAAAACTAGGCTTCTGGATTCTATGAATCTTTTACTTTAATCACAAGACCTTCCTTTTGCATCTGTGACTCCAAAAAAAAGTGATTTTTCTTCACTGTAATGAGATGGAGTAATTAGAATATGGAAACAATCTGTGTCCTCTGAAACTGTACAGATGTCACTGCATTTTATAGTTACTTTGGGCTTTGTGGTTAACTGGAGATAGAATTTGAACCGTCCCATTCCAAAAGCAAAGGCTCTTAACATTTAAGCTAAAAAAAGGATCTGCAGTGGCTCTTTGCTATAAAGGGCTTATGATGTTCATATGTGATAAGACAAAATTCCATCCACTTAAAACAGTAGTGTGCCATTTGTGTGTGCATATGAAGGGTGCAACAATAAGAGTTCCTGGGCAGTTTTTAGTAGCTCTTGATGCCTGATTTAGTAATCAGTCAATTCATTTAATGCAGCTTTGTGTGCAGAGTGATGTGGCTCCACGTTGTGTAATTTATTTCCCTCACGCAAAAGATTCATTGTCCTGGTTTGCCAATGAGGCCTTGTAAATGTGTGTGTCTGTTGCTCAAGCAACAATTCTGGGTGATGGAACCAATCTTCGTAGCCTTGTCCCCATGGAAACTTCTAGTGGACTACCTACCCACAGAGGTGCCATTCCAATGCCCTAGCTATCCCAGCATATCTTACCATGTGGATATACTTACTCCAATATAAAAATATTCACCCAGGGAGTTGTGTTAATACAGCAGTAAGTCTATGTCATAGATATCCTAGAGAATACAAGGTCTTTATGTGCTGAGATCTTCAAGAAAGAAGCAGTAGTGGCCAGTGAAGGGAAATAAGAAAGGAAAATTCCGTTACTCTAAGTTAGACCTTGCCTAAGCTAAAGAGTACCTAGAGTTTTACCTCCCCATAAAAAGTAAACCAAATATGCGTGTCATCTTGGCTATGTTGTGTCTGCTCCCCACCCCAAATATATTATTTGGATGATATTTGACGATTTTATCCATTTGCCTGGATTTCGAGCAGTCCAGAAGCCTGATCAGAACAGTGGGTACTGCTGCAAGCAAGCTACAGAGGACATCTGACATATCGCAGATATATTCAACTTACTGTGTACATGTTACAGAGCACACAAGCATGTTATTTTTACTCAGGATTTCCCCAAAGTAAATACAGCTTCCTATCCTCCCTGGCACCCAAATGAACTTCGCTAATTCCCAGAGACTGCAGCCACAGCTAAAACCAAGTTGTGGTGTTCATAGGTGGCAAAAGCAGCAGTCCTGAGTTTCTCAATTATTATGTGAGCAGGAAGTTTTGTGAAAAAAAGGAAGGGTTTTGTCCCTGCTTTGTTTCTCCTTTCTCAAGAATTGTGCCTTTCCCTGGACACGTCACCAGTGGGCCAGCTTGTTTATGGCATCAATATCCAGCCCTTAAGGTCTTAAGCAATAGACCTTTAAACTTAACGCTAATGCAGGAGTTGTTGCTTGCACTTTGGACCTGTGTAACTAAAGGGAGAAAGAAAAGAAAACAATCTTCTGGCAGTTTTCCCCATTCCATGACTTAAGTAGAAACAGTTTTTCAAACTCTTCCTAGAGTCTGGAATAAGGTAAACTTTTGGAGAGTTGGATGAGTGTACAGAACACAGGTGAGGTGGCCAGGGTTGAATGTAAAGTAAGATTTATTGTCTGTTTTTCCAGTTTACGATGCTACCATTTTATTTGTGTGCTTTATAAAATGCCACTCTATTTATTGTTAGCTGTTGTATGTCAGTGCTACTCATTTATACAGCTCAGCAAGAGACTGTTGCAGTTCTTAAAATAGCCAGACATAGTCTTGCTCCAGAGATTTCACTATTTCTAACTACAAAATAAGTTTTAATTACTTCCTATGTCTCTATTGTGGCTTCTTAGTCATTTTAGACTGTCTCTGTTCTTTCTCCGTGGAAAGGTTCCAGACAGTAAAACCAGGGCAGTTTAGGAAAGACTGGGTATAATTTCTGCATTGCAACCTGTAATGTTTTACTGCTGGACTTGCATGGGGGGGTTAAAAAGGAAATCCCTCCATGTAGAAACCTTCAGGTGAGAACTGGTGAAGAGAAGAAACATCACATTATGCTTTTTTTTTTTGCATGTACTTTACTGTGTGAAGAATATTACAAATAAATTAGAATCTTACAAATAAAATACACTGCTCAGCAGGTAATGCACCAGCAAAACCACTTCCATCTGAGATCATGGTACTGAACCTCTGGTTCCTCCAGCTTCAATAGAGAATCATCCTTTCCCCAACAGATCTTCTCTGGGGAGAGAAACATTCCTGTCTGCATCAGTCCTCATTTTCTTTTGAAACAAGCTCAGTGTCAATGTACTTGAGTTCAAGTATTACTCAAACCGCTTGATTTTAAAGGCAGTTCAGTCATTGTAGAGTCTCCTCCAAACCTGAAGTACCTTCTCTTTCCAATCATTTGTAGAAGTGTACCACCTTCTAATAGAAGGAGTTCTCATATACACTTGTAGTGAAGAATGGGGATGGCTAACTACCAGGGAGAAAGAAGTGGACCCTCTATTCACGGAGGGCAAACAATTTTGTTGTCTATTACCAAGCTGCATTGGTATAATCTTCCAAACAACAGCTTTCTGGTTTTAACAGCTATAATCATCACCAGGAAAAGACATGAAGAAGAGAGGCCCACTGCACCCTCTTGAAGCTATTTCTTTTCTTTTCCATGCAGTTATAGAAAATTGAGATCATTTGTATTCTGGAAGAAAAATATTTCTCTTTTGCCCCTCTCTTTTCAGTAAGAGGAGATATGAACCCATTCACATTCCTCTATATGTGTGACAACAGTGAGGTTCCATAACCTTCACAAAACCCCCTAGGTTTCTTACCTAAACAAGATTAGGACATGACTACAAAACTTCATTGTAATCTGAGAGGCTCTTCATTAAGAGGATATCAGTTATTAATTGCCTGTTGATACTGACAAATATTTTATAAGCAAGCTTCTTTGCTGCCTGAAGTTAAATCACTGGTGTGTTTGCAGAGGACACTATTAGAGCTAATGCCAATACTACAGAGAATGTTCTGGTAATGTGTCACAATAAAGAGACGTAATGTAAGGGCATTTATGCTCAAGAATCAGGCAAGGCAAAGATGGACAACATGGTTGTGGGCCGCAAAGTGTCAAGGGGGTGATGGCGAGCTGGAACATTTCTCTTAATACAAAATAGTGGACCAGTCCAAGTCACATGGAAAACATGCCGGGCAGTTGCAGATTAATTTGCCTCTGAATGCAGGCAAACCCTTAGAGGGAAAATAGTTTTGTTTAAAGAAAGCTGTTGGTAATAAGCAGAATTGGGTTTTGATGGGGTTCATACAGACAGAACAGAAATCAAATGTGAGTCTAATTGGCATATGCAAGGTGGAAAGAGAAGCGGAGGACACGGAGCAGCAGTGGCTGTCTTGAGCTGAGAGGCTCAGCAAGCAGAGCTTACGCAGCCAGCCTCCATTAAGATCCTATCCATAATACATGAGGTTTGGAAACCCAGGGGAATGTCCAGCAAAAAGGGAAGAACCTTCCAAATTATGCTTCAGCAAGTGATGGGTACACTGCCCCAGAAGGGGCCCGTCTGGAGAGCACTTTGAGTAAGGAATGGTTGGCTTTGGCAGCAGAGGTGATAGAGCACTAATGCACGCCGAGCCAAGTGCTAGCCTCCCTTCCACTGCACTCCGATGCTCTGCTGTTCAAGGATCACTGCAGAGAAACACAGCTTTTTTTATTTCATCAAGACTGCTATTGCTTTTATTTTATTTTGATCAGATTGCAGGAGGTAATCCCTGCCTTAAGTTTTCTCTGAGGTTTGGAATACTGACATCCTTCTGATGTTAAACCCTTAACTCTTTAAATGTTAAACCTTCATTGCACTGGTATGGGTCTAAAAAAAATAGATGTCTGTTTCAATAATTCTGATCTTTAGAAAAATTCAAATTAAGAGATTTGACTCAAATCATTGAAACGCTAGAACAGAGAGGCTAGCCTGCAAATGTGATTTTGGACTGTGCTTGAGACACCGTGCCTTGGTCCTCACATATTTTTCTGTCTTTTGTGCTGAAGTTACGGGCCAGACCTACTGTCCATCACTGCAGTCCTGATTCCCATTTCTGATTTGTGGGGCCTATGGCATTATTGAATGTTCCAGTTACATTTTGTACTTGCATCAGAAAAAATCCTTACATTGCGCATTTCTAAAGCAGAATTCTTAACTGAAACCTCTTCCTCGTTAGAGCCAGTTCTGCTAGAAGGAAGCTGCACCATGCAGCGATTGGAATGATTGAATAAATGATGCTTGGAACTGAGAAGATATTTCTCAGCTGTCCATTTTTTATCTTCTCTGTGGACTTCACACTATACAGCAACACAGACCTGAGACCAGCCTCCTGGGTTTTCACGGGGACTGTGGTGTGTGACCTTTTCCATCACAGAGAAAAGGGAGGTTCAGTCAGTTCATACGTGTCCAATTTATTTGCAGCAAACTACAGAATCCTGGAGAATAAAAAGCCCACATCCCAGATACCACAAAGTTTCCAAGTATCTTACACTTTGGCAGGCATCTGAAGGAACATCTGAAACAGCAGGGATCAAAGGTGCAGTACCATAAGCAGCTTTGGCTCCTCTGAAATCAAACTCAGCGAAGTATAATGGCGAATTCACTTTTGGGGCCTGAGAGTTGCCAATTCCTTCTTCTTTCCCAGTAAGACCTCCTGCTTCCTGCATGGGATTCAATTTGACGAGTAAGATTTGTAGAGATCTTCCTGGTACTGAACTGACAGAGCGTGCGCTAGGGAGAGACAAAGGAGATGATACCTGAATGTTCAGATTATTACTGGAGATTTGTCACTCAGTAACTTGAGGGAGACTGCAAAAAGTGTTAGTCCTTTTTCTGAAGAAAAAGCAGAAATAGAATTCTTTATCCAATTATAAAAGAGACATGATATTCAATATATATTGTCTTTGAGTACATGACAGGCAGATATAAAGAGGGAGGGAATCAATTTTTCTTCAATTCATGGTGAACAGACAAGAAAAAGCAGTCTGCAAACAGGCAAGGAAGCCTCAGACAAGCTTTTAGCAAACTTTTGCTTATGACAATGGTCGTAAAACTCTGAAACCTATTTCTTGGGTAAATTGAAGGAGTTTGGAAGAAGCTATATAAGCACAAATTGTTCTTGCTGCAGAGCAGGGAGGAGGACTAGATAGCAAGGCTCTTCCAGGCTATGATTCCACATTTTATATTAGGTTGTACCTTTGGGTGGAATCCTGAACTCAGGGTGCATAATTTACTCTGCCCCATTTCTATCCATCTACCATAGACAGAGTGGGAGAAGGCCAGGAAAATTTCTTCTTGTGTGTCTTTCTTTCTTATTCTTGTGCATCTGTCCTTTTAGACACAAACAGGGAGTTCTTGCTCCAACCTGGAATTCAAAGCACAATCAGGGAGGTTAAGAGGACTGAAATTTAGAGAGGGCTGTTTCTAAACTACTCAGATTACACATTTGGCCTGTTCCCACATTGTCACATGCTTCTGTATGGATCTTTTGAAGCCAAAGTAAATGCTGAGCAAGTCTTTCTCAGCCTTCATGCCAATATATGAAAGCCTGACAGCAGCCTTCAGGAAAGAACCGTCCATTCAAACATGTTTCATTGCCAGTATATGCCAGATAGTTCTAGTTGCCCTCTATGCAGCACTTGTCAAGGGAATTTAATACCTAAAATAGCGGTGGACTTAACTGTACTTCCTTTTAGGTACAATTAATTTCTTAATGCATGGTTGTGATTGTCATAGGCTATATGGTCTGAAGAATAGATGACCTATGGGTTTATGTTTGGCACATAAAAATGGGCTATTTGAATCCCTGTTGGGTCCCACGTGACACTGGTTCATCTGGGAGGTAGGTTAATATGGTTTTTTGCCCAAAGGGGGCTTCACTTAATATACAAAAGGAAAAGCTCCTCAGTTTTTCATTGTTGCAGTTCTGTCTCTAATGACTTTCTCAGCTGTGCTGTGCACTTTGGCAGAGATGGCGTTACTCCCCCTTCACACGACCTGCTGCAGTCAGTGGACACTACCCTGCAAGTGACATTGACATTAGGGAAGAAAGGAACATTCCCAACCCAGACTCTTACTGCATGCATGTCTCTCTCATAAAGCCACTCAACCCAGGGATCAACAATAGGGACCATTTTCAGAACATTACCGAATATATGTCCAAGTTGACTGAACATGGATGTCTTCAGATTACTACTGAGAGAACTGTAGGCAAATTATAGAATCATAGAATCATAGAATAACCAGGTTGGAAGAGACCCACCGGATCATCGAGTCCAACCGTTCCAATCAAAAAAAAAAATTGTGTGTTCTTGAAGCCTAAAACATTTTCTAGGTGTTCCCAGAAAAGCATCAGAAATCTTGAGGGAAGCTGATTTCTGGTGATGTCTGTTAAGGAGCTGAAAAAAACAATTTTAATTTTAAAAGACTCTTTAAAATAATTTATCTTTCATTTTAAGTCTCTCTGCAATCTTCCAGTGCTGCTTCATGCCACACTTAAAAATGTGTTTGTATCAGGCTGGGATTTTGCTTTGCTTTGAACAGAACACATTAGTTCTATATGTCATGATCATAACATTTATCTCTAGACATCTCTTTATAGTGGTCAGATTTTGTAGCTACTGGAAGCTTTTCTGTTATTATTGGTTATTGTAGCAGACAGTGACCACTCCTTCAATGTGACATAATCGTTTTTACTTTTATCTTCTCTGCATACTACCATTTGGAAACAGACCACCTAGGAGGAACAGATGTGAATGTTACAAGATGAGAAGGCATTAATTGATTCTTTCTAAGCTTTCTCTCCTGCCCACCAGGTTGTCTGTATATTTTGCCATAGTCACCGAGAGAACATTGTAACAGGTTTGTGTTCAGATCTCTTGGTCCAAAGTTGTTTATTTGAGTGTTGCTGATCCTGACCTGACAAATCCCAAGGAGGACTGTCGTTGTCTTCACAATATGAGGAAGGTTTCAATAGAAGGTGACCTACTGTGAGCTGGAAGGTCAGTTCTTCCTGCATAGTCATGTCAGCAAATTCCCAGCCTCCAACGCAGGCATCCCTGGAGGATTTGGTTGCACTGTTGGAACTGGCAATCCTATCGAGGATCATGAAGAACAGCAGAAATAAAACCTGACTTCTAAAACAGATCTAGGGAGAGTACAGGATCCTTTGAGCACTCCAGACATGATTTTGCAGAAAACCCAGCCTTTGGCTTGTTTTGAAAGCAGAGATACTTGTCAGCAATTATTGCTGAGCTAGGGTGAGTACAGTTAAGACAGATAAACTTGTCATCTGTGTCAGCCGTGATGATGGAAGAGCAGACGGGTCAGCTGTGAGGCTGAAAAAGATCTTTGTATTTCAGATGCAGATAGTGAGGTTGTTTTTGCATAATGTTGCAAAATGGCTGAAAGTATCCTTAGTTTTATACACACTAATTCTGCAATTATTACAGAAAAGAAAGTTGTCTTGTCACCAGGCATCTTTTTTGCTCTTGGCAACATTTTTTATTGGCCTGCATGACTGAATCTTTCAATCTGAGCTCCCTTTGCTGATCAGAGGATTATCTGGTCTCTTCCTTCTACATACTACTGGTTTGCTCATCATCCATCTTTCATAACTACGTCTTTAAAATATAATTGCTGCTGATTTTCTCCAAAGGATCTCCATCGCCTTGGCTGACAGCTGTGTAAACTACACTCTTGTCTTCTTGTCTGACGGTTTCACATTCTCGCTACGACATCAAATTTGAGATTGGCAATGGACGCATTCAAATGTTGACTGTGTTGGGCTGCTAACATTGGCTCTCTACCTCACTGGTGAGAGCCCCTGAAGAGGGACTTGGAAGGCCCACGTAGACTAAAGCATTCAAACTTGCAACCTGCATGAACACAATGTTTTAATGCATCAAAAATTTCTTTAAAGGCTACCATTACTTTTATATAAAGTAATAGTAAACACATTTTGTTTTTGTAGGACCTAAACAAAATATTATCTTCTGCTCCGATGCCTGAGAGCCAGTAGAGGGAGTGAAAGGTAGCCACTAAACCACCCTGGGCAATGCTGGACTGACACCCAGGAAAAAGCTTGTGCACAAAATAAATTGCACTTCATATTCCTTTCAAGTCCCATTAGGAATGAAGACTAAATAATCGGTGTGCCAAGCAGAAAAATATGATAGTGATAACAGAAAACATTTTAATTCCATGCTTCTAAGTGGTTATTAGCAACAATAACATTAAACAAAATTAAACCATAAAAAAGTGCTCAGGAGTATCGTATTCATAGTCAGCACACAGAACCTGATGGGACTTCAGATATGTTCTCTCTGTTACAGATGAGAGCATGAAGGAAGTGAAAAACCTCTGTGTTGCCCTTGGCTTGTTCAGCTGTTGGTTGTGTTTATTTCTATAATATTACCCTCTCTCTCCTACTCTCAATAACTTATGAGTTTCAAACACTGTTTTGCTCAGCCACTGTGGAGGATGTTTAATGCATCTTCATTAATATACATGAAATGCTGTTACTGTTTTCTGCTTAGAAGGTAACTGTGGCTGTTCCATCTCAGGTCTCAGCTGTGGGTATGAGAGGGAGAGAGACAGAGAGAAAGGGGAAGGGGGAAAAGAGTTTTTTTAATGTATCTATGTGTGCAGCTTTAAAAATAAAAGTCTTTTGTTCTTGTAGAAGACACCCCATATGCAGAAGACACTCAGAGCAAAGACTCCTGTCAGGCAGGCTGGGAGGGGGAGCCTTTTCCAAATTGATAAATTTTAAGGCCTATCAGCCAGTTTTTAACCAGTTTGGTGTTGGAATGTATGTCACATTATGGCTTCTTCATCAGAATTTCATATTATAGAAAATCAAATGTCTTCTACAGACGTGAAACTGGAGGAGTGGCCCTTTTTTTCCCCTCTCTGTTTGCA
Organism: Phaenicophaeus curvirostris; assembly: GCF_032191515.1. Classification (NCBI taxonomy): domain Eukaryota; kingdom Metazoa; phylum Chordata; class Aves; order Cuculiformes; family Cuculidae; genus Phaenicophaeus; species Phaenicophaeus curvirostris. The sequence continues at coordinate 6,234,174 of NC_091408.1, forward strand.
CAACACTGATCATATTAATGTCGAAATCAGTGAGGTTCCCATGTATCATATTAGGAATTGTAGTAAAGGAATGAAAGAAATAATAGGACGTGCGCATGTATTATTAATCAATTGTGAAAGTAATTACAGTTCATCAACTGCTTGGCCATCTCTAGACAATCCCTTATGGTAATAAATGGAAAGATTTCAACTATCAAAATAAATCCTATTGTTTTCACTTCTCAAAACAAGAAGATGAGTCCTGCAGTGAGTTCACTTTGAAATTATAGTGATGTGGTAAGGATAAACTATCTGATGAAAATAAAACATCTTTTTCAGTGGTGCAGAGTCGGGAACATGGACTTCTTCTGGAAAAGATTGTGCTCTCTTTTATTTGCTCCAGTCAGATCTTGTGCAGTGGTTTCCTCCTTGAAGTGCATGCACTGTAGTTGGTGTACCAGTTCTAGCTTAAGAAAGATTTGTGCCAAGTAGGAGAAACTCATACCAGCATCAGCTCAAAGGGTGAACTGTTTGGAGGTTTGATCATGAAGGCAAATCAAAAGATTTTTTTTATGTACAGCGCGAAAGAGAAATGTAAAAGAGAAATGGTCTGATACTGAAGTGTTTTAGAAAGTCACAGATGCTGTGAAGTTGCAAAAAAAAAAAGAATACCCAGAACGTACAGCATAAAACCCCAAGGAAAAACTTGGGAAAACCCATTAAAGATGATACAAAGCAGTGTAATTTCTGGAGGTAAAACAAGATGATGTTTGTTCCTGACGATGAGTCAGCGTAGAGAGGAGCGCAGTTCTAAGAAATATGATAGAAGTGCAGTCGCTGACTAAGACTGAGTAACATTCTTAGAATACACTAATTGCTGCACTAGTCAGGATTAGGGTCTTGATGGTCTCTTCACTCTCTGATTTTTGTAATTGTATGGAATTGTTCTCTAATTCAGTACATGACAGCTAGTAGTGTTTCATATTCCTGTAGCCCCTTTCAGCAAATGTTTTTAAATAGCTTTAATTAATACTCACAATTCCCTTTTGTGATCAAGTGCTCTGCTTCTTACACACAAACTGGTAGAGGGAGATGGGTCTGAAAAGCAGCTCTGTGTAGATGGGCCTTCACAAGGGCTATGTGTGACCTGGAGTCTCTGCTGCCAGAAGAGAATATAAAACCACCTCATCTCTGTAAGTAAGTAGCTCAGCCTGGGTTGTGTATATGAACTGCCCACTGAGAGCTGCCAGCACATCAAGAATTATCCAGTGAACAGGGTTGTAAATTATTCTGGTAAGTGTATGTTCAAGAGTTTGACATACAACATGTGAAGAAGGTGAAATGTATTGGAAACTTCTGCTGAGATTCAGTGGACGTTTGTTCAGCTGTAGTTGACATGGAAGACTTTTTACCAGATGACAGCTTATAAGCATCACTTGATCCTCGCTTCCTATATACCAGGTAGGATCCAGTATGGTGTAGTGCAGAGCGCTATGGATTGAAACAGGGGTAGAGAGTATCAGAATCGGAATCAATGTTTGACAGGAATCAAAGGATCTTTTGTCTACTTTGACACTCGATAGTCTGCAGCAAAGATTTCCACTTCAAATGAATAAAACTGCCCTAGGCCCTGTTTCTTCTTACTCCAGAAATCCAGGGAGTAAATCTCCCCAATTGTTGCACACTCCATCGATATATTCCATCAGGAGGAATGTGCAGCAGAATGGATACAATGCGAAAAACCTACAAGGCTGGAAATAAAAACTAAACAACCCTCTGATCTGCACGCATAATCCCATGGTGCAGCTGACCCAGAATTGTAATGCAAATATTGTAGTTCAATCAGGCTATTTTAAGACAGGATAGGAATGAGGCTTCTACTTTCCCCAGAAGGAATGTACATCATTGCCTCTTCTTTAATTTCCTTTTGATTAAAAAAATATTAGACTGTCTGAAGAGTATGTGCTATCTTTTCTGTGTGTTGAGGGAGAGAAGGGAATCAAAAGGAATGAGAAATACAGGTGAACTTGTCAATTCAGGTTCACTGGGAGAAGCTTAGAACTTTTTGTTAGATGCTTTTGATAGGGTTTAGTTGCTGTGATTAGGAAATTCAATTTCTTTCTGTCTTTCTTTCTAAAATTGTGAAGTCCACCACTGAGATTTAGATAAGGCACTGGAGGGAATGAGGGGATATGAGTTCAGTTTCTGTGTAATTCTTCCCTCACCAGTTGTCCAAGGTTTATTTACAGAGCCATTAGTTCAACAGTTTGTGAGATGCAAGGGTTTGATACCTGAAGTACGCTGGAGCTGAGCTTTAGCGTTGCCCCATTTGTTGCAGCCAAGCAAAATACCTGGTGACAAACCCTTTATTTTAGAACTTTGGGGTTTCTTTGAGGTTTGGAAAATATTTGCAGTATGAAAGAAGGTCACAGAAAACTTGCAAATGGTTTACTGTGTTTTTATTATTTAACTGGTTGTGATGGCAGTTTTCCATGTATCCTTTGTCTACCTTGGAGCCGAGTAGGTTAGCTTGTTGTGGTTGATGTGTGACTTCTGACTGTCTGCCAGAGCTTTTGAATGGCTGAGGGCTAAACCTACCCAGTCCCAAGAGATATAGCAGAAACAATTTTTACTGCTTTTCACATTCTCTAAAAAGTGTTTGGGAAATGTCAGTTGTAGAAAGCATCTGGGGAAAGTGGCTTTTCCTGACAGCATCATGTAGACATAGAATAATATGTCAACCAAAATACAGACTGGACAGAGAATGGATTGGGAGCAGCCTTGAGGTGAAGAACTTGGAATCCTGGTGGACGAGAAGCTCAACATGAACTGATGATGTGCACCTGCAGCTCAGAAGGCCAACCATATCCTGGGCTGGATCAAAAGAAGCCCAGAAGACACCTCTGGTGGGAGGTGTCCCTGTCCATGGCAGAGGGTTGAAACTGGCTGGGCTTTGAGGTCTTTTCCAACCCAGACCACTCTGTGATTCTATGATAGCTTTCCTTTAAAGAAGAGAATATCAAAGAAGATTGAGGAAAGAGAACTGCTGACAAAGAGAGTGTGCTATAGGCTTTATCAGGGATATCCTTAAGCAATGGAGTGCTGAACTACTTGATGCTCTTGAATTTCTGTTTTTATATCTGATCTTACTGTCCCACATCTTGTTTGCATTGTGTAGCTGTAGAATGACAATGGAAGTGAACACTGTCCTGATATAAAAGTTGTACATGAGGATTTGTGTGTGGTACATAGTAGAAAATCAGACTCTGCACTGCATGAATATACACACAGGTACAGCAATGCGTAAAACTTTTCTAATCCCTGACTTCAGAGTGCCTTCTGTTCTGTGAGGTTTCTTCTCTTCAGCATGCAATAGTAGGTAAGAGCTTTTGTGTGTTGATTTGTCACTCCCACACTTCTCTGCTCAAGTCAAAGATGGTTGTTTTGCAGAAGAAACTTGAAAAGGTGACTTTTTAAACTCTTCACGGATTTCAGAAATTCCCCTCCAGAAAATGATCGTTCCATTTGACACAAGCTATAGACGTTTCCATGGATTTTAAAGCTTTGCAATATTAATGGCATGAGGGAGGAAATTCTTTGTGTGGTTCTGTGTGATGATAAATGGAATAAAGTCTTTGTTTCATGAAGTCCAAGTATGCCAAGCTGCTGCAATGGTAGGTGCCATAGAACTGTTTGGCTAAACAATTCACATAAATTTAAGTGATAAGATCCTGAGTGAAGTGGTGCTGGTAGTTCAAAAAAGGGCCACAAAACTATGGCTGTGTGCTTCTGGTTGTGTGTTTTTTGGTTTTGTAAAGACACTTCCTTTCTTTAGCCTTTATAATTTTTTAAGGTTTATTTTTTAGCTACTTTTTAGCTCCTTCCCTTCTTTCACAATGCATTAGTTACTATAGCAACTTTGCTGTGAATGGTATGGAAAGAGGCTGGTGCACTGTAGCAGTGAAATATAAAGCTAATTTATATAATAGTTGGAAATTTATACCATGGTTTTGAAAGAACTGTGGTTTTGTGGTGGTTTCCATGACCACATATGTGGTATAAGTATGTATAGAGCCCTCTTAGGTCAGCACTGGTAATTATCCTCTTCTGCCAACATCCAGGATGGTAACAGCCCTATCTGCAATTCTGCTGCGCAGAGAAAGTGTTCGGAAATGCACATCCAAGTGCTTCACCACCATCCATTGTCACCTTGTTGTTGTGGAGAATTAATCTATACCTGTAGGCAAAATGTTATATCATAGTGAATTTAACTTCCACACACTAGGCAGGTGGGTAGGGAAGGGTTGTGGCTGGACTGGCCACAATTCATAGCTCACCAGTATAAAACCCGTGGTGTTTTTGCTGTGATCCTGTTATGTCTTAGCCTGGCTGCTCTGAGCCGCTGCTTTCACAGCTGAAGGCCAAACATTGCAGGAGGCAAATGCAGAGTAGAAAGTATTCCTGAAGCCAGCTCTGACCTGTAGCATCAGGAGAAACTGCCGTACAGGATACCTGTTGATAAGGATGTAACACACACCCGCTAAATTCTGCCTCTTTTGGGTCATAAGAGACTTTGAGGTGTGTATTTAAGCACAGCCCAGTGTAAATTCCTCCTTTAGCAACTGCGTTCTACCTCTCCCTGGAGTTCTGAGTGAAAGCATTGCCATTCATTACTTCCTGTCCTAAACACGGTGCTGCCAATTCACATGATTTTATTGAGTCTCAGGATAGCTGTTTTCTTTTCAAAAAGTTCCAGCTCCTGAAGTAATGCAAATATGTGAAATCTATTTCACTACTTAAAGCTCGCACTTCTTATTTTCTCAGCTTGGGGAAAAGCTGGAACCAGCAACTCACTGCTAAGGCTGGAAAAATACCGTAATATAAAATGTATTCTTTTTAATATAGTCTCTAATCCAAGCAAGTATCTTTTCAAGTTCCTGACTCATATATTGTGGATGTTTGAGCTTGAAAATAAGGTATTGTTTGTATATTTTTGCTGCCATGCTCTACTTGGGAGACTGAATTTGTCTCTCACTAGTAGAACATCTTTTGCATTACCTCATAAAAGAGTACAGTCTAAACTATAAACCCATTTAAAAATGTTTTGAGATCTGTTGATGGAAGCTACAAAAACCACATCTGTGCTCTTAAATATGCATTAAGATATAAAACATTAAAAATTCAGTTCTTAAAATCCTATTCACATGACCTCAATGTCTGCTCTGGTCTCTCTGTGAGTGCTAGAGTCCCAATGAGCTGCCTAATTCCTTATTTAAACTCTACAAACCACTTAGCAGAAGCCTGATTCTTAGAGTTCTTAGGGAACAGTGAGTAAAAGATGATAGTTAAAAGAGGAAAACAGCGAGGTTCTGCCAAGGTGTAGAAAAAGAAAACACCAGTGTGTATGTGCATGCACATGTGTGCGTGTGTATGTGAGTGCATGTACAGTCACCAGCACCCTGCATTTGAAAGGATGTTGACTGCTGGTCAGGAAAGAAAAAGGGTGAACAGGTTATTTCACAGCTACCTGCTTTCTGTGGGTTTTCTTGGCTCTTCGCAGAATCATTTAGGTTGGAAAAGACCTTTAAGATAAGTCCAGCTGAGTCTTCCCTTTTAAACTCCTGGAACCGAGCACTGACACAATACTTGGCTGACACACAACTCCTGTGCTCTGCACATCCACACCATCAGTGTCCTGTGCTTTATCATGCACAAGCTTGTATTTTTTCCTTGTGAATCAAGTTGTTTAAAGAAGTCCTCACTGTGTGGTAGTAGGATGTTTATTTCCATAACATGAACTGTTGGATTCCTGTAACTTGGAGCCAATAGAAGAAGGAGGAGAGAAATGAAATGTTTCTGTACAGACCTCTGGCCCCAGAGCCCAGGAACCCCTCCAGAGCACTGCCTTACTTCAGCCACATTAGAGAAGGACTCGGAATCTTGTGTGAAGCAGGCCAAAGAGGAACTTATGTTCACATTATTGCTGGTATTCTCTGTTTTCTGGACAACAGCCAACAGGAAATTCCTAGGATAATTTTTTTTTAATAAAATATTTCAGAAAAAAAAAGGAAAGAGTGAAACTAAGTTTTACAGAACGAAAAAGCCAATATTAACCTCAAATCACAGCTCTGTAAAGTTTTGGGCATTCTTTGTGATTTTATTTTTCCCTCTGAAGGATTTATGACCTCACATGCCTTAGTTCTGTGACATCAGACGGTGTTGCCATGGGAACTATTTTATTGTCAAAACCAAAAGAATTTTGAAGAGTTCCCCAGCAGCTCAGGACACAGAGTGCAGAGTATAAGGAAATTACTTTTATCCAGATGATAAATCTGTTTTATTAGGCTTATGATTTTTCTGCTCTGTCCTGCTAGAAGCAAGAACAAATCTGGCAAAAACAACAACGGTTGCACCTGTTAATCGGGGGCTGGATTTGTCCCTACATGCAAAATCTTGGGAATTTCCTTTCTTGTCTCCCCCTCCAAATGACTGATAGTTTCCAAATGCTTTACTATATGAGAATAAACAACAATCTGCTCAGACAAGCTTTGCAGGAGCAAAAAGTTTGATAAGTAACAGGAAGCCTGTATTGCTGAGGGTTTGGTTGTTTTAAACATACAATATACAATCCTGAATGCAGTTAATGCAGAATGAAATATTGATGATTAATATTTTGCTTCCATAATAGCTCTGGGCACGAATGATTGGGCATGAAAGATTTGATACTTTACTTAATTAAACACAGAACTCTCCAGTTTGTATGGAGACCATAGAATCATAGAATGGTTTGTGATGGAAAAGACCTCAAAGCCCATCCAGTCCCACCCCTGCCATGGGCAGGGACACCTCCCACTAGATGAGGTTGCTCCAAGCCCCATCCAGCCTCGCCTTGAACACCTCCAGGGATGGGGCAGCCACCACTGTTGTGGGCAACCTGGGCCAGGGCCTCATCACCCTCACAGGAAAACATCTCTTCCTAATGTCTTATCTAAATCTCCCCTCTTTCAGCTGAAAATCGTTTCCCCTTGTTCCATTCCTCCACTTCCTATATATAAGGGTGGGACCCGCTTTCCTCAGCTGGAATGGTGGGTATCTACTGATGGACTTGTAGTAAAAAAAGAATGAAATGTTGCGATTGAGCATGATTAAATGTAGGAGAATGTTCAAACACCAGAGGAAAACAACATGAGATAAACCTGCTAAAAACTAACTTTACCCAATAGCAAATCTAGGTTTATGTCCATAAAATAGCAAGTGTATGATGTGTATACGTGCATACTGATAACATACTGATAAGTGTAACCATCAAATCTGCATGCGTATCAACATACAGAGTTTATCTCACTGTAACAAGGGAACAGCCTTGTTTTCCTTAAGGAAAATATCAACCTGGGCTTCTGAAAGTTGTCAGAGGAAATTTTAAAGATTCCTTTCACATCTGCACACTGCGCCAGTTACGGCTCTGCAGCTGCTGAATTTAATGCCCCAGAACTGTTGCTGTGTTCCAAAAGACAAGTGATCTCATTGCCGTGTATTTGCTGGAGTAAAAGTAATATACTCCAGGGGATAGGTAGGTTAAACGCCATATGGTTAACCCCAACATTTCTGTTTTAAATGATTCCCTGCGTTTGAGTGTATATCAGCATTTTACAATGTTTTGCTGATCTTTTCTTTTGTAACGAGGTAACTGGGGAGGGAGAGAATGATAGTAACTGTAATTACTACCGATTTGTATCTGTTCTCTGTCCAATTCACCTCTACAAATGTATTCCTGTAGACCTAAGCAGCTTACAAGTGGATCTGAGGGAATATCAAGGATGCAGAATCCCAGCATGGGAAAGAAAAGGAAAGTGCTGCTTAAACATTGACACATTGCCAGATGTAGTGCTTTTTAATATTGGTGTGGGCTTGTTCACACTTGTCAAATCACACTGTGCTTGCTAATGTTGCATTCTTATCAAATATATTAGCTTGCTTTCTATTCCCACTCTTCAGCAATCCTTTTTGTTTCATTTCTCCTTTCTTCCCTTCATCCCACTGCTCTTTGTTTTCCTTTACCCCCCTTATCTTATGGTTATTTGTTTTCTTTCTTTCTGCCTGACTCCCTCCCAGCTGAAAAAAAAATCAGTCTGACCCAATCTACATTTTTTTAGAACACGTAGGTGAAGCAGATGCCTGCCTGGAGGGCTTTGCAGTCTCATCCTTCAGTACAACATGCAAGGAATGTACAGACTGATATACAAGAGTGGGAGTACATAGCTGTTAATCAGCAATTAAAGGATACATGAATGAAACATGTTTGGGATTTTCTTAGGAAGAAAAGGTGTCACAGTGGATGTCTGCCTTGGAGAAAAGGGAAGCTTTTTTTGGTGTACCAGCAGGGAGTGTCAGCGAAGAAATGGAGTTCAAACTCAAGGAGCATTTAGTGCAGAATACTAGGGTGCACCATAAATAAGATGTTACGGTAGGTGGGAGTTTTCTATAGGTGAAAAAGTGGATCTTAAATTAGTTGTGGGAAACAACTGAGGTTTATGAAGAGATTTTAAAATAATTACATAGAGTAGGAGAACATCCCTGCTTCTCTCTCGCTTGAAATGTACACAACAGAAGAAAGCATTCCCATTCTTTTGCCCTCTCAGCTCTTCCTCACTTCCCTGTGTGGTGGGAAAGGATAAAGAGATAGCACACAGAACTCAGAGTGTCTGATTTGCTGGACAGGAGAAATACCGAAAAGAACTTTGCTGAGGGCAGATCTGTAGGCTGTGAACAAGGGTGAATGGAAAGGAGTTGTCCTGAAAGGCTGTTATCTGGGATCTCATCTCATTTCATCCAAGTGGGGGATGTCTGACAAGTACAGACAGTTAAGCGAGGCCAGGGTTCAACCAGACTGCTGCCCTCAGTGGTTCGAGAGCTGCTGCTGGAGGGAGAATGTGAAGCAGTACAGACTCCTGAAGGAACACTGAGATAGCCTGAGCTATGTAGGTTATGCTATCTCTCTGGCAGGGGATGTTTGTAGGGGCAGATAGTGTATTAAAACATAGTTTTTTACTCTAGATTGTAAGTCTTTGTATTCTTATGGTGAAAAATGCTAATGGGTCTAAATCTTCTCTTCATGTGCGCAACCTATTACAAACCTCAAACAGAGATTCTATCAAGGGAGGATTTCAGCTTGTGGTTCCCCAGTAATGTCCTGTGTAATGACCATTTGTCCAAAACCAAGAAAACGAGTTGCTGAGGAAGCAAAGCCAGAGCTGTACAAGCTTTTTCATGAACCTGACATCTTTGCTGAGTGGGTCACAAAATGGGGTTTGATCTTTATTACTGTTCTCAGAAACTGTGTAGGTCAGCTCTCCATATTGCTATGGGCCAGTTATCTACCCTGGTCAGGGACTGAAGGTACTGACTGGTAGGATTCACATGGGCATTGCTGCACTGGAAGCCCGAGGAAGATTCTGATCTGATCAGTTATGTTGTGGAAGCAGAGAATGCGCCTTGATCCACCAGTATTAATGTAATAAGAATTACTAGCCTACTTCACCTCTGTATCTTGTCCTTACTATGAATAATTGTCAATCCCATGCCACCTTAGTGTGTTGCATCCACACTCGATGTGATACAGATTCCTAAGCCTGAGAGTTTTCCACCACAGCCCAGACTGCAATGTTTTGGAGTCCTCACATCCTATGCGCAGCAGGAGAACATAACCACATGCAGTTTAAAATAGTCCTGTTTCTTCCCGTTGTTCAGGGAAGGGATATGATTTCTGCAGATATAGGCTTACCACAAGCCATCCAGCTTTCCCTTTTATGTAATATTAGGCTTCTCTGTGTTTGGGGAAAGATTTGCAGGGGATTTGAGTAAGTAACGGATATTTACATGTTAGAAGGTACAGAGCTGCTGGTATTCATTGTGATGACTCTACGTATTATAACAAACCCTTATAAGAACAGCACTTGTTTGAGACCCTGCATCAACAATTGCTAAAGAGACTTTACCTGATTTAGTGTTTTAGTTTGGAGCAATGGTGCAGATGTGAAGTGCATCATCTCTGCTTTCTATGCTCTGGAATGGGTTTAGAATTCATTAATGGTGTTTCTTTTGTAACACTTAAACAAAGACCCTCACAACCTCCAGTTGGAATATAAAAATCCAAAACAACAATTGGTCTAGTGGGTACTTCTGAACCAAATAGACAGCAGGGATACTCTGTCCATGAAACTAGGTTAAATCTAGACCGAAGTAAAACTCCAGGACTGTATTTAGTGTACTCTTTGATCAATTAATGTGCTCCTATTTTATGAAATTACTTGCAGGAGGTAGCCAGAAGTAGCTGCAGTTTAAATGTGAAGATGAGAAACAGGAGCAACAAGAATGATTCCCATGCCAATGTTATCAGTTCGTCCTGATAGTTCACATTGTGAGCAGCCCTGTACCTGCCCGTCAGCTCTGCATTAGCATTAACAGATAAAGCAAGTTCTGGACTTCTTTGCCTACCAAATCCCTGCAGTGAAGTCAACCTCTTCCCTAATACAGGAAAATGAACGTCAGCTGCAGATTCATGAAGATTCATGGATCAGAGAAGGCCTAAAGCTGAAACTTACCCCAAAGAAGCAAGAATAAATGGTGAGGCATGGGAAGTCACTAGCACATCCTACGTGGCTGTGCATTGCACTGGGGATTGATCTCCCTGGTGTTCAAAGGACCAATATACTCAGAGAACCTCAGGGAACTTTGATTTTGAATTCCCTCCCTGCACTGCACAGGTTAGTCTTGTGAAGAAAGAAACTAGAGGTAAATGTTCCTGCTTTTCATCTGTGGGGTGGGGCAGCAATTCACAGCCCGTGGCTGTGTGCCATCGCTTTTGCCACTGTTCTAAAAGGGGAAAGATTTTATAACTTTCATCTTCGAATTAGAGAACAGCTGGGGCAATTCAAGCTCTCTGTGCCCTGTGGCTGTCTGTAGTTTCCTCTTTCTTCCCAACTTGCACAAGCAGAATTGTTTGGTTCTTTTGAGAAGGGAAGGTTGTGTTTGTTCCTTTTAATCATTGATATGCATCCCTTCGACCCTGTATTGGATTTTTGGTTAGAGAGAAGAGAACCACTTTGAAAGTGGGTACAAAATAAAAGATTAAGGCCTCAGGCTGCCCTGAGACATGGAGAGAGATGGGACACAATGGATTCATGGGCTGAAACAGTAATGAAGGCAGGAATCCTGTTAGAGGACAGGGGGGTCCTGCCATAACCACATGCGGTAGTTCATACGGGGTGAGGAAACAAAGGAATCTTTACAGAAAAACAGCGCAGACATTGTATTCAAGTGAAGCTTTTTATTCTCATTAGTCCTATGAAATTTCATGGTAAACCAGTATAAAATATTGCCTCCTAATGCTATTGTTTCTTGCATGGGTTTCATGAGAATCTTATAAATCTTAATTTTTATGGCATTCCCCATAATGCATGGATTTCCACGGTTTCTTGGTGTAGTTGTTAGAGTTATGTTATCTTTGTTTTAGAGCTCACAATGTAATTAAAATACATTAATATTGTCTAAGCTTCAGTAGTTCGTAGAGCTTGAACTCAATGTGTAAGGAAATAGAAAAAAGGAGTTAGATGTACCCTCTGTACATTAGGAATGGTTTCTGGAAAGTGCTGAAATTTTTAGCTGAAAAATTCTACTGGAAAAGCCTAGAACACTGCAGTTTCACTTTTTCATACTGATTTATAAAACAAATTTTTAAAGGATAAGAAGAACTACAAGTTGATTTGTTTTCATGACTATGGACTGTTCAAAGGGTACAAAAGTCATAAACCAGATCCCAGAAACAATGAGATTGCTCTAGATTATTTTTAATTGCCAAATGGGTTTAAGGATCTGAAAGTTTTCCAGACTATTCTACGCATTTCGGAAACTTTCTTCGAATTAACAAGAAAACTGGTAGGGAATTTCTTGATTCTAAGAGCTGGGCCTGTGTGAAAAATACAAAGTAGAATTGTAGAATCATGGAATGGTTGAGCTAAAAGAGACCTTAAAGCCCATCCAGTTCCACCCCCTCGCCATGAGCAGGGACACCTCCCACTGGATCCGGGTGCTCCAAGCCCCATCCAACCTGGCCTTGAACACCTCCAGGGATGGGGCAGCCACCACTGCTCTGGGCAGCCTGGGCCAGTGCCTCCCCACCCTCACAGAAAAACATTTCTTGCTAAAATCTCACCTCAATCTCCCCACTTGCAGCCAAAAATCATTCCCCGTCATCCTATCCCTGCCCTCCCTCATCAAGAGCCCCTTCCCAGCTTTCCTGGAGCCCTTTTACTGCTAGGCCAGCAAAAAAAAAAAAAAAAAAAAAAAAGT